>NC_141774.1:12399150-12726650 GCF_051362555.1 Lingula anatina | reverse complement strand
CAGCCACTTCCAGCCCACTTTAGATACATGCCATTCCAAGCTGTCAAGGCAAAATTAGCAGGTAAGCACTAACAGATTTATGTAAGTGACATTTTAATTGCATGCCTTATCAAGTTACCAAAGCAAAGTTGTTGGTAAGAACTTAAGATATGACTATTTTAGGTACATGTGATTGTAAATTGTTAAAGTGAAGCTGTCAAGCTAGTTTGATAAAGGAGCATGTAGATTTTAAGCAGATTTTATGAGCTTTGTCTTAGTTTATGTATTGTTTTAAAGAAGATATTAATGTTGTTTGATTGTTCTTTAGAGAAAGGTAGATGAGCAAAAACTTCATGAAGCTTTTTTGGCACTCTTGAATGATTTTCCCTTACTTAATCTGCTTGAATGATGGTAAGTGCCAGCTGTGCTCTTTTTAAATGGAATACAATTTCTATTATCTGACCGTACTCGATATATTTTAGGTGTTCAGCCTCTTGGTGGGAGGGACTGGTCAAAAGCAGCCAAGGACAGGTTTATAGAACTGGCCAATGAGAAGGATCTGGTGGGACTGATATGTAATGACAAGGATTCTGATAGGGTGGCTATCAGATTGATTGACACTAGCCAGGAAGGGGTGGATCTAACAATTGACAGTGTGCTTGTTGAGGAGGGGCTTGTTGAAAGGAAGTGATGGGATGGGTGGAGTCAATTTGTCAAGAAACTTGCATCCTAACTGTTGATTGGTTTTCGGGAGGAGCTGTATTAGTTCGGCTGATGTGATTGAATGAGGCTGGTTTCCTGTGTTGATTGATATATATTGAAAACAAAATGACTGAGGTGTCAGATTGACATAAATGAAGTGCTTGCCAAAAAGAACTGCTTGCGAACATCAGTATTTTATGATAATGCTCAAAATTCTGCCCTTGCAATCTTCTTTTTAAATGGACAGAAAATCATTGAATTTTTTTAATTCATTTCTTCAGGGCAGACAGTGGGATGTGTTTGGTGGGATGAGTGAGATAGTTCTACATATAATTGCAAGCATCAAGCAGAAATGAATAAAAAAAAGTTTTGTCAAAATTCTTCAGTCAATCTATGCAAAAGTCATGGACTATTTCAAAATGCTCAAAGTTGCATTCAGGGGCGGATTTAGGCCGTCTTCTGGGTCTTCCGGAAGACGGTCAGATTTTCAAGTTTACATTGACGGGTATCTAATTTTTTTCTGTTGGAAGACGGTCAAAACTGAAGGATGAATCAACAAAGAAAATTTGGAAGACTGTCAGTAAATGGCTCTGAATCCACCCCTGGCATTGGTGTAGTGCATCATTGTGTTGTTATGTCTTACTATGCACAAAGTATTCTTCTATTTGCATCCATTCCTTACATCGGAAATTTTAAAAATATATGCTGTTGATGTACAGAAAAAGGCACTTCATTTTCTATGCTTTTGTATGTCACAATGCTTGTATGAGGACAGAGACGTAAACTGATGTTGTAAATTCTCGATTTTAACTCTGTTATTTCAAAAATGGACATTTACACTCATTTAAGTGAATTGTATTTGTTGAGATAGCTCTAGTTGGAGATTGTGACAGTTGAGATTGTGCTGGGTGAGACGAAGGTTCTCTGTGAAGAAAACGGAGACGGGGAAAGAAGCCTCTGTAATCAATCCTTACATTTCTGATGTTAAGATTTTTAAAATAAATTTGGATTAAAAGATGTTATATGCAAAAGCACTTTCTTTAAAAAACACGCTCGTCTGTTATCTTGATTGGCTACTGAATATAAATATAACAGATAACGACTCTATAATATCAAAGTAGTAGACGGTCATGCAAACAAATACGATCAAAATCGGTTTTAGATTTTCAGATTATTTTATAAAACCGCAATATGTATTAGTAAAGTATGCACTAATGTAATCTTCTGCAAATAAAATAAATATATTTATAAATATACAACTGAAAAGGGAAAATCCCATGGGAACAAAACGGCGGTGACGTGTGGTTGGTGCCCGCTTAATAAATAAAAAATACAGTGTGTGCATGGTGTATATGTGTTTAAAACGAGTTGTTAGCACCGCATGACGTCACACGAGACTAGAAAACGAGAGTCGGCGTGAGGTGGGTCTAAAAAAGTACCGTTCAGCAATAAGGGCGAGACTCGTGCACCGAGAATGCTCTATAATACTGTACCTCTTATATTACGTTTCTCGTGAAATGACTATTTGCACTTTTCACTTCAAAAGACTATCTTACAAACGATGATACGCGTCGGCAATGTCTGATATGATTTACAGGGGTATATGGTTAGATAGGAAAATATACTTCAAACTGATAAACATATCTCGGCAGTCTTGAAAGGTGTTAAAGTGGCGATAAACACTGAAGGCCAAGTAAAAAAAAAAAAAAAAAAAAAAAAAAAAAAAAAAAAAAAACGATACAAAAACAATTTATTCCGCACTTATCCGGCCACTATATATAGCTACTTGTTTGTCCAATAACCAGATTGGTTATAATATGCAACGATAGATATTAGCACGTTATTGGTTATCGTAATCATACAGAAACTTCAAAATATAAATACGACCTCCCTTCCCCCATACAAAATAATATCAATATTCTTTACTGCCCCTATTGACAGAGAGTCGCTTTTGTTAACACGCTTATCGTTTTTGTGCAGCCTTGACTTGTGGTCGGACAACTGACACGCTCACGCGATGCGAAAATAATAAACCATCTGTAATATATTAGGTTACATATAGAAGACAGACATGCCCTAGCTCCATTTACGAACACAGGTGGACTTCCTACACTATAGCTAAGGTACCGTGCCCTTTCTCAGCTTATCCTATTTTAATTATGCATTCTATAATATTATTGAGGGGAATTATTTTCGGTTTTCCGCTTAATTTTTACAACCATTATTTCGTTGTTGTTATTGCTGCCATTTCTTTCACTTAGGCTCTGTTCTCACAACTTTTAGATCGATCTATCACCGCGGGGAGTCTCACTAGATTACTGTCAGATAATCCCCCTTAAGTGTCCGTCCCCGCCTACTACAAGCTTTAAGGGGTAATTAACTTTCGTGTCCGCCCGGCTGACAGCTATTTAGCGTGAACCCCCAGGGAGTTAGGTCGATCCAATGTAGGTCGATCTAATCTATGAGAATGGGGTGTTAGATAATCTCCATGTAGGATTTACTGTTTCGTTATTCTATATCTGTGTACTGTCCGAGTGGCAAATTACAAATCAGCAATGCTATATCCTGCCCTAGCTGCTGGGTAGGGGGCTGCCCTTATGTACCGCCCACACAACAAACTGGTTTTCGCGAACTTTAAGGCATCCTAATCGAATTGTCCTCGAAATAAAAGCATTTTTCGACCCAATGGTCAACGCTCGATCCGTCCCTCTATTCGGATTCAATGTTATGTACCATTCAAAATTAGATGTCTGGCTATTTAGACAGGCATGCTGTAACGTACATTTCAGAAGGAATAATAGGTACTAGTCAGGGAATTTTGTTTAGGAGTAGTATGAAATCAGGCTGACAGTTACCATCGGTGGGTGGATTATAGGTGGATTGAGTCAGTGTAAGCTATAAGGAAGACAGAACTCAAGTGAGCTTCACTGTTGACACGCTCTGTTGTAATTTATAAGTCGTAGTTGCCCAAAATGTACTGTACAGGAAGCCCGCATGTGCGCTGAACTGTTTGTCATGTACACCATTTAGACAGATAGAAATATTTGATACGCCTGCTTGCGTACAAGGGCACTTGAGAAATCAAATACGGACTGTGTCCACTGCGCGTCTTAGCGTAACTGTTTGTATACCCGCTTATTGAAGCAAACTTTAGTGCAAGCGCACTTTTACCTAAAAGATGAGACGAGACTGAAAATCAAAACAGACAAGATTTTCAAAAACAAAGAAAATTATGTCATAAAAATGGTACCGGTACCGGTTGAATTCAGTACAAAATCTACCCGTCATATCTGTCAGCTATGCAACGTCAACAGTTATTAGTATAATTGAAACCCTCCTTGATAAAATCAGTTGCTTCCTCTTCGAAGAGATGTGAATATTATGCTCATCCAGGTATGCAAATGAGTCTTTGCAATCTACCACTGTAAGATTCCAGATCACTGATAACGATCGGCATTTAAGGCCGATTTTATCTCTTAACCAGGTGTGCATCGGCTAATCACAATGGCCTGTAAAGGAAATCAACCAGGTAAATAAATCATCTTCACTGACACAAGTGGTCAAGCAATGTGAAGTATGATATCTTCGGACAAAGTCTACCGACTTTTACATAGAAGTCAATGCGTTCCGCCATATTGCACGGGTAGCTTTACCCCAGATGCCGGATGACCGACTCCCAGATGCCGGATGACCGACTGTCCCTATTGTAGTTGACCAAGAGCTCGTTAACAATAAAACCTGTTAATTATGCACCGCTGCACTTCCCATGCCAGGTAATAACAGGTATCAAACTCGTCTTGGTGGGCTTCCATATTTTTCAATATATCTCATTTATTTCATGGAGTTATTTAAATGGTATTTGTAAATGACGTTAAATATCAATATTTAAACAATAGAGTTCAAACACGGTTGCGAACATTAATAATAGTAATTGCTCTTAGGGTATCTTGAAGCATGCGTATGCCCAGGCATAATTTCTGTAGAAGAAATCGTGTTGGGGAAAACAGGCAGGAAAAAGAGCGGTATATTAAAGAAAAAATGGGGATTGCTGTAATTAAATGGTTCGTAATCCTAATTCGTTTATGCTTTGAGGATTTGTTTCTGGAGGTTATTTCATCTCAAATATTAAATAATTTTAAAGATTCATCATTTTATAACTTGAAACGCAAGTTTTGCGTCTGTACGCAAAACTTTTTGCAAATTTGTAAGCTTTGTCAAACCCAAAAACATGTAGCAGATCAAGGTAAAAGAGCATTCTTTGCTACTAGTAGCATGGAAAAAATCATTACTTTAATGTGTTTAA
Source organism: Lingula anatina (assembly GCF_051362555.1). Taxonomy (NCBI): domain Eukaryota; kingdom Metazoa; phylum Brachiopoda; class Lingulata; order Lingulida; family Lingulidae; genus Lingula; species Lingula anatina. The sequence continues at coordinate 12,721,666 of NC_141774.1, read as the reverse complement.
GAAAGGCCATACGGATTAAAAAAAAAAATGTTGGGTGTAAAAAAGGGCACGACTGATAACTTAGTTCATTGTGCATATATGTGTAACTTAGTATATTATGAAAAGCGGGAGATACCCAATTCTTTTAAGTATGAAGCTGCAATTTTTTTAATATTGATTTAAATCCTCTCTTCGAAAAATTGTATTATAACAGCGTGTTATAAAGATCTACTCAAGAAAAAATTGCTTGGGAAAAATTGAGTACGGAATGAACTGGAGACACTTATTTTGGCTTGTCATTAAGTTTTCACGAAAATATGTCAGATAACTTTATACTGTCCTTGAACGCGTAAAGATTGAACTTTTAAACTATTAAAAAATCTTTCGACGTCATATAATACTAGAAAACGTGCGAGAAGACGTGAGAGGTGTATTACCTTTTAGCAATAAGGATAAAACTCGTGGAAAAAAAACACAGCCAACATACGGTCTGTTCTTAAAATGTTCTGATTCAATTAAGGAAATATATTTTATTTTACATGTGTTATTTTAATGTTGTTTCATACAAACTAGCAACTTTCTTAAAAAGATTTATCAACGTTTCTAATTAAAACATTAATTTTTTCTTATAAAATAATAGATTATACTGATACGATACTTTAAAGGCTTCTAACAGAATTTTCTCATACATGTAGCTCTGGGCCCGTGCATGTAACTCGAAAGCATGTCTTGGTAATTACTATTCTTGAGCAAGTAATTATTTTTTTTCAATTCAATCAATACACATGAGCTTTTGTGTTCAAGAGAAGGTACAAAGATATACCCTTGTACATGTAGCATGGTATCCGGGGGCCGTAGCGATAGTCCGAAGGTTCAATAGTCCGAAGGTTCATTGGTCCGAAAGTTCACTATAGAACCTTCGGACCAATGAACCCTTGATTAAAAAATCGATGAAAATGTCACCACTTTTCGGACCAATGAACCTTCGGACCAATGAACCTTCGGACTATCGAGACGCCCCCATCCGATATACATTAAGTCTGTAACGAACAAAGCTTCAGATCATCGAAGCTGCCTTAAGTTCTCATGCTTCTAATCCAAATTGGGCAATTTGAAACCCGTCTAATGCCCATGCATTGTAAAAGTGTTTCTTGTCTTGGTCACTGCATAAGCAGGTACGGGGACCCTTCGGTGTTTGCCCAAATAGCCCCAGCACCACCGTACCACAGGATGATAAGCCACATAACGATACTTTCTGGAAGAATATAATACAAAAGCCCAATAAGTTTCATGACATATAAATTAAGTATTATATATATTCTATTCAAGGTAAATTTAAAGCTATCTATAAATTTTAATGGAATATATGAAAGAATAATATAGAATGTTCAATTCATAACGGTCTTCTCAAAGTAAGCTTTGTCGGTGAACTAAACCAGTTTCCGACTGAATCCCCAGCCTGTAGTAAGTTTGTATAACGACTACCATATTGCATGTATTCGACTGGTTTCAACAGGGAGGGAAACCTTCACGCCTAAAAAACTAAATCAAAACGTATGTTCAAAACGTAGTCTCATAAAAATGTAATATATGCCACTTGTAAGTCACGAATTGCTGTCTATTATAACTTTTCACACACACACACACACACACACACACACACACACACACCAAAAAGTCCAAATTTTGGAGGTCGCAGACAGAACGTAGAAATTTTTAGACATGATCAACAGCCGCTGCGTGAGGTCTACGATTTCTAAAAAAATGGAAAAAGTACGACATGTTAACTCGTTCGCCTGTCGTGCAGGACACGCGAGGAAACTCTTTTTCCCACTTCGCCTGGGTGGCTACGGTGCGTGCAATGCACGTGGTTAAGGCGCTAGATACACGTACTTATTTCTTGCTCACTCCGCATATCCGCACGCCCACCGTGTGGAACCAAGGAGTTATAACTCCTTGGTGGAACTAACGGGCTTCGTGCATGTTGAGCGAGAAGTGGTCACTCCATACGCACGGACCGTGAGTTTACCAGTTGAATTCACAAATCTCATAGTGCATGTAAAGTTACGACCAATCTTGTTTCGATCAACAACCCCGTCTTTGGTCACGTTTGCACGACCTATAGCCTGCAAGAATCGTTCACTTTTCCGTTCATCTTTAAAATTTTACAAATCCCATTAGATTTTTTTAATGTGTTGGTAGTGCCACCATTTTACTTTAGTACGTGTCTTAGAGATAAACGGTACCGACTCAATTCAGTACAAAAGCTACCCGTCATATCTGTCAGCTACGCAACGTCAACAGTTATTAGTATAACTGAAACCCTCCTTGATAAAATCAGTTGCTTCCTCATGATATTCTCTTCGAAGAGATGTGAATATTATGCTCATCCAGGTATGCAATTCAGTCTTTGCAATCTACCACTGTAAGATTCCAGATCACAGATAACGATCGGCATTTAAGGCCGATTTTATCTCTTAACCAGGTGTGCATCGGCTAATCACAAAGGCCTGTAAAGGAAATCAACCAGGTAATTAACTCATCTTCACTGTCACAAGTGGTCAAGCACTGTGAAGTATGATATCTTCGGACAAAGTCTCCTAAATACATGTAGCAGATCAAGGTAAAAGAGCATTGTTTGCTACTGGCAGCATGGAAAAAATCATTACTTGAATGTTTTTAAGAAAGGCCATACGAATGTGGGGTGTACAAAAGACCACTACTGATAACTTAGTTCATTGTTCATAACTTAGTATATTATGAAAAGCGGGAGATACTCAATTCTTTTAAGTAAGAAGCTTCAATTTTTTAATTTTGATTTAAATCCTCTCTTCGAAAAATTGTATTATAACAGCGTGTTATAAAGATCTACTCAAGAAAAAATTTGCTTGAGTAAAATTGAGTTCGAAATGAACTGAAGACACTTAATTTGGCTTGTCATTAAGTTTCTACGAAAATATGTCAGATAACTTTATACTGTCCTTGAACGCGTAAAGATTGAAAGATAATTTAAAACAAACTTTGAGGGGGGGGGGATGTCCACAAAGAGTAAATGGCTACTGCACCAACATCTTGTCGAAAATTTTACACTGCAATTCTATTTAAAAAAGTTAAGGAACTAATTGCCAAATTTAGACTCTCATCACATACATGTAACACGGGCATAACCAGACCTGCAAATTTTAAAAAATTCCAAGCACGCGCAGCAAAATGTAGACTAACGCAAAACATGAAGGACAGCGTAATCACAGCAAATGAACCACATATAGTAGCTTAATTTTCATTAATAATAAAATCATCATTTACGTCAAAAATATTATCGCTTTTTAATAAATATTCTTATTTACCCAGAACGGTATATTTATTTAAAAGGAGGCTAATTGAAATATAGTTTAATTATTTGTTTGTGAAAATTGCCCATGTCACCCTTTTAGTTTGGAAGTCTGACCTCATATGATATAAGCAACAGTATCATTCAAATGCACTGTTTCATACAACTCGGGATAACCATAATTAGATGCTTGTTAAAGAATTGAATAGACGGGAAGCGGTTTTACACAGCTTCACGAGAATTTAGACCCCTCGGGTAAGACATCTGAATGAGTATAAATTTTATCAGAAGCCGGAAACGTCATCTTACAGGTAGACAATGCAGCTAAGTTTGACAGCTCCGCCGGTGGCACGATTGTCGTTATCCGACCACGTAGCTCATTAACTCGCAGGCTAAGCAAAAAGGACGTTTTTTAGAGTCTAAAATTTACAAAATGAGCTTTTACTTCGTTTATTCAAGGAGTTATAACAGACTCCTTGGTTTATTTGGATAAAGATATTGTTAGTTGGGCATGTTTTCTGAATAATATGCTCCGTTCAGGCCATTCTACCCCAAGGCTCTCGATTTCCGGCCAGCTCGCTCTTGATTTCATATACAGTATAACCCATATCAACAATACGAAACTCTATCCATCACCGTCAATATTCGTGGGCGTTCTTCTTCAAAATTTTGCCTGGGGCGCTTCCATATTTGGAAGTCACAAGTCTAGTACATCAGAGCTTTGTCCCCCTGGAGCTCCCATATTTGGAGGTCATAAGTCTCGTACGTCACAGCTGTGCCCGCCTGGAGCTGCCTCTTCCGCCTTGCGCTGTTGTTATCTCGTGCAGACGAGACAAGAAGCAAGTGGCCAACGCGGAGTTGGAAGTTTGAACTAAGGATAGCTTGCAGTCGAAGGTCAGTACCACAACACAAGCAACATTCTGCTTTAATACAGTAAGGATAATTAAATAAAGCAGAATTAAATCTGTTTTACGTTTCATTATGGTCTGATGACATTCAACTGCAGATTCACTGCGGAGCAGTTCTATTTGATTGACGGAAATCTAACATGGCCGCTGTTCGTCAGAGCTGGTAAAAGCGATCGCATCACAAGATTTTTAACAAGCTAGCTTTTACTGTGCTCTGACACTCAGAGTAGGCCATTCCGACGGTATGACGAAAAACCTTTAACCAATTCTCTTCTCCCTTTACGTGAGACACTCGACCACCCCCACACAACAACTGGTTTTTCGCGAACATTAAGGCATCCTAATCGAATTATCCTCGGCATAAAAGCATGTTTCGACCCAATGGCCAACGCTCGATCCGTCCCTCTACTCGGATTCAATGTTACATACCATTCATAATTAGACACTTAAGTTCTAGACATCTGACCATTTAGACAGCCATGTTTCCCTGTATATTTCAGAAGGAATAATGGACACTAGCCAGGCAATTTTGTTTAGGGGGCAATTTTGTTTAGGGGTTAGGGGTTATAAATTGTTATGGTCAGAATTGGGAGAGATAAATAGTACCTACTATCGTGGCCGACTGGATTTGGTCATTTTTGGGCCACTTTGGAACACTCTCACAAATACGTAACGAAAAATAATCTTCGAGTTCTTTAACATTGATGTATGAATCTCATGTTGACTATCAAATATTGTCATAGCTGCAAGTTTGAAAGGAGTGAGAGTGGCCCCAAACGCATTCTACATGCGGTTTTAAGCCCGATGTGACGTGACAATGAGTCCCCCATGATAGATAGTCCGGTTCCTATTAACTTGCACAGGTAAGTAAGCCTCGGCTTAGATTTTGACCCACCTACGTTAGGCTAACCCTAACCAGCATAATGTAATGGAGGGTGGACTTTCTGTTACACGGGCCCTCAGTTTCCTCACATAGGCGTAACATAGCCTTAAAATGCAGAGTGTCAATGCCTTATTTAGTCACGACGTTTTCTTTCCAATCTTTTTTCAGTTGACCGTAGAAATAAGTCAAAAGCCACGGACGCCACAGATAAATTAAACAGCCAAGATGGCCATGAACAAATGGGCAGTTGCTGTTCTTGGTGTTATTATCCTAGTTGTTTGCATTTCATTGATTGTTTTTCGTCCCGTTTGTGAAACGAAGGTGGATCATTTATCAAAACACTTGAGTGATTCTATAAAAGAACTTCCACACACTAACAGTTTAACCACAGAATTCATTAAACGTCTAGGAACAGGGAACGTAGACTCCCTCAATGAAGACCTTTTAGAACACGTAAGAGGGAAATGGATTCTTCCTCCTTCCAAGCTGCACTATAATCTTTCCAACCCAAAGGCAACATACTGGGATCAAATGGGGCAGTCAAAATTGGTAGACAAGATTCTGAAGCAACGCCGCAAAGGATTTTTCGTGGAATCAGGAGCATATAATGGAGAGGCTCATTCCAATTCTCTCTTCTTTGAGATTTCACGAGACTGGGAAGGATTGCTTGTGGAGCCAAACCCGTGGTCCTTTGAAGTTCTTTTGAACAAAAACAGGTGAGGGTAGTTTACGAGCAGAAAGGAGATAGTTATCGCTTCTTTAGTGTAGCGGTGATGTATGTGCTTTGTTGGATTTTTTTTACATCCAGTTGTCACAGTGCCTGATTAATTTTTCTTCAGGAGCACATTAAGTGTACAGAGTTATTTTCCATACACACATTCTTTTGTCTCGTAGTGTTAAGAGACGATAGCAGTCTCTCAGATTAAAAGAGTGAATAGAATGTCACAAAGTTATTATTATTATTTTAAATAAATTGAAAGTTCAATCTTTAAATTCGCATTAATATGAATTTGACATATACGCTCATCTAAATTCTATACTTAACGACGATCAAAATGTGTATTTAAGATATAGAATGAGAGTCTTTACTGATCGACATGTTCGTTTGCTGATCTTGAATATATTACACGTATCAAAGAAGTTCGTTTATTTCCTCGTCATCTGGCTAAACGTCTTATTTCAAATTCTTTCCAGGAAAACTTACGCTGTTAATACGTGCTTAGCAACGGGCCGCAGTCCCGCAATGGTTGATTTTACGTTTGCTCAGGAGATAGGAGGAATACCAAAACACAGCCATGTAATTCCTAAAAGGGAACAAAACTTGATAGAAGGAAAAAGTCGCATACAGTGTTTTCCAATTCGTTCTCTCCTGGCCGCCGTCGGCCGGACTCACGTGGATTACTTTACCTTGGACGTAGAGGGTGCTGAGATAGAAATCCTTAAATCGTTTCCATGGGAACACGTCACAGTTGACGTATGGACTATAGAGTACGCAGTTCACGACGGAGGTCCTGATACGCCAAAACGTGAGAAAGCAATCAGGGAGATCTTCAAAAATACAGGACTCTACAGGAAAGGTACCATTCTAGGAGGCCAAGATATAGTGTTTGTTAGAAAGGACGTGCCACAATGAAACAGCAATCATGATTATGTATATGTTACAAATGGAACTGTATTTCTAAATTTCCACGTGTATTTCTAAATTTCCACAATAAGAATGATAGAAAAATGTTGCTTTTGGTCCGTGCATACATAGTGATGTAGTTGTACAAGCAGCAGCTGTACATGTGTTCAGAAGTCTTTCGGTTATGCACGTAAAACTGAATTTGACTGGCACTTTATGAGTAACTATCAAAGTTAAAAGGTCTACAAACCGTGGTGTATTTGGAGGAAAACTGCACTTTCCACGTATATTCAATAGTAAATAGTATATGCGCGCATATAAGGCGTATAAATCCATTGAACTCGAGGATGACACACAAGGTGCCATTGAAGCAAATGTCGGTCAGTTTGCTGTGACAGGCAACGATAATGTAGAACAGTTGATGTACCAGTATCAGTGTGACATTTCTCCGTTTGGTAAGAGAGTGACGGTCTAGTGTAAGCACATACAAAGTTGCAGTTTTTATGAAATTTAAAGTTCTTTTGTGGGCTTACCCTTTGTCAGTGTGGTACCGGTAGGCCTATCTTCCATGCATATATCAAGGTTTGGAATAGTAAAGCTTACATTAGTGAATAGTGGATGCTGATTTATAAATGATAAAATCAGAATCTTGGCTGTTTAGTGTAGCCCACTAGTATTAATGCACATGAACTTTTTTAATTTCGTAGCTTAACTTTGTAAAAATGTTATTGAGCACCAGAGAAGAATTTCATCAGCTGTGTTAAGTTATAACATAGAATGATGTGATTTTTTCTTCAGTCACCTGGATAGCCTCATTCCCTGAAGAAGATGTCCTGATAGACATCGAAATATTGGAGGTAAAAACTATCTCAATATTAGCTGTTGACTGAATAAAAATCACATCATTTTTATTTAGCACATAGTTCATACCAAGTATATCGATGTTCAATGTATTTTCACAATTGCAATAAGTTAAGCGTGGCAAAAGCCGTGTAGTGTTTCATCACAAACTTTTCAAGAATTCACTTGGAAATGGAGTCATTAATTTACAAATTATACTAAATAAAACTCTATTCATGTCTCACTGAGGCCCCTATTTCACACAGACCACGAATCCCACGAATCGCCAGGAATTGACAAAATTTGTCAATTCATGGCCATTCGTGGAATTCGTGGTCTGTGTGAAATAGGGGCATGATAATGCGCGTCGAAAATCCTAAAAATCACGAACCATCGGGTGTAATGACTTTGTTTCACGAAGGGTGGAGAATAGAAATTACATTCACGAGTCACGGGAATAGGGTGCTTCACGAATCACGCTAAAGAAAGGGAACGTTTCACACATCTCGAGAACTAAAGAGTGGCTTTCAGGGGTAACGAAAATAACCAAATATGAAAGCGTATAAAAAACAAATGATCTTGTTTGCAGTGAATGACATTTACAAAAAAGCAAACATTAGTATTGTAGATAAAATAACAGAGTGGAACTGTGTATTGCTTTTATAAACTAATACGAGTCTGGTATTTAGATCATATGTAGAAGAAAAAGAAAACGAACCTCTTCAATAAAGCCTTAACTATGGTTTTACAGATTGTTTTTTAATACTACAATATTTAAGTATTATGTCATTGTAAAATCTACTGAACTTTTAAGGGTTTTAGACTTTAAATAAATATTGTTTTTATTATCACATTATTATTATTATGTACGTGAACTGAATTGGCATGGCGAATTTCGTTATTCAAGATACATTTTTAGAGAAATAAGATCTCCCAAAGACAGTCAATATAGCAAATGTGACGGCACAGTAAAGAAAACTAGACTTTCTTTCAATCATGATCATAAAATTATTGTTTGCTCTAACAACTGAAAATGAGTTATCTGCTTCACAGTAATATTGTTGGTTGATTCATAGATTTTTTAATCTAATTTGCTTGTGAATTTATGTAATTGCCAATTAAAGAGTAACTGGTTTTGGCGCCCTCTATCAGCGGCACGTTTTATAGGACGCCTCCCATGTAATATTGACATGTAGACATTTTATATCATAACACAATGACGAACCGAATATAGGTTGCCGAAGAAATAAATGTTACATTATAAGCCTCTTTGCAGGATCAGCGCCTAGTCTATAATGAGCGGATAGGGAAGGGGTAGTTACATAAAAGTAGACAGCTTGATCGTGTAAGATCTCACAGGGACTTCTTTAATTTTGCAACAGGCTATACCAGAGACCCCTGTGAAAACAGAGAGTAGATTATGCACTATTTATTAAATTGCTTAATATTCAAGCAGGGCCCATTATTTCAAGGCGAATATTCATATCACAGTATGTACATGGACGGTATTCTGCAAGAATGAAATCTCGAGCTTCATTGATTCCTAGCGTGTGAATTGAAACGTTTATGTCTGAGTCAAATTAAATTCTAATTTAAATTTTTTAAAAATCAGCAGACTATTTACATTGGGGTACAAGTATTGCATACAATATCAACATCATATCGACTATCCCGCATAATTTTTCTCTTTCATTTCCTTTTCTGACGCCAGTATCGTGCCACTGTAATGTAGACTTTTTCTGGGACGCTTATTATACAGGTTTATGTCTGGGTGTGCAAGTATTGAGTATTAATCTAGAAGGTAAGCTCGACGCAGATCAGAACTTTGGTTTCTTAAACAGAACAGCAATTCTGAAGGTAAGTGAATATATTAACAGCAAGGGTTATCATCTTTGAGAGTCTGTCAAAATATTCCTAAGTGTTGGATTACAATGGGGGTACGGTGCTTCCATGTGAATGAGTATGGGTTTGTCTTATTATAACAGACAATTTGTGTTTCCAAACATTGTTGTGTATTTTAAACTTTTAAATTCTTACCCGAAAATGACACTAAAACAACGCTTAAAATTGAGACACAGACAAACCAGTCTGTGTATTATGGAAAAGAAAAGCTCTCAGAATAGAATTGTCATGTTTTTAGGTCATCTTAGGGATCATTTACTACACACACGCTAGAAAAAAAATGTTTGTCACAAAATTTGATGGGTGAAGAAAACGGTTTACTGTGCATTAATATCGTTTTCATTTTAGTACAAATTATTATCACCCATACACGTGAACTATACAAATCGTTCAATTTCGGGATATAAATACCTGAAGTACACCTTCAGGTCATCTTTCATCTCCGTGAGTTTGCGGTCAATCGGTGCATTTTCACGGGAACAGCGGCCATTAGATGCCGAAACAGAAAACTCTCTCTAATTCTGGAATCGTTAATGCTAGAGACCTCTTGTTTTTTTTTTTGCATTTGATAGAGCATGTCAAGCCAAACACTGAAAGTGACCTCCGTTTTTTTTTTGTTTTCCATACGGTTTACGAGCTATGCTGTATCAAAAAGTACATTTTGGTGGTGAAAGTAAAATGTGCAATACGGTAATATGCATAAATTTTTTGAACGTCTGGAAAAGATAACATAAGGCTTGTCGAGGCAGACAACTTCTGGTCAAAAAATGACATTATTTCATGAAATTTGAACATCTGGAACTTCTGAGCGCCTCCCATTTCAAGAATTTCAACCAAAATGATCTTTTCTTTATTTCTGTTAATTTCTTCTGTAGGAATTTTATGGCACATTATTGTAACTCTAAAATTGTAACATTAGTCCCTTATATCTCCAAAACTGGCAGAGATAGGTCCATAGTTACTATAAAAGTTGAATAGGAAGTCATATAGTTGTAATTTAACTGTGACCTTGAAATTGACCTTTGACCTACTTTTCAACATGAACTGAAGTTTGGAACATTTTAATCCCTTATATCGCTAACACTGGCAGAGATAGGGCCATAGTTAGTTGTGACCTTAAATTGACCTTTGACCTACTTTTCACCATGAACTGAATTTTAAAACTTTTTCAATGCTTTACCTTTAAAACTGGCATAGATATGGCCATAATTACTATAAGATTTTAATAGGAAGTCATATATTGACAATCTGTGACCTTAAAATTGACCTTTGACCTACTTTTTACCATGGACTGAACTTTGCAACTTTTTTGGTTCGTTGTATCCCCAAAACTGGTAGAGGAACGCCCATATAGTTACTATTGCACTTGAACAGGAAGTCATATACTGGCAATTTAACTTAAAATTGACATTTGACCTTCTTTTCGCCATTAATTGCACTTCACAAATTTGGATTTAAACTTTTACTCTTCCCCATGATTTTGTTTTAAATTGTAATTTTCAATAAAAATATTTAGAACTCTTTGTCAAGCTCAAAAACTAGAGGTGGTGTCCATTTTTGCTTTTACATACGAATGCACTGGTGGTACGATATCCTGGTTGTATCGCCTCTCTGATCCTCTAGTTTAATATAATGTCATTTTATTTCCAATCTATTTTAGTTGACTGTAGGAATAAGCCAAAAGACTCGGAGAGCACAGGTTAATTGAGCAAGCAATATGGCGATGAACAAATGGATAATTGCTGTTCTTGCCGTTATTATCCTAGGTGTTTGTATTTTCATGATTATTTTTCATCCCGTTCGTGAAACAAAATCGGATTACTTATCAAAACACTTGAGTGATTTTATAAAAGAACGTCCACACAATAACAGTTTGACCACAGAATTTATTAAACGTCTTGGAACCGGGAATATAGACTCCCTCAGTGAAGACCTTTTAGAACATTTAAGAGGGAAATGGATTCTTCCTCCTTCCAAGCTGCACTATAATCTTTCCAACCCAAAGGCAACATACTGGGATCAAATGGGGCAGTCAAAATTGGTAGACGAGATTTTGAAGCAACGCCGTAACGGATTCTTCGTGGAATCAGGAGCATATGATGGAGAGGCTCATTCCAATTCTCTCTTCTTCGAGATTTCTCGAGACTGGGAAGGATTGGTTGTGGAGCCAAACCCGTGGTCCTTTGAAGTTCTTTTGAACAAAAACAGGTAGGGGTATTTTGCAAACTGTAAGGAGATATTCATCGACTCTATAGTGTAGTGTAGTGTAGTGTACACTGTAAAAACAGTGTTTAGCACTTAAACACATTTCTAAGCGCCTGTTTTGTCTCATTTTTTCGACGCGTTTAGCTCCTAAGCACGTTAAGATCCTTAACATGTTACACGCTTTGATGCGTTTGACGCCTTTTAAATGTAGGGTGCATTTGCTTAACTTTTAGGTGGTAGGGGTTTCAACTGTTTTAGTCACACACGCGCGCGCACACACACACACCAAGTCACGGTCACCTGTAACTGCTATAGTTATCTCTATCTATAACAGGGCTCCGTAAACTGTCAACATCGTTGACTTAATGCCGTCACCTTTGCAGCGGGACTTATTCATCCTTGTGTTAGCTGACCTTGCGAGGAAGTTTATTGGAATATATTTCTGCAAATCAAGTTAGGAAAATTCACTAGTTTACTAAAAACACGAAACAGCTATCACTTTTACTTTAAAACATTTTTTGTCATATTTTGATAAAATGCGTTACGGTATGGATGTCTATTTATTTTTTCCGGAAGTAATGGACAATAGAACATCAGGATGATGGTGGGGTATTCATTATAATGGTTTATATAAGCTTTCATCGCATGCTGGTTATTTTGGTAACTATAGTCCGAATATTTAACAAATCGCACCGCTCTAGTCGCCTACTAACCCAAGCCCAATTTGGAATAAACCGCTAACTGTAGTTCATACAGCACTAAGATCTAATAAAAGGATATATAAGATCTTAGTACAGCATAAGACATGTTTTGGTTATTCATAAAAAAGGTTTTCAAAATATTAAATAATGTTTTCCAGAATGTTATAAAACGCTTATAAAACTGCAGGGGCATCATTTTGGATGGAGTTAAAAACACCCATAACGTTACCATAACTATTCTTTACCATCACCATCATGTAACCAGCTGATAACGTCGTGAACTTGTTACTTGGATTATTACTTAATAAGTCTATTTTAAATAATCACACGTTACTGCAAGGAAGGACACAACGCGTTCGATCAGGCTGTTCCACGCCTCCAACAGCTCCATACGTTTACAAGGGGAAGTGTTAAGCCAAATTGTTGAGTCTTGTAATAAACTTGTTATGGGATCGTATACATGGGATTGTGAAGTATTTTTTTTTCTGTGACAAGCTTGAAAAGCTAAACGTGTGGTTCAGCAGCTCCACGTGTTTAGGAATTCCACACCTATAGCAGCTCCATATGTTTAGCAGCCTCACGCGCTTAGCAGGGGAAGTGCTTAGCCAATGTGCTTAGCTTGTGATAGACTTGTTATAGAGCTATATGCCGGTGAAGTTAAACACATAGCTAAACGTGTAACACTGCCAACGTGTCTAGCTTTTACTTCTGTGAAACGCTTGAAAAGCTATACGTGCTTAGCTTTTACACATATTTCTAAATGCGTATAGGTGCCTAACGTGTGTTGTATGTATTTAAATGCTAAACACTGTTTTTACATTGTAGTGTGCATGTACTTTGTTGGATATTCTGGCTTCCAGTTGTTACAGTGCTTAAAGGGATAATAACTGTTCGTTTAGGCAAAAAATGAATTTTCCTGGAGTAAACAATAATTTTCCCATACTTACCAATGGTTAATGAATCCATTCTTACATTCAAAGTTAGCCCCTGAATTTTTTCTAAAAAGTTTGTTTTTTTTGTAATAATCGCTGAAGAGATTATAACAGAGTATATCCATCTATGGAGGTCACGTGGTCCGATGACAAGCTCAGACATCAGAATAATAGCTATAACTGCCGTTTTTGTGGTAAAATAGAATATATAATATTTATGTGAGTTGTTTACAATGTTTTTATTGTGAAATATAGACCTCATACGAAGAGTTATTATCCTTTTAATTAATTTTTCATCAGGTGGATAAAAGTTGTTTCTAGTCTAAAAGTGAATAGAATGTCACAAAGTTTTTTTATTGGTTCTAGTAATTAATTGTACCATCAGACCTTATATTCCTGTCAATATAAATGTCTAAATTTTATATTCAACATCAGTTAAAATATGCATTAGAACATCACAACATTTATGTACCAATGTATTCATTTGTTAATAAATATATATTATATGTAGCAGATAATGTTTCTTTATTTCCTCGTTTCTTGGGTTGTATGCTATAACTTCGTTCCAGGAAAATTTACGCTGTTAATACGTGCTTAGCAACGTGTCCTTCAATGGTCGATTTTACGTTCGCAAAGGAGATCGGAGGGATACAAAAACACAGATATGTAACTCCGAATGATTATCAAAACTTGGTAGAAGGAAAAAGTCGCATACAGTGTTTTCCCATTTACTCTCTCCTGGCCGCCATCGGTCGAAATCACGTGGACTACTTTAGTTTGGATGTAGAGGGTGCCGAAATAGAAATCCTTAAATCGTTTCCATGGGAACATGTGACCGTAGACGTGTGGACTGTAGAGTTCTTGGTTTACGGCAGAAGTCCTGATACGCCAAAACGTGAGAAAGCAATCAGGGAGATCTTCAAAAATACAGGACTTTACAGGGAAGGTACCATTCTAAGGAACCTAGATATAGTGTTTGTCAGAAAGGACGTGCCACAATAAAAAAAAGCAACCATGAATATATGTTACAACTGGAACTGCATTTTTGTGTTCTCACGTGATACAATATGGATGACAGAAAAGAAAATCATGTTGTTGGTCCGTGCATGCTGTTGGTCCGTGCATGCTGTTGGTCCGTGCATGTTGTTGGTCCGTGCATACGTAATGGTACAAGAAGCAACTATGTTTAGATATTATTCGGTTAAGCCCATAAAGTTGAGGTTGACTCGCACATTATGCGTAACTATCAAAGTGAATAGATCTAGAGAACGCGGTGTGTTTGAAAAGAAAACTGCATTTTTATGCAGAACAGGTGTTGTGATACTGCGTTATTTATGCGTGGCAAAAGCTGTGTAGTATTTCAGCACAAACTTCTCATTCTTCTAATTTTTCAATTGGCATTTATGAATAAAATAAAGCACAATTCTTGAAATTTGCGAGCGTTGCAAAACTTCCAAATTTCCAAACGTGACTCGACGTCATATTTGCGCAATCTGCCCATGGTTGATTTTGGAGAAGCAAACGCTCTACTGCCTTTTTCTCTGTCAACCCACATAAGTTTTTTCCTTTTAGTCTCATATTTTAAAACAAGTCTGCTCTTTTGTTTCATACTTATGTAAATGTTTGTCAACATGTGGGCACAATTTATTATGCTGGCTTAATTTCCGAAACATTTAGATATCTTGAGTTACATCATTTTTTAGCGAACTGGATCAGATGCCGAATGACGTAAGACACGCATTTTGTTAGGTATATTAAACGATGTTTCACACCCACCTGTTTATAATTTTGAAGGAGCTGGGGACGACACATCTCGATATATTCGTCAATTTTATGAACTGTGATTTTCACGGTGAGTAAGAACAAGTAAAAATTGCATTCGGATTGATGTTGTTTTTCAATCGCTTGTTCGTTTGATTTCCTAGAATAATCATTTTCTTTCAGCATTTCCCACTCTGCGTGAAAATCAAGATAATTACAGTGCAAAGTTTATTGCACACTGGTCAGTAGTAATATGTGATGAGGATTTATCCATGTCTATTGCCCTTCTCTCTCTCTCTCTCTCTCTCTCTCGCGCACACACACACTTTTCCTCGTAATCTACAGGATAGACATCGGTGAGAGCACTGCTAATCTAGATTTATTCCTTTTTCAGGAGTCCATAACCATGCAAATTATAATCGTACTAGGCGTGTGTGTTTTCATCTGTCTGGCTAATGGTGAGTTTCAATACAACGGTAATAAGTTACATGTAGTTATCAACGGCAACTCGATACAACGTGTTGTCAATAATGTATTACAAGTACAAAAATAAGCTGTAAATAAAACTATTGTTAAAAATAGTTTAACCCCACTTAAGACAAGAGTTGATACTAAAAAGTAAATACCAGGAAGAGAAAGAGAAAAAAGGTGCACAAAAAAATCATTATGCTGAACCAGTAAAATGAACTTAAGTATGTGTTACCGCTTCTTAGAGCCTTGGAAGAATTCTGCCGCGTCAGCGTCTGCGTCCGCGTCTAAAGAGGAATTTGAGAGCATGAGTGAAAACTCTGGTGTGGGCGTTCAACCTTCGACTGTGGAACAGTTTGGATCAGTCGAAAGTAGTCGGGTCGAAAATGGTGCACAATCGAAAAAAAAAGAGGGAACAATCGAACAAGCGACCATGTACACAATGGCGAATTAAATAATCAAGTAATCATGTAATTATTGATTGTTGATCAACGGATAAAAATATTAAAGAATGTGAAATCTCCCAACGGTGATTCAGAATCCAAAATCAATCATTTTGCTCATACAATGGTAACGGTCTGTTTTGAATGCTTTAATTACGTATGGGTGTTGATGAAGCACTATTTTCAGGAACATTTTATTAAAATTACAATTGTATTTGAGTGATTTAAAAGAACATAATTTTATTTTTTCGTGTCCCTTTTAGGTGCCGACTTGAAAAGACATGTTGACATATTCAGAAAGAGACAAACAACGATTTTATGTATGTTTGCGATTATTAAAAGAAATAAACAGATTAAATGGCTATCTATTTGTTAGCAGTATACGCGAATCATATGAGCATGTTGAAAAGTTTTCCAACAAAAACGTTCGTTAATAATTTTTTCGTCGAAACATAAATTACAAGCGGAAACTTTATTTGAGTTAATCGTTTACTACATTCTTAATAAATAAACAATACATATAAGGCGCTATTTAACATATACAGTTGAACTTCTGACATTACGTGAACTTTTCATTTAATAAAAAGATCTTGCGTTACACGATACAACTGTGTATCTATTGTTCTGGCATTATGTGTGAAGTCTTCACATATCGTTACAAGACAGGGGTGTTTAAAATATACCATGTAAATTGATGTGGAGTTTTGAAATCTTTGTATGTGTTATATCGCATTAAAACAGAGGTACATATTAACGTTTGGGGTATCTAAGATAAAGAAAGAAGGGGTTTTGTGTCTATATTGTGTGTAGGGGAGACCGGGGCTAGTTGGCCCCCTAGTAAGTTGCCCCCCCCCCCCATCAATTTATAAAAAAATAACTATGGGGTAAAAAAAATGATCACATTATTTAGTAAAGTGACCGTATCCAATAGTGCTAAGAAAGCGTTGGCCGTGAAGTTTTATTTAGGCAGTGAGTCCATATGAAAGAATTTGGCATCCTAAAGTAACTTTATTAAACAGTAATTAAAATCTATTTCATAAGCATTTGATCGAATATTGTATATGTATAGGGCATCAAAGTGAAGCTCATTGTTTCAAGATTCACAGAAATGTACCATCGATGTTCATTCTAGCACCATAAATGGCTGCAATCCTTTGAAATTAAAACTGTGCACCCGGGGCAAGTTGGACCCTCATACTGACCACAGTCCTTTGCGCCCAACAGAGCTTCAGACCATTGTTAAAATCGTATTTCAAGGATGGAAATATTAGTGTGAGTTTTTTTTTCAGAAACAGAAAGGGTCAGGACCCATTTATAGTACCGTTATTTCGCCTGTACTATTAATGAAGAACATACATCTTTTTGGGAGCCTAAAAAATTATTTGTATATTCTTATTTTCCAGTTACAATGTATTCTCTTTTATCCTATAGAGCGTCATTCCAATGTCATGATGTATCACAAAGTCTTTCTCCTACATTACCTTATTTGGTAATGTAATAATTCCTCAGCTCTTACACAATGTCTATGATTATCCATTTTTCCATAACTTTCCATCATTACGCCATTACCAAAATGTAATCATTCTCTTATTAGGCAATGGTATGATACTTGACCTTAGGTCGCAATTTCTATTAACACAGATTTATCATTCTATCATCCTGAAGGAATGATAACTATACTCCCTTATTCTTTTTTTTTTTATTATTATTGAACAACACATGCACTCTCCAACTCTCTTACTTACACTGTTTAACCTCTTAACAAATATATATTGTATCAGTTATTAAATGTACAATACATCTCACTACGACCACAACTTTATATCTGTACTTTTAATCATTTTCATTACGATACATTGACTCCCCCCCCCCTCCAAAATCCATTACAGTATTACCTGGTGCTATGCCCGGGAAGCTACTTAATCAATCCCGAGTACCACTTGGACAGTCCTGATAAGCAGGGGCCTAAGAGGGGAGGGACATAAAAACAAAAAATGTATGATTAAGTTAAACAAAAGCAGCATCGTGACTTTTGGAAAAAAAAAAAAAAAAAACTTCCACCGAAAAAAGGGCATTGTGACACCATGGCGCCATGCCGGGTAAAATACTGACTCTCTTCAAGTTTGATCTGTGGCATAAGTGATAAAGGGTAGAGGTCAACCACCATCCCTGCCTAAGCATTATTTAAGAACTTTAAGGTGAAGAGAAAGGGAATAGTATTGACGACGCAGGCTTTATGATTCCACATCACCGCCTAGTGACGTAATAGGCTCCACATGAGAGATGCGCGCGCAGCTCAGCGTCATTCATTGCGCCGTTTCTCAGCGAAGCGTACGCGGATTTACAAGCTGCATGAAATTAATATTTCTGCAGTGTTTTGAGTTTTTTGCTGACATACTGTTAATACAGTGACGTGTGTTTTAATACACACTGATACATATTTATCGCAATAAATGCACGAAATCGTGCTAACTACTGTTTTCACGTGTTGGAATTAGCGTTTCAGACTGTTACAAGCACTGTTCTGTGGCTACATCTGCGCACATTGCTACTGCGCTTCAATTTATATGCGCACAAGTGTACTGCGCAATAAAAGTATATTAAGCGTGGTAAAAGTTTTATACAGTGACACCGAAAAAAATGGCGGATAAAAATTCTGAAGGTAACAATCAGCCCGAAAATTCGGGTTCAAAAACCAGTAAAGTTATCGTCAAAGAGAGTAGACCAAAACAAAAGACTGACAAGGAGATAAAAACACATGCGAAACGGGTTGTCAGTGCGTCTAAGGAGATTTCTAATGAGGAGGTGAAAGTGCCGACACCACGTGCTTCGGCTAGCACATCGAATGACACCTCCAATGGAGGGAATGTCGATCTTTTGGGTCAAATTCTCCAAAAAATGGAGCAAATGCAAAAACAAATCAATGAAAACAGTAAACGTCCTTTAGAAGTCGACGAAGACGATTTGTTGGCTCTTAGCGACGAGGAGTCGCTTGATATGGATTTAGAAGTTGACAACCTACTGACTAATACTGAAATCCACAGTGAAACGGAAGGGAATATAATTCTTGAGAAGATTTCCCAAGAATTAATTGACGAAGAAGCAACATCTCCTAGTATAATGCCAGAATTGGCGGAGATTCTCAACAGAATAACGTCAAAAAGAATTTCGGATGAGAAAATTAAGGAAAAGTTGGAAAAGTTTCCACCTCCAGCGAACTTGGGTGGGCTGAAAGTGCCCAAAGTTAATAAAGAGGTGTGGAATAAAATTCTACCTGCTACCAGAGGTAAAGATATTAGATTACAGAAAGCGCAGACCAGGGTGGTCAGAGCGCTCACACCTCTGGCCCAACTTGCGAATATGTTTCTGGAGGCTAAAAATAAAAAGGAGTCATTTGATATTCCAGCTGGTTTGTCTCTTGTATTAAATGCGTTTTCGTTTGTTGCCAATGGCAGCATTGAGATATCCCTTAGAAGGAGAGAACTGATAAAACCAGACTTGCACAGGGAGTACAGAGACGTTTGTTCACCGGACACCCCCATTACCGAATGGTTATTTGGCGATGATTTTGCCGGGGTTGTGAAAGGTATCAATGAAACCAACAAGGTAGCAACAAAAGTGGGAAGCCGTAAAGATTACCATGGGCGTAATCGCCCAGCATATAGGCCAAGAGGTTTTCAAAAGTACACACCTTCAAAAAACGGCTACAGAAATTTCAAGAAATCAAGGCCAAATCACGCAGGCAAGCCCAAGCGGGATTAGAGAGAAAAAATGAAGCACCTAAAGAGGTCAGTATCAATTGGTCATCATATATTGATGCTTTAAAAGATAAATTGGCCACTGAGATAGCAAATTTTACTGCAGGTTATTTACAAAAGTGCAAAAAGTTTTGGCCAAATCTTACGTCAGATAAGTATATACTGAATACTGTTTCATATGGTATCAATATTGAAATAGACCAATCAACACAACAGTCAAGAATTCCTCAGACTTATGCTTTCAATAAAGTAGAATCTGATATAATTTGTACTGAAATTCATCAACTTTTAGAGAAGAAAGTGATACGAAAGGTCAAACATTGTGCAGGTGAATTTATTTCCAATATTTTCTTAAGAGAGAAAAAAGATGGAAAGTACAGATTGATTTTAAATCTGAGGAAACTTAATGCTTCTGTTGAATATCATCATTTTAAGATGACCAGTTTGCAGTCAGCCATTAATCTTATGAAACCTCAGTGTTTTATGTCAACCATAGATTTGAAAGATGCTTATTATTGTCTGGCAGTTTGTGATGAACACAAGAAACTGTTAAGATTTGAATTTGATGGGAACTTGTATGAATATCAGGTTTTACCAAATGGCTTGGCGAGTGGACCACGTGTTTTTACTTAAGTTACCAAACCAATTTTTTCCTATTTGAGGAAATTAGGTCACATGAATTGTCCATACATTGATGACAGTCTCTTAGTTTGAGAATCTTTGCAAGATTGCAGAGAGAATGTGATGCAAACAGTTAAAGTTTCTACTCAAGCAGGGTTTACTGTGCATCCAACTAAGTCTGTTTTAGAACCAACACAAAAGTTGGATTTTTTAGGCTTTACATTGGATTCTGTAAAAATGCGAGTGTCCTTAAACAAGAGACAAGCAGATAAAATATTTTCGGCATGTACCGATCTCTTACAGCAGGACTGTATAACTATTCTACAATTGGCAAAAGTAGTAGGATTATTGGTAGCATCTTTTCCTGGTGTAGAATATGGGCCTCTTTTTTATAGGTCACTGGATATGAGAAAAAATCAAGCTTTGAAAGCTAGTAAAGGAGACTTTCAAGCAAAATTGCAGATTGCCAATGATGATGCCTTGAAACTAGACTTGACTTGGTGGATACAAAATATTCATTCAAGTTTTAAGTTGATTTCACATGGGAACCCTTCATTAGTTATTTATTCTGATGCATCAGAAAAAGGATGGGGGGGAGCATGCAGGGGCATCACATCAGGAGGAAACTGGTCAGCAGTTGAAAGTACTTTTCACATTAATCATCTTGAATTATTAGCTGCATGGTTTGCTCTAAAATGCTTTGCACAAGATGAGACAAATATTCACATTAAAATGTGTATAGATAATACAACTGCTTTGTCATATATTGCTCGAATGGGAGGGAAAATACCCTCGCTAAATAACTTGGCCAGAAAAATTTGGTTATGGTGCAAGGGAAAAAATATATGGTTATCAGTTGCATATATTGAATCAGAAAATAATGTAGAAGCTGATAAAGAAAGTAGACTTGATCATGATAATCTTGAATGGAAGTTGCACCAAACAGTATTTAAAGATATAACTAAGAAGTTTTATCTACCAGAAACAGATCTGTTTGCTTCAAGGCTGAATAATCAATTACCTAAATATGTATCATGGAAACCTGATCCATTTGCTATGACAACAGATGCCTTGTCTATTGACTGGTCACAGATAAATGCTTATGCATTTCCACCTTTTTCTTTAATAGGAAAGATGTTAAGCAAGATAGAGTTTGATCAAGTGGATAGTATCATAGTGGTAGTGCCTTATTGGACAACTCAAGTATGGTTTTCAAAATTGAGCCATATGTTAATATCTTGTCCTTTTTTACTTCCCAGGAAGCAAGAATTGCTGTGGCACCCACACAAAAACATGGACAATCATCTTCCAGAGTTACAGCTAATGGCTTGTGTATTGTCAGGGAAAGTTTCGAAGACATGGCATTTTCGCCAACAGCTGTCAAATTGGTCATGTCCTCATGGAGAGATACAACTGTCAAGCAATACGAATCTTACATTTCCAGATGGATTCAATATTGTAGTGAGAGGAACATTAATACCCTGTCACCAAATGTAACTGATGTTGTAAATTTTCTAGCCCATTGCTTTGATATGGGACTTGGATATTCTGCTCTTAATACAGCAAGATCAGCACTTTCAACTTTTATTATGGTAGATAAGTGTCCAGCAGGTGCTCATCCTCATGTGGTTAGACTGATGAGAGGAGTTTTTACTTCTAGACCTGCATTACCAAGGAACAATGTGATATGGGACACAAGTTTGCTTTTGAATTACCTCAAAAAACTTTCACCTGTGAAAAAACTTAATCTTTTACAACTGAGCAAGAAAGCAGTGACATTGACCATTTTATTGACAGGTCAAAGAACGCAATCCTTGCATCTTATTGACATTCGTAACATCACAATTAATAAGTCTAAAGTCACATTTAGATTTGGTGATTTACTGAAGCAGTCAAGACCAGGTCACCACATTGGTGAAATAACAGTGACAGCATATGCACCAGATAGACGATTATGTTTATGTACTGTCTTAATGGAATACATGGACCGTGTCAAACATTTAAGAGGAAATATCACAAGATTGTTTTTAACATCTGTAAAGCCATTTAAGGCAGCAGCCAAATCTACCATATCTAGATGGATTAAGCAAACTATGAATATGGCTGGTATAGACATGGAGAAATTTACTCCACACAGCACACGTAGTGCAGCATCTTCACAAGCAAAACTTGCTAAAGTGCCATTAGACACTATTTTGAAGACGGCAGGCTGGTCTAAAGATTGCACATTTGCTAAATATTACGATAAAGAAATAACTCAACAGGGCCAGTTTGCAGATGCGATTTTGTCTGGCACTGGTACACATGTTTGACATGGACATTCAGATTTACAGGGAGATGTTTTATAAACTGTTTATTTGATTTTACTTTTTTAGCTGCAACTTGTGCAGTTACAGTTGTTACCTGCAAATTGTGCAGATGAAGTTCTTTCGAGCATTTAAATATGCTGTTTATAACTGCAACTTGTGCAGTTAGAGTTGTTTCCTGCAAATTGTGCAGATGAATTTCTATTGTGCATCAAATATGCTGTTACAAGTTGTTTGATAAACAAGTTTATTGTTCTTTGCAGTTAATACATGTTGATTTAAACACAGTGTTTGTGCCTTTATTTGCTGGTTTCAAAAAACCTTGTAAGGTGTTGTGTTTGGACCACACTTTGAACGTCTCATGTGGAGCCTATTACGTCACTAGGCGGTGATGTGGAATTAGAGGGTTAAATGAACTTACCGTAGGTGAGTGATATTTGACCTGGATTCCACATCATCGTCGGTGACAGAATAGGGTTCACATCCCACCCTGGGATAGTTCCCTTCCCGTGAACCTTTCTGTCACTCTGTGGTCCACACTACAACTACTTTGAAATATGACGCTGAGCTGCGCGCGCATCTCTCATGTGAACCCTATTCTGTCACCGACGATGATGTGGAATCCAGGTCAAATATCACTCACCTACGGTAAGTTCATTTAACCCTCTAATTATGACCACCAATAAGTTGCTGTCAAGTCGATCGCTTATTCCAAACTATACCGGCTTTTTTTCATGCAGCCAAGCAGTAACAGAATCTGAGCAACCAAGATGGTCAATCAGCCCCCAAAGCATAAGAAGGGTGGATTCATAGTCAGAAAGGAAAAACACACAGCCAACATACAGTGTTTGTAAAATGTTCTGATTCCATTTAGGAAATATATTTTATTTTACATTTGTTATTTTAATTTTGTTTCATATGAACTTGCAACTTTCTTAAAAGGATTTATCAACTTTTCCAATTGAAACAAATTTTAAAATAAAATCAATAGAATTTACTGACACGATACTTTAAAGGCTTTTAGAAGAATTTTCGGCTTCGAAATCCTATTTAGGACGTCTCACCAGAACCAACCAGGGATTCTCTCCAGTAGTAACGATTATTCCTGACAAGGGTCAGGCATAATACGGCAACATGTGAACCGCTTTAGTGGCCATTATCCAAATGGAATAAATAACTGTAATATTTGTTAAATATTGACATCATCCATTGCAAGAAATGTAGTGAATTCTAAATGATTGTCAGTTTTGGTTGACCTCCTTTATTTCTGTATAATATAATGTAGCAGCAAACTTGGTAATCATTATTCTTGAGCAAGTATTATTTATTCAATTCAATCAATACATATGAGCTTTTGTGTTCAAGAGTAGATACAAAGGAATACCCTTGTACATGTAGCATGGTATCCGATATAAGTCTGTAACGAACAAAGCTTCAGATCATGGAAGCTGCCATAAGTTATCTTGCTTCTAATCCAAATTGGGCAATTTGAAACCCGTCTAATGCCCATACATTGTAAAAGTGTTTCTTGTCTTGGTCACTGCACAAGCAGGTACGGGGACCCTTCGGTGTTTGCCCAAATAGCAAGTGTAAAGGAAGTAAAGTAAAGGAGCAAGTGCCCTTTGCATGTTTAGTACGGCGCATGCCTTCGCAGCTAACGAACAAAGTCAAAAGCACACCGGCAATGCGTCGCACTTGCGACGTGTTCACGACGCACGCTCCTGTCCCAACAATGAACGTTGATTTTGCAACGTGTATTTTCAAAGTTTCAAACTTTGCTCGATTCAGCCTCTAATAAACATCCAAAAAGCAAGAGAAAGAAGCTTGGAGAGCAGGAAAGAAGGGAGTAGGAAGAAGAAAGAAGAGGAGAAAAGACGACAAAACTGACGTCAGCCCGTCTTCACAAGTTGTAAGGAAAGTCTGAAGCAAACATGACGCAAAGGGAACTATTTTCCCTTGTGCCTTGCATTCTCACGTACGCTGGTAGCAAAACAAACTCAAGAAATGAGTACAATATCCAAAGCCATCGCACCTTGCAGTTAGCGCCCCTGCTTGAAAGGACGTCTCACATGGCCACTGCGACTCGCAAGGCAGACTTGCGCCTTTCCATTGAAACTTTTCGTCTACATCAATGAACTCCATGGCCTCCTCTGGACCTAAATAGGGGATTTACGGCCCTAAGATTCATGCGTCTGGTTGTGACCGAGGCTTTAAATATGCATATTTCAGCAGAAAAGCGTGACGGAAGAGGTCCCAGTCAACCAATATACTTACGTTACGTGACGTAAGTAATCAACCATCTACAATGTATTATGGTACATGTACATATAGAAGACAGACATGCCCTAGCTCCATTTACGAGCACATCCAGACTTTCTACCCTAGCTAAGGTACCGTACATTATCTCAGCTTATTCTATTTTAATCATGTATACTGCTGTGTATTGTTAGGGCAACCATTTTCGGTTGTCTGACTTATTTTTAAATCTGTTATTTCGTTGTTGTTGCTGCTGCTGTTTCTTTCATTTAGATAATCTACATATAGGATTAACTGCCTCGTTATTATTTTATATCTGTGTACTGTTTAAATGTCATATACCAATCTATATAACATGCTGTAATCTGTCCAAGATGAAAGGTAAGGTCTTGCCCTGATGTGTATTGACATGTTTACATTACCAAATCTGAAAACCTAAAATGAAGCACGAGAGTATGTTTACTCACTGGGGTAAAATAGGCGAAGTGGAGACGCAGGTCTCCCACCGCATAACCAGGTAATGTCTGTTACGGCTCTATCCTGGGCCTCAGGTCAAAATCGGTCCTTTGGTTGGAAACTGTTTCCGAGCGTCTGTTCTGGTCCTTCATCTGTCCATCATGACGTGATCAAATGTGACACCGAAACTTGCCCTTGGCTGACTCTGTTATGGTCTCCAATTTTTGAAGTCAATTTTTGAAGTTTTTAAGCTTCTAAAAAACTCTTACATACTACAAAAAAGAAGAAAAAAGATGTACACTGAATGTTAGAAACAAATGCATTTCATTTATTTAAATTCGTTTTATATTTGCGATAATATCTCCTAATCTGTTTTAAAGAACACGTTAGTTTTGCTGCGTGCCTACCCTTTGGACCCTTATTGCGACAAAATTCTATCGTTCTCTGCACTGTGTTTAAGACTGTCATATTCGTGAATGATGGTGTTTGGGATGGGTTTGGAAGAGTGACTCATTACCCAATCCCATACTATCGCGTAATTTATCCTGTTTTAAGTTATTATAGGCTCTTATGGCTAATGTGTGGCTGACTCATGGTTTTAGTCCCGACCCGTCTCTTACGGCTCCGCCGGCTCCTGCGGCTCCGCGTTCTGGCGCCGAATACAAGTCACCGTTACCGCTTCTCCTCCTAGACCCCAAGGACCTGTGTCCCTATCTCTTGGATTAAGGTCACTCATAATCTCAACTTGAACCCCCTTTTTTTGTCTCGGTCAGTGCATTGGCTTGAGCGTGACGCTCGTTGAAACGCACCCTTGTCAAAATTTTTGAAAATTCAATGGTAAATATCTCCCAAACTGAAGGAATCACGTGAAAAATTTCTACAGTCATGTGGAGATATCAAATATGCCCTTGGATTTGACCCTTGACCTTTATTTCAAGGTCAAATGGGCCAAAAATGTCTAAAAATGGGACTTTTTTGCACGACCATGTGACTCCCAACTGTTACACAGGCCCTCAGTTTCCTCACACGGCCGCACGGGTGTAACATAGGTTTAAAATACACGCTGCCAATGCCTTATTTAATCTCATGGTATTTTTGTTCCAATCTATTTTAGTTCATCGAAGGAATAAACCAAAAGGTACGAACAGCTCAGATAAGTTAAACAAACAAGATGGCGATGAACAAATGGACAATTGCTGTTCTTGCCGTTATTTTGTTAGTTGTTTGTTCGATGAATTTTTTTCATCCCGTTTGTGAAACGGAATTGGAACATCTAACACAACACTTGAGTGATTTTATAAAAGAACATCCACACAGTAACAGTTTGACCACGAAGTTCATTAAACGTCTAAGAAACGGGAACATAGACCCCCTAAATGAAGACCTTTTAGAACACTTAAGAGGGAAATGGATTCTTCCTCCTTCCAAGCTGCCACACAATCTTTCCACCCCAAAGGCAACACACTGGGATCAAATTGGACAATCAAAATTGGTAGATAAGATTTTGAAGCAACGCCGCAAAGGATTCTTCGTGGAATCAGGAGCATATGATGGAGAGGCTCATTCCAATTCTCTCTTCTTTGAGATTTCACGAGACTGGGAAGGATTGCTTGTGGAGCCAAACCCGTGGTCCTTTGAAGTTCTTTTGAACAAAAACAGGTAAGGGTAGTTTACGAGTAGAACGAGATAGTCATTGCCTCTTTAGTGAAGCGATGATGCATGTATTTTGTTGGATTTTTTACTTCCAGTTGTCACAATAACAAATTCATTTTCATCAGGTGGATATACGTTAAATGTACGCCGCTACTATACATTCTTTCTTTTATAGTAGCTTTAAGAAAAGATAACAGTCTAACAGATAAAAGTGAAGAGACTGCCACAAAGTGTTTTATTGATACTAGTAGTTAATTGTACCTTCAGAATTTAAATTCCTGTCAATATGAATATCTAAATTCTATATTTAATATCAATTAAAATATGTATTAGACCATTAGAACATTACAACATTTACTGATCAATTTATTCATATGTTGATCTTTAATATATATTACGTACACGTGGCAGAGAATGTTTGTTTATTTCCTCGTTTCTTGTGTTGACTGTTTATCTTACGTTCCAGGAAAGCTTACGCTGTTAATACCTGCTTAGCAACGGGTCGCAGTCCCTCAGTGGTCGATTTTACCTTCGCAATGGAGATAGGAGGAATACCAAAGCACAGCCCTGTAATTCCTAAGGATGAACAAGACATGGTAGAAGGAAAAAGTCGCATACAGTGTTTTCCCATTTTCTCTCTCCTGGCCGCCATCGGTCGGAATCACGTAGACTACTTTAGTTTGGACGTAGAAGGCGCCGAAATAGAAATCCTTAAATCGTTTCCATGGGAACATGTCACTGTTGACGTGTGGACCATAGAGTTCTTGGTTCACGGCGGAGGTCCTGGTACGCCAAAACGTGAGAAAGCAATCAGGGAGATCTTCAAAAATACAGGTCTCTACAGGGAAGGTACCATTCTAAGGAACCTAGATATAGTGTTTGTCAGAAAGGATGTGCCACAATAAAAAAAGCAATCCTGAATACGTATATGTTACAATTGGAACTCTATTTTTAATTTTCCAAGTGTATTTCTAAATTTCTACAATAAGAATGATAGAAAAATGTTGATTTTGGTCCGTGCAGACATAGTGCCGTAGTGGTACAATCAGCAGCTGTACATGTGTTCAGAAAAGCACGTAAAACTGAATGTGACAGGCACTTTATGAGTAACTATCAAAGTTAATAGGTCTATACGCCGTGGTGTGTTTGAAGGAAAACTGCACTTTTCACGTTTATTCAATAGTGAATCGTGTAAGCGCGCATATAAGATGCGTAAAGCCATTGAACTCTAGGACCCCATTCCCAGAGATTAGATCGATCCATCTAGATCGACCTACTCCCTGGGGGTTCACGCTAAATAGCTGTCAGCCGAGCGGGCACGAAAGTTAATTACCCCCTTACAGCTTGTAGTAGGCGGGACGGACATTTAAGCCGGATTATCTGACAGTACACTAGTGAGACTCCCCATGGGGATAGATCGATCTAAAATCTATGGGAATGCGCCCTAGGATGACAGCCAAGGTGCTCTTGAAGCAAATGTCGGGCAGTTTAACAGGTGCTGTTGTAAGTATTGCGATAGATGTGAGGGCCAGCACAATAGAGGACAAGGGAGAGACCGATGTCCCTTTGTTTTCTAACAGTGGTTGGGTGCGGTTACTGACGTCAAGGGTGGCCAGATCTCTTTGATGAGCGAAAGCAACTATTATTGGTCACTAAAATTCCCTTGTTTTCTTAGTCTCATCCGCTGACCTCGCATTTGTCTTTGAGTTAACGTAGAGCAGTATACAGTAGTCAATTTCTCATCGAAGAAAAACGGAGGAAAATTAGAGTAAACGGGCCAGCGAAACAGCATAGAAAGTAAGCATAGTAAATAATTACTACTTTATAGTTTAAAGTAAGTTTCAAGTTTACTATAATGGTATGTAAAAGGGGCTTTACGTACGTTAAAAAGTTTAGCTTCCGGTTAATGCCGTTAAGCGCTACCGACATAGCTCGTAAATTTGCGTTTTCTACTTTTTTTTAGCACAGTAATAGTTTTCGCGTTGTTTCCTAAAATGCTTTAACGGGAATGATTTACTAGCGTTTTATTTAATATTTCAATGAATAATGCCGCTTTTGCTAGAACAAAGGCGCTCAGGATTTTATGTCATACTTCTCAGGTCATGTTTGTAACGGGTCATTACCGGACGCTAGTACGGTTGTGGTTAGGTTTGCATTGCCTTGACGCGCAAATAGCCTCCGCTGGAGGGGAGTGGATGCGGTAGTTGAGATCGTACATTAACATGGGAAGATCGTTGAATGCGACCTATGATGTTACACATACCACTCATTGTGTATGTATGGATGAGAGACAATTAGTGTTCGTCGTAATATTCTGACATAACTGATAGACGGGGAGATGGCCCAATTGTATGAGCGGACTCTGTTTAGGTGTTTCATTTATCGGGGAAAATAGTTCAATACAGACTCTGGAAACTAACTGAGACTTGTGTTATTTCTGTGACTAGAGATATCCCAATCACTTACAAAATAATGATAAGCCCGGATACACTGTGCCACAGTGCCAGTATAATGCCGCGTGGCATTTCTCCGGTCGGTAAGAGAGTGACGGTCTTTGATGAAATTGAATTTTCAAAGTGAATATAACGTTTCATAGTTGAACTTTTTGCATTCGTGACAGTAACGTATGTTCCTTTTTTTGGGATAGAAGCTGAATTATTTTTTATTATTCATAGTTCACGGAGAGTGAAACTTTTTTACAAACTTCTTCACGTAGGACCCTAAAATAATCAGACAGTTTGCAATCTGTGCACTAAATATTTTAGGAGCATGCCTGTGACCTCAATTGCACTTCTACAGGGGCGGATTTAAGCCGTTTTCCGGGTCTTCCAGAAGACGGTGTAATTTTGAAGTTTACATTGACAGGTATCTAATGTTTTTTGTCAGAAGACGGTCAAAATGGAGGATGGACCAACAAATATAATTTGGAAGACTGTCAGAAAATATCTCTGGATCCGCCCCTGCTTCTATATTGGGTTTGGGTGTTAAATGATTTTAGGTGATACCTCTTATTAACAAAATATATATGGCTAAGTACTAAAAGGTTTTGTTAAACAAAAGACAATTTTATAATTCGTCTGATCGTATAGGCTACAACACCCCTCATAATTAACGTTATGCTGTTCGACACCAGTATCTGAGGTCCAGCAGTTTAAAGTGGTCTTCAATTCAGTTCACACAATGAATAGTTTTCCATCTAAGCAAAATATAGAAATTGAAAGAACGCATTTAAAAAAGAAATGAATATTAATAATAATATATGTTAGTCACTGTGAAGTGTAAACATTTATTTAAAAAGAAGATCAAATTATATCTTATTTTACTGAACGTCTAGTATCTTAATAACCATAAATGTGACCAGAAACCGCTGCTGCTGCTAGTAGCTTGGTTTCCACATTATTTTTTCCATCTTATACATGAACCTTAATTGGCAGATTTAGAGTATCAAAACTTTTGTTACAGCATACATAGTGAGAGAGTGAATGTATTTTAATTCAGTTTTAGAGAGATTATGGTATTAATATTAATTATTACTAGTACCCAAGTCCTGACTGGGCTGAGTGATGGATAAAATATTTTATCAAACTGATAGTTATCTTTATTAATAGCTAAAACAAAATGTTTAACCAAATAATTAATAAATTTGACAAAATACATTTGAACATTCCACGTTGTTTTAGGTTAGACTGGATTTAGCATGTGCTGAAAAGACACAACACCATAATTGATTCATTGGTGGCATATTGTATGCCCTGCCTTTTATAATTATGTGTAGCTAAGTTTATTTATCGTCATCTGCCAGTTTCCAACCTGCGTGCGATAGGGGGACTCCTGTTTTTTCCAACATACTCATATACCAGTAATTATAAAACCTAGCAAATAATTTTATTCCATAAGTCTTTGTTATAATATTTGGTATGAAACCTTCTTCGATTTTTAGGCCTTGGCCTGTTTTTCCGCCTTCTTGTAATGGACAAAGGCTGAATCTACTGAATGAGTGTGTGTGTGTGTGTGTGTGTGTGTGGGGAGGGGGGGGGGGGCTCAGGTCCACGATCCCCTTGATCAACCTATGGATGAATCCAGGATATCACGGGGCAGGTTGCTAATGATAAATAATCTACCTTCTTTCCACTTTTTTTGTACCTCTGTCAACTTTTAGTCATAGTTTCATGTAATAAAGAAACTCTAACTTTTAATTCTTATTCAAAGATTATACAAAATTTGAGTCAGTTACACGTCTTATATACAGTATACTGAAATTAGAACGACGCCTCCTGTACACTCGAATGTAAACGGATGTTGATAAAAAGGCTATTTTATTGGTATGTATTTCCGAATGATATCTGAACACAGCTACTGTTCGTTGCACTTTGCATGTCTGAACCAGTGGCAAGATTGTATACTCTCAGTGAACTTGAGACTGTCTCTGGCCTAACATAATAAGCATTGGACTTTTAAGTAATCATACTTTTGTTGTATCTATAGAGTTCCACATCTACAATGACTACGCGTGTATCAGTTACAATCGGCAGTATTTTGCTCCATTTGTAATTGTGAGGAACTTTTTATACATGTAGTTAGTGACCGGTCGAGTTCATGTGTATAACTCTTCACAAATTTTGCTCGAAGTTTTCTGTTTGTGCTATAGGACGATGTCCTGGCCAAATATTGGAACCATTCTAGTGTGCGAATAACATCCTGTTTCTATGACAACTATCCTGTTTCCATGACAACTTGACAAATTCTCCAGATGATTATGGTGATGACGATCAGAGAGAATGTTGTAAAAGTGACAAGGAAAGCCTTAGTGACACGTATCATATTCACGCCAAATACTTTTATAATTGCATCAACTACAAAATCTGACGGGGCAAGGGCGATCCACTATATTGACCGGTTTGTGAAATCACCATATATATTACAATTTGCCTTTGTTCCATCAGTCTGTATTTTAGTATTCATTAACAACATTCATGGCTGGTTTGTGAAATACTATACAGCTAGTAACATTTTTATTAGCTTATGTTAATATGTGAATGCATTTTTCAGTGAGAAGAATATAATATTGTGTCACTTCTGACCCATGTTATGAGAAAACTGTTATATAATTTGTCGACTAAAATAAAGCATTTGAATGTGAAAACATTTGGTTATGTGTTACTTTTTTATTGCAAAACTGGCCTATTCACACGTCCTCATTTATGTGACTTACTACTTTTATATCCTGGTTTGACGTGAACTCGAACGGTCTTCTTTTTTCATAGTTTTAATCAATTGTACCTCCTTTGGGCTGGATTACTGCAGGTTCCTCAGTAAAAGGCCCCATGATGACAGAGTGTAATTTCAATTTATATAGAGAAAAGCATGAGGACCATGATTGTTTTGAGAAACTATTTTATGATTTCATTAATTAATGTCACAAAACCTACATAAATGTGGTGCCCCAGTATCGATGTTAATTTTAAGCATGTTTATAAACATATATACCGACAAAAACATTATCCCGCTGAATGCTAAATTCAAGATATACATGTACACAACCATATGCATGGCTGCTTTTTCACTATAATATTCCTTCCTGACAAACATCAAACAGTACATTATATTGTATCACGTGAAAACTAAACAGAACAATCTAATTTGTAACGTATTGCTGATCTTCTCTTTTTAAGTACGTTCTGAGAAACGCTATCATTCGTGTTGTATCGCGTGAAAAGTTCATATAAAGTACAGTTCTATTTGTAACTTGCTCGTGATTGCTTGTTCATTGCGGCACGTCATTTCTAACAAACACTATATCTTGTCCTCCCAGAATGGTACCTTCCCTGTAGAGTCCTGTATTTTTGAATATCTCCCTGATTGCTTTCTCACGTTTTGGCGTATCAGGACCTCCGCCGTGAACTGCGTACTCTATCGTCCACACGTCCACGGTGACGTGTTGCCATGGAAACGATTTGAGGATGTCTATTTCGGCACCCTCTACGTCCAAGGTAAAGTAGTCTACGTGATTCCGGCCGATGGCGGCCAGGAGAGAGCGAATGGGAAAACACTGTATGCGACTTTTTCCTTGTATCAAGTTTTGTTCCCTTTTAGGAATTACATGGCTGTGTTTCGGTATTCCTCCTATCTCCTTAGCATACGTAAAATCAACCTTTGCGGGACTGCTTCCCGTTGCTAAGCACGAATTTACAGCGTAAGTTTTCCTGGAAAGAATTTAAGATAAGACATATTAGCCAGGTCACGAGGAAATAAACGAACTTTTTTGGCACATGTAATATATTCAAGATCAGCAAAACGAACATGTCGATCAGTAAAGACTTTCATTCCATATCTTGAATGCACATTTTGATCGTCGTTAAGTATATAATTTAGATGAGCGTAGAAAGCAGCATGCCAAATTCATATTGACGCGAATTTGAAGCTTGGTGGTTCAATCTATTTCAAATAATAATAATAATAATAATCACTTTGAGACATTCTATTCACTTTTTTAATATGAGAGACTGCCATCTTCTCTTAACACTACGAGACAAAAGAATGTGTGCATGGGAAAAAACGCTGTACGCTTAATCTGCTCCTGAAGAAAAATGAATCAGGCACTGTGACAACTGGAAGTCGAAAAATCCAACAAAGCACATGCATCACCGCTACACTAAAGAGGCGATGACTATCTCCTTTCTTCTCGTAAACTACCCTCACCTGTTCTTGTTCAAAAGTACTTCAAAGGACCACGGGTTTGGCTCCACAAGCAGTCCTTTCCAGTCTCGAGAAATCTCGAAGAAGAGAGAATTGGAATGACCCTCTCCATCATATGCTCCTGATTCCACGAAGAATCCTTTTCGGCGTTGCTTCAGAATCTTATCTACTAATTTTGATTGCCCCATTTGGTCCCAGTATGTTGCCTTTGGTTTGGAAAGATTATAGGACAGCTTGGAAGGAGGGAGAATCCATTTCCCTCTTAAATGTTCTAAAAGGTCTTCATTGACGGCGTCTATGTTCCCGGTGCCTAGACGTTTAATAAATTCTGAGGTCAAACTGTTATTGTATGGACGTTCTTTTATAGAATCACTCAAGTGTTTTGATAAAAGACCCAATTTCATTTCACAAACGGGACGAAAAATAATCATTGAAATGCAAACAACTAGGATAATAACAGCAAGGACAGCACCTGCCCATTTGTTCATCGCCATCTTGTCTGTTTAATTTATCTGTGGCGTCCTTGCCTTTTGCCTTATTTCTACGGTCAACTGAAAATAGATTGGAAAGATAATATCGTGATTAAATAAGGCATTGACGGTCTGCTTTTTAAGGCTATGTTACCCCTATGTGAGGAAACTGAGGGCCCGTGTAACAGAAAGTCCACCCTCCATAACATTATGCCGGTTAGGGTTAGCCTAACGTAAGTGGGTCAAAATCTAGGCCAAGGCTTACTTACCTGTGCAAATTAATAGGAACAGGACTCTTTATCATGTGGGGCTCTATCACGTGTGGAACACAAAAGCTTATATGTATTGATTGGATTGAAAAAATAATACCTGCTCAAGAATAGTAATTACCAAGACATGCTTTCGAGTTACATGTACGGGCCCAGAGCTACACGTATGAGAAAATTCTGCTAGAAGCCTTTATAGTATGGTATCAGTATAATTTATTATTCTATAAAAAGAAATTAAGAATTAAATTTGTTTTACTTGGAAATGTTGATAAACCTTTTTAAGAAAGTTGCAAATGCATATGAAAAAACATTAAAATAACAAATGTAAAATAAAATATATTTCCTAAATTGAATCAGAACATTTTATGAACAAACTGTATGTTGGCTGTTTTTTTTTCCACGAGTTTCATCCTTATTGCTAAAAGGTAATACACCTTTCACGTATTCTCGCACGTTTTCTAGTATTATATGACGTCACAAGATTTTGTAATAGTTTAAAAGTTCCAGTTGCTCACATATTCATTGTGGCACGTCCTTTCTAACAAACACTATATCTTGGCCTCTTAGAATGGTACCTTCCCTGTAAAGTCCTGTATTTTTTAATATGGGCATTTTTACAATCCTGGGCTCCTTTTTTTCCCACCAAGGGTCAAAAATAGAAGTCATTTTTGTGTTGAAATGTGTACTTTTTCTGAAAGTATAGACCTGAAGGGTATAAGAAATGACAATCCTGAGATAAAACCTTGTGTATGTATAAAGATATGATTATTTGAATTTTGAAAATCATTTTTTTAATTTTCATTAGCTAAACCTTGAAGTGTGTGACTTTTATGGTAATTTAAGGTATTGATCTCCAAAAAACCACTTAGTTTTACTCAGAGAGTATTGCTCTTTTATGTATTTGCAAAAAAAAAAAAAAAAAAATGGATGAAAATATCCAAAATTTGACGAATCAATGACATTTTGTAATTTTCCTGTTTCAGTATTAAATGTGACTCCATGAAGTTTTTTGATTCTGAGATATTCTGAGGACTTCTGTACTTAACTTTACCTTGCATTAATTCTTTATGTTATGCTTCATGATTGTGTAAAATATTATTTTGCACGGACATGTGTGCTAATTGCAGTGTCATGTTAAAATAAATGTCCTTTCCGAAACAACCCTGTTTCAGAAAGGACATTTTTTTTAACATTTATGATATTGTTTTAATATATTGTAGTATTTGAGTTTTTATAAGTTTTAGGTGAAGTCTATGAATAAATGGGCAAAATAGGTGGAAGCTGAACTAAAATTGAAGTCTTTTTATTACATTTTGTGCTTGTTTTGTCTATTTTGTACTAGTAATTCATTACTGGAATTTAATTTTATTAAATATTGATTCTGGGATATATTCCAGGTATTCTTTACGCCATTATACCTTATTCCAGTTTCTTTTGTTACAGTGCATAGCTGTATAAAATATTATTTGACAATGTCAGATTTACCAACAGTAAAGACATGTTAAAAAATAAGTCCTTGTTTCGGAATGGACATTTGTTTAACATTTATGAAATTGCCTTAAGATCTCATAGTATGTTGGTTTACAAGGTACAGGTGAAGCAATCATTAGACAAAATATGAGTGAACTAGATTAAAACTGAACTGTTTTTATTACATTAATTGGTCATTTTGGATAGTTTTTGATTCTTTTTTGAAATGTTACTCCCTTAGTATTTGATCATGATATAAAATAGAATCTTCTACACTCCATTATACCCTATTCTACTTCCTTTTGTTACAGCTCATAGCTGTATAAAATGTTAGTTGACAAGGTCAGGTTTAAATTTAGTAATAACATTTTTAAATATGTCCTT
This sequence comes from Lingula anatina, assembly GCF_051362555.1. NCBI lineage: Eukaryota > Metazoa > Brachiopoda > Lingulata > Lingulida > Lingulidae > Lingula > Lingula anatina. The sequence continues at coordinate 12,685,350 of NC_141774.1, read as the reverse complement.
TTAGGCATGTCCTGTGTTTCGGAATGGACATTTATTTAACATTAACGAAATTGCTTAAATGATATATATATATATATATATATATATATATATATATATATATATATATATATATATATATATATATATATATATATCATGATGTATGTATATATTATAGATAATCACAGGAAGTTAATTATAACCCTGTGTCTGCCTGCAAGCGCCTCTGTAAACCGTGCCAGTGAACTGACTCTTGCAACTTTAACACGGGAAATCTAGGCCAAGGCTTACTTACCAAGTACAAGTCAAGTTTTCGCTGTGACCTGTAGAAAGATACACTTACCTGTATATAAAGGCGAGACACCTCTGTCAGGACGAGACCTCCGACCCCATCAGTACATTTGTTATCTACACAAGCAAGCGCACACTCACAAAGGCAACACACCTTTGATGAGGAGTTCCAACAACACCAGGACTGTTTTCTCCTTGTCAAGGATATGGGGTAGTTTGGAGATTTTTTAAAGACTACAGAAAATGGCTCTGCATTTTTTTTACTGATGTAGGCGGCCATATCACACCAGGTTATCAAAAATAACTACTGGGTTTTGTAATCTCATCTTTTACAGTGACCATGCTGTTGCCGATCTCTATAGTTCTAATTTTTCTACATCTTTAGAAAAACGAGAGATAAAGTGAACTACTTCTGTTTTGCCATCATTGAAAACAAGCAAAATTGGGTTAGTCCTTTTGAGAGACATGATGCGTTTCAGATGGCACGGTAGTTCTAAATATGATCAGAAGAGCCTTTTGGTGTCCTGTGGGTTGATAAGGTATAAAAGTACGAGGCGCTGAGCTTTACGAGAAATAGTGCAGATAATATTGGCGAGGCAAAGCCAATGTAATTATTTGCTCTATTTCTCGTAAAACTCTGCGCGGATTGCTTCATCTGGTTTAAAGCACATTCCTGTCAAAAGGGAAGGCTTCGCCGTGCTTTAATTAGTGTAAGGTCACGTCATCAACGAATGCATGCCATGCACCAGTGCACAGAACTAACGAGGTAATAGGATGGTTGTTCGATTTTTAGCACAAATCAACTTACGAGTTTCAGTAATCGCAGGAAAAACAAGAACAAATTGAGTAGAATTAAACATTTCCAAGTTTTAAAGTATACTTAATTAAATTAGTAAAATTAGTAAAGGTTTTATCGTGGCAATTTCAGTAATCACACAAAAGTATTACGCTTATTTGGCTGCTGTGCTTCCACATAGCGGTACAGTGAAGTGAGGTGGTGAGGATAGTCACCTGCTTGTGCTGTTGTCACTATTGTGAGCTATGGAGATCAGAAAACGACGCGTTGGTTACTCATTAAAACACTGTCCTGTTAAAAGACAATGGGTCGCGTCATGCTTTATTCCGTGTAAAGTCACGTCTTCCACAAATGCTTCCCACGTACTAGTGCACAGAACTAACGAGGTAATAGGACGACCCTCTACCAGGATGACAGACTGATTTTTTACAAGATATTCACATATATGTCTTTAGATAAATAGACAGTCATTTCATTCTCTGCCACCCTTTGATGAATTATCAAGGATGATTACATGGCTGGTAATTGTTTTTATAACTACTCAGGCACTGCTACTTAACAGGCCCAAGACAAGCCCATTGACAACAATCAAGACAGTTAATTGCTCTGATTTTAATCACTTGCTCTTTTGTGACGGATAAAAAATAGCCCCTTGTTACTTCAGATTGAAGTTAAATTAGGAATCTCCTGTAATAGCTCCTACAGAGCAGGTACGATGCCATCTGTGCACGTGCAGATTTCATGGCTACCGTCTGGCCAAACGTCACGGGGTGGCTTTTTCAAGTTTCCCTATAATATATGTACCCTCTACCAGGGCCAGAGATTGATTTTTCACTAGATATTAAGAAATATGTCTCTGGTTAAATGGATGGCTAATCTCTGTACTGTCACCCTGCGCTGAAATCTCAAGGATGATTACATGACTAATTGTTTGCATAACTTCTCAGGCACTGTCACTTAGCAAGTCCCAGCCAAGTCCCCTTGACAGTAATCAAGACAGTTTATTGCTCATCCGTGACAATAAAACAGTCCTTTAACAGACAGACAACAACAGGCATGTCGCATAACAAGCGGTAATCACATCAATGCGAAGCCTAGCTCTCACTGAGCTCCTGCAGACCAGACCCCCCTAACTCGAAAGCATCGCGCATTGCGAGCGAGCGCAATCGTCTTGACTCCATATCACGCCCGTACTCGCCCGATATAATGCACTGTAGCCTCTATGTGATATCGCTATTCGCAATACGCGATGCTTTCGAGTTACAGGGCACTGGTACAATGCCATCTGCACGCGTGTAGATTTAATTGCTCCCATCTGGCTAAACGTTACAGGGTCGCCTCAGCAAAAATGCCCACAGAATAATATCTGCCACCCTGGTAGAAGGTTTTATAGGACGGTCACTGGACCTTTTGCATTAATCAACCTACGAGTTTCAGTAATCGCGCAGGAAAAAGATGAACACGTATAAATAGAATTAAACATCTTCAAGTTTTCAGCATGTTTTCTTCAGTAATCTCGCAGATAAGAAGATGAAAAGAAATTAGAAGAAAGGAACGTTTCAGGTTTTATTTGATAATTGCAGATATAGCAATTAACAGAGGTTACTACAACACAAGTTGGCTTTTATATTTGACATTTCCTTCGCCTCAAGGGTGATTTTCTTTTAATTTCCGACCGATACAACTTAAACAATTTCTGAAGGAATCTGAGTTCCAGGTAAGAATTGGGTCTTTTTCTCCATGGTCGCGCAACTTTTTTTCATTAGGATGGTACCGTCCTTTTTACATGGAATGGGCCAGTGGGTTTTTTTCATGGCGAGGGACTAAACAGATTTACGGCGTTCACTAAAAGGATTTAGGGCCCAATTAGTACATGCTTGCGTTTTGTCTGGTATTCTGGCTGCCAAGTCCTGAAAAAATTCAAAACAAGCCAACGGCTTCATGAACCTCTCCAGCAACTCATTTTTAATGTCATCTTAAAAATGATTTTTGGTGGAGTTTCTATCAATTGAGACAGAGAGACGTCGTTTTCCATTGTTACTTCTGCGTTATGTTACCTGCTGAATGACACAGATAAGCGAAGCTATTGGTGTGACCCCGACTCGTTTTGCGTGCCGTTTTGCGACAAAGTGCCAACCGTTTAGTTTAATTAGTCATTACCAGGTCTAATGAAGAGTGCTTTAAGCCAGATAAAGCACTCGGGGCTGATATGTACGAGAAATAAAAGAGATAGTTGTCTCGGCTTTGCCTCGCCAATTATCTGCTCTATATCTCGTAAAGCTCAGCGCATTGTATTTTATCTATACCATAGTCGAGTAAGAACCCTGTTTAGGGGTGGTCGGCTCATGTCTTGGTCAAACTACTTTTTACCAAAAAAAAAAAAAACACGGTACAAGGCTGGGCCCCTGGGGACGTGTGTTTTGACAGTGACCCTAGTGCTGTATTTTATATATTTCACGCATGTGTGAGGGAATGATCTGACGTGTCATGGTCTTACAGTTCTGATCTGATATAAAATAACTGTTAATCGCGGACAATGTACTATTTTTGGCTTGCGTGGTGTGGGGTGTCTCACCTCACTGGGTGTAAACAGGGGCGCCTCACCTCTGTGTAAGTTTGAACTAAAGAAACCGGTTGTGCAAGAGGCGTACAGAACAGTAGGGGGAGAGGGGCTGGACTGGTTGCAGAAAGCGTTTTTCGGTCAACAAGTGACCTTCATCAGCTGATTGGGGGGGGGGGGGGGGGGGGGGGAGGAAGGGGAGGGGGTTAGTGATCAGTGCTGCATTCAACGTGATGGTTTTCCCAGGACAGAGAATAAAAAACAAGCCCTGGTGTTACTGGAATTCTTCATCAAAGGTGTAATAATTCACTAAATGTGAGTCGCGTTCAGTTTTCACCTTGCAGCTTGAGTCCTAATCGGATAAAATCATTTCAATCTAAACTATACCATATCCTTGACAAGAAAAAAAAATAAAACAAGTCCTGGTGTTGTTGGAATTCCTCAACAAAGGTGTCTCGCCTTAGTGAGTGTGCGTCTGCTTTTGCCAATGCACTTGGAAAAGCTGGAGGCCTTGAAATTTTGAAAGAAGTTACAGATGGCAATTTTGGACGGCCTGTACCCAATCCTAGAAGAAGCCTTGATTCTGGGTGAAATAATATACGCGAGAATATTTTTAACTTAAATGATTTTATTACTGGTGAAAACTAAGCTATGATATTTGGCACATATAATTTAATCTGCCCTTCATCTGTTTCTTAAGTCTACATTTGGCTGTACCTGGGAATTTTGAAAATCTTTTCGTACAGTTTAAAAAGGTCTGATTACATCCCTGATTAATGCACTGATGGGCAAGGAGGTCGCGTCCTGACAGAGGTGCCTCGCCTTTGTATATGTGTATCTGCTCGACAGGTCACAATGACGAACTACGTTAAAAAAGTGTCTCGCTCGTGCCGATTTCAGTAATTACACAAAAGTATTTCGCTTTTGTGGCTGCAGTGCTTACAGATAGCGGCACAGTGAAGCAAGGTGGTGAGGACAGTCATCGGCTTGTGCTGTGGTCTCTGTTGTGAGCTATGGAGTTCAGCCAACGACGTGTTGATTGCTCAATATATATAGTCGGGTGAGAAGTGCCGAGTTAGAACGAACTCTGGGAATGAGACATTATTATTATTAACGCTAGTTTCAGAAGCACTTTTAGTGATAACACGATTTGTGGAAAACTGTTTTACACTTTGTTTTAAAACTTACAGAACTGATGAATATTAATAAAATGAAGGTCGATTTTGAAAATCAGCATGCTCGGGCCATTTTTTCAAAAGATATGCTGTTTTTCGCTTATTTCAACATATATGCAAAACTGACAACACATTTAGGAAAAAAAACTGAAAGGCTTATTATTTTGAAATTAACAGGAGTGATCAGTCTTACTAAAATAAAGTTAAAGTGCTCAACCATTAAAATACACCTCTAAGTACTCAACAGACACATATTTTTAACATTTTGTGATGGATTTATTTAAATAAATATGACAGAACATATATACTTCATAACTACTTGTTCGCTTGCTCATATGACACTGCTCTGGACTGATATCTGTACCAGCAACATAGGCCTGAATAGAAGGCTACTCTAAACAGTTAACGGATATTACATTTTGCTGCTAAGTTGCAAAATTTTTTTGAAATATAACAGGGGCTGAGTGCTGGAAGTTAAGGGTTTTATATAGTTTATAAGTAATGAGAATGGTTTAGGAGAACAGCGAAAAGGAAGCAGTGCTGTGAAGTACGAGAGAGAGGAAATAGCTTATCTACAATAATATCTCTTTTTGACGACACTTTAATAATTTTAGCAACTAGTCGTAAGGACTTATTACGTCGCGTAACATGCTGAGCTACTACTGATTATGCAAGGTTGTATTGGATACATGTATCTGAAATAGTCATTGGCTGGGGTTCAAAATATCATAAAGAGGAATATCGACATGAGAAATAATCTTAATAAGCATTTAAAACAACGACACGTTTACTGTGCATGCCCCAAACACCTTACCTGTACGACAACGCCTTCTTGTTTCAGACCAGACACCTGTCCCGAATCAACTGATTGTTAACTTCTGTGAGGCCTCTGGTATATTTACCACAATCTGCGACACCTAGCGGTGAAATTTGAAATGGAGACCTACATGTATTAGAGAACCTTATCATCCATCCGCACATGGATCTAGTACGAAGCGAGGATGATACCCCCCCCCCCCCGCCGCCAGTATAAGACAGTACTCAAAATACAACTTACGTACAGAATAAGTAGACCTGCATTAATAAAACCAGTGATTTAAAAATGGCCCTGTTGCAGTCAATTTTTACATTTGGGCACATCTGTCAACATGTCAAAAAAGTCGGTATTCTGATATGAATGTCCTAAAATAAACCTTCCCGTTTTCAAATGAATTTTGTTAGTAACATTCACACTAGCCAACAAGGAGTATCTCCTTATCAAGAGTGGATGAGGGCTGGCAAATTCCTTTGGGGCCACATATAACACTAATAAATACAAAGGGAATCCCTAAAGGAAAAGTAAATGTTATTCTAAGGAAAGTCCGACGTGTTTACCTTTTTAATATATGTCAAGAATTGTATTGTGTTGGAGGTGACAACGCCATTGTGAGAGAGACACGTGTCCCTCTGGTGAGCAAATTACAAGAGGGTAGTTGTTGCATTGTGTGGAACGTGGCGGTCTCCATGTTTTCATGTAGGTGAGACCATGATGTTTTCAATTGTTACTTGAGTTGTAAAACTGTAAAATAAATTTAAAAAAAAGGAACCAGCGACTTATCGACTTGTCAACTTATTTATAACAATATATACAGTGTGTACAATCGACAGAACATAACCAGTACAATTTCTCAAAATGACTCTAGAAAGCAAATTAAATAAAAACCAGGCAGTAAACACAGGTGTTTATTTTACACAGCGCACTTTTTGCGCATGCGCGGTAGTTAGCTAATAAACCAGTTGATTCATGTCAGGTGCGTGGTCAGAAACAAGGAGACGTTGTCACACAGGTAATTTGCTCGTGACAGTAAACAGTATCATTACCTTTATTAATGTTATTTTTTTTAAATTATTAGTCATGTCCATATTCTACAGGTACATTCGAACACAAGCCGAGGACCTTTTTCAGACATCTAATACGGCGATGAATAATAAGTTACTGGTACCGGGTACGTATGTTACGCGCCGCAAGGAACCCATACAAATAGTCGTAAAATAGTATTAAATTGTCTTTAAATTTTCATTATTTAAGGTTAAAGTTATCCTCTCTCTCTAAAGATCAGACTTTATACCATGGTTTCTTTTCCCCATCCTTTTTCATCGACTGAAATGGAAGACGGTCAAAAAGATGGATCAACAAAGATAATTTGGAAGACTGTCATAATTTTTTTTCATTGAATCGGCACCTTTTAAGAGAGAAACACCGTGCCCCATTTCACTCGTCCCAACTTTCTTTGCTATCTTGCGAATTGCACCTACAATTATACGAAGGCACTGGTGTCGCGCAAAGGCCAAATAACCCTTGCCCAGAGTAAATAGAGGAAGTCCGGGTATTGCTTGACCTTGGCCAGAGTACATCAGGTCATAGACTGTTCCAGGTTAAACTATAGACAGGGGTGTTAAGGAACCCAGGCCAAGCTGTATCCCTCCAGACCCGAATTCATGTATAGCCTACGTATCGTCTTTGGCCAAATTCTACTCTCTCTCTCTCTCTCTCTCTCTCTCGGTATATAATCATATTGGTCTCTAAATATATTGAGTGAACGTTTCAGATATAGCCTACTGTGCTTAACCGCCGCTACAGCTGGTGCTGTATTTGTTACAATATAAACATCAGCAAACAACCGTATCTAAATTGGTAGTCAGTCTGGAGTGCTTGATTGCTCATATTCCGAAGCTTATCAGCAAAACCGTCAGTTTGACACATTAAAACGATATATCTGGTGAAATATATGTAGGTTATCTAGATGATTGTTTTTAATAAATCGGTCCTAAATGATACCGGCCAACAATGCTATGCCATTGAGGGGGTGGGGGGTGGGGGGTGGGGGTGGGGGGAGTGACCACAGTTGGCGTTGAAATCATCTATTCACAAATCAGTGAAGTTGAAAACAACTTGAAACTTAAAAAACCTGAAAATCATAATTCACAGTATTTAACAATAACTACTTGCACCAAAATTAATTTAGCACTTATTTGATACGAGTACTTATATGATACGCTGGCAATGAAATCATCTATTCAGAAATCAAAGAAGTTGATAAAACTTGAAAATCACAATCCACAGTAATTAAGAATAACTTTCACCAAAATTAATTTGCCACTTATTTGATACGTGTTCATGCAGAAGTGCAGTGAGGGTGGGGGGTGGGGGGTGGTGGGGGTGGGGGGATTGTGGCTCATCGATAATCGCACATCGATAATCGTTTTGTCTCTTTAACACTTAGTCTACTTGACATAATATGTGAATTTCTAGAGCACTAGTGGCCCTGGGCAAACGTGCAACATAATTTATATACAGACTTGACATTTAATATGAAATGTTTCAGTTTCAAAGGTATACCTAAGTAAAATGCGTTCTTTTTTTTTTCTAAAAACTCTGATCTCATATTAGATATGTGAAAAAAAATTGTATGGTTAGGTGTGTCGCTACAAAATATATGCAACTGAACAAAAGCCACCCAGTCAGTTCAGAATGAGGGACAAGTTGCCGCCAAAACGTCTTTTTCAAGGCCATTAGCAAACACCAACTGGATTTAGCAGGTTAGAATACCTCTGAGGAAGACACTGTAAACAGTAAAACATCTTCGTCTGTTTCTCTAATGAATTGGGAACCATGACCGTTTCTGGGTAGAACACTTAAACCGCCCGGCTTTCTTTATTGAGGTCAGATTTCACCCTTACCGCTCAACTACTCAAAACATAGTTAACAGACATCCTGAAGAGGCGTGTACCGCGTCTAAAGTGACTAGGGTCACTGACAGCGTCAGTGGATATCACACTGATGCCAATTTAAACACCAATGGCAGTCATCGATGAAAACCTGAACCACATCAAATAAAGTGTAATATTCAGGGAACCACGTGACTATCATTTGATGGGGGGGGGGGGGGGGGGGCTTAGGAGCAATTTCAGGTTGCACGATGGGATTATCAGTTCACAAAGGGCACTTTTAATTTTTAGCAGATACTTTACAGAACCAACGGAATGAGCAGCTATATAGAAAATATGTGGATAGACTATTACTAGCCGAATCAACGGCCTACAACAAAACTGAACCAAATTGGGCAAGTTTTGACCGATGCCGGGAATGTTATTCCGGATTAAACTCTAAAACCCTATCCCAAGGAATCCCTTGCCGCTTGAGAGCCATGGAAGCAGCCAGATGAGGTCAGGCGTAACAGTGACCGTTGCTGTGACAACAAAGAGATTTTTAAAAGTTATCGTATATTTTAATTCTTATTTTCATTTATAAGTCAGCAAAATCGGAAAAAAAAACTGATGAAAAATGATTTGGAAAAAAAAATACTATATATCAAGTCTGCATTTAATCGTCGTGCATTTTCGAAGTCTCTTGATCAACATACCAAAAGTCCAAAATAATTCTTTTGTAGGAAACATTAACGACTCAACCTTTTGAAACCAATCCAGATATTTATCTGTATCAAAGTATGCAGAGGGAGAACAACCGTACCCGAAGTTCAGAAGAACTTATATCCTCCAATGCATTGGCACATTCCAAAACTGTAATATGGCCGGAAGAAGTGATCGACCTCTCGTAAGATTATGCTTTACAAACGTATCTTTTAGCATAAAAAAAAAAGAAAAAAAATCTGCAAATGTTTTCTGTGACATTACCGCTTGACCTCTGAAAAAAAAAAGAAACTTCACCATGTTAATGTAAAAATTGACTCATATTTAGCCTAAATCATGCTTTCTTATTTTCCAATATCCGTGTTTATCTTCATCTAAAGACAAAATTCATTTTTCATAATGCATTTTAATTATTTTTCATTTATTTACCATGGATTTTTTTTTACAATATTGCACCTATTTATCTGTCCCGGTTTTCTAAGCGACAACTCGGATTCCTAAACCGATCCCACCACGCCGTTCGACGCTGAAAAGCTCGTGTCCATATTCCTATTCTTTCCCACCGCCAGGGCAAATGTGCAGACCAAGTCTTTAGTGAGGGTAAACCCCCAGTCGGTCATTAAAAGGCAGTAGTCGGCTAGAGCTGCCTCATCAGAGTGACTGAGGGCCAACTTCCCATGCACCCCTCCCTTGAGAGCACCTGTGGTATATTTAGGAAAAAGAGAAAAAGAAGAAGATAGGCCTACAAGATAGAGATAGATGAAAGGCGCAAACCTGCTAAATGATTAATAAGTTAAGGGTATCTATTTTGATTTTTTTTATTATTTTCATCGGAAAAAATTCAAACATGTGTCTTTTGTATAGGCCTACCTTAAATATGATGAAAAATGTTCGTCTTTGGCACGTCAAATATAGCCTACGTGCCGCCTCTTATAAATACTGAAAACGAGTCATCCCTTAGGCCTACGGCACTGACGGTAGCATGCAACTTCTATGGGCGAATTTTTCTCTTTGGTATGCTGAAATTCATCGTACATTAACAAGGTCAGTAACTTTTTTTTCTCATAAAGTCCAATTATAAAAAGTCACCATGAAGTGTTATTTTGTGAGAACAAATTTATCAAAGGCACAAGACGCATGAGCCTAATAGCGCTCGTAGCGTCCTCTAGCGGCAGTTGACAGGGCACAGAAAGCACCCACAGCGTTGCCGAACATTCAAGCCATTTTTATGAGATCTTGGAATACTTCAGCTTTGCTTGTTACTCTTGAAAGTGGACGTTTTGAAAATGATTTCAATTCGCAGAGAACTATAAACACAAACAACGTAAGAGACGAGACAAGTTACAACATACTAAAGAAGTAAAAGAGGGACAGCGATCAATGTAACTACCCGTAACCGATATAAAATTGTTAGAAATCGTGATCGGAAACTGACAGTAACATATGCAGACGAGAGAGGACAGTAAACGACTTTAAAACCTACTTGAATAAATGTAAGTTCACTATTATTTTTTATCAAATTTGAGAGCAACGAACTTTCAAACGCTAACACTCCAGTTGTGTCAGGTCATAGTGTGCGTCTTCATAGCATGTTTGATACATTGTAGCAGACGCCTGAAACTTACGTGGAAACGGGGATTGTTTACGCTCTGCATTCTGGGAAAAAAGGACAAACTTCAAGTTTTGTTCCATAATCCGGGGTCGTTCCGTAATGCGGGTTCGGAGTCTTTATCTGCATAAATAATTTACATAAAAGAAGCTACAACAAATTCAATTTGACCGACCAAGACCATTTCGAAGTATCAATCCACGCAGTGGCGGATTAGGAGGGGAAGCAGGGGGTCCTGACTCCCCCCCCCCCCCTTCGATTTCTGGTCTCCTCATGAAATTAGAATTGTTGGGGGGGGGGGGGGTCGGCTTTTCATCCGCGGACCCCCCTTCAAATAATCCTGGATCCACCCCTGATACTTTTGTCGATATATGATTATTGTATGGGTTTGGAAATTAAAAAAAAATAATAATAAGGAAATGAAAACATTATTTTATTAATGTTTTTAGATTTCAGATGTGTGAATTCGTACATGAATGATCCAACATACTGGAACGACTACCGAAGACAATGCGGATATCTAAGAGATTCCTTTTTCTTTCGACTATCATATTTGCCTCAGTGTTTCTAATTTCATGGGTGAGTCGAAGCAAAGTGGTGAACTACAGAGACAACAGGGACACAAAGACACGAAACATGAAAAGACCAAATGCTTGGGTAGGCTTACCTAAGTCCCTAAGTTTTATATTTGAAATAAGGTATGCAGTTGTACGACCGAGAAATTACAGCCAGACGACTGGGAAGAGATTTGTGTATCTCATTGAAAGCCCTTCAAAGGGGGACATCAAAGGATTACAAGAAACAAACGAACGTGACGTCATTTGGCTGACATTTGCAGACAGGTCAGGTGATATTTACGCCCCAGACACCTCCGCTGCTTCTGGAAGAAATGTGCTTCTGCAGCACGCGGTGAACTTAGCGTCCCAAATGAAAGACGGCGGTTATCTTTATTATATATTCATGGACGACGACCTGGAGCTTTCAGTTAAGTCGGATGGACAGGTCAATTGGAAACCTTGGCCCAAGATGCCCTCGGACCCTTTTCAGCTGTTCGAGGAGTTTCTTATGTATTACCAACCTGCTGTGGGGCACGTACGTTACCAAGATATGAGTAGACAGTTTGTCAATACAAAAGAGCCCGTGAACTTGAACTGGGATTTTGATGAGTGTTTGAATGCTTTCCACAAGGATACACTGTCATTTCTGGTACCTTACGATTTGCAACTAGACTGTGAATCGTGGTTTAATGGCGCCTGGATGACTCGTCAGCTGATTTCGATGCTGTATCATAGGTATCGCATTCAGTGCAATTCGTTGCATGTTGCTAATAGTATTTCAAATAGAATTATCTCAAAGGACAGGTACAAGCAAAATTTTGATTACGAAATGCCGCGAGACTACATCTCGTCTGCTTTGCTGAAGAAAACAAAAACTAATCCTCCCAAAGTCAACCCATTAATTGAAGCTGTATTAAAAGGAACGTCTTCGCGCCAAAGTCCAGGTACTCTACAGCCAGGTCCTTACATAAAGATTCCAGGGAAGCCAAAACTGAAAGGCAACCAATCGTATCTTGTGACACCGGATTTCATCCTTCAACACTGGGACCATACTCATCCCATGATTAGGAAGAAATTAGCTTGGCTGCGAAAACCAGAGATACAGAAAATCCTTGGACTAGATAACCGTCTCCAGCAGCCATTTACACCCGATACTTTGTACTGCTCAGGACCGAATAACTTTTCACTATTAATTGGACAATGAAATCAAAAGGCCTTACACAAGCTTTCCATGCAACTTATTTTCAAACGTTTATCTGCGTTAGAGTCGATCATTTGAATAAATGTCTTTTTGTCATAAAATTATGATTCATTATGTTCTAACGTCTTGCGCTACAGAGACAACTGGTATTACATGATTATTTCTTGTTGACAAAGAGTATTTTGTAGAACATTATTCAAACATTAATCGCACGTGCTGTATCGGATTCACGTGTTTACGTACATGTGTAAGGGGTGTACAGGTTGAGTTAAGAATATGAAAAAAAAAATCACCAAATCACCTCCTATGTAAGGGACATATGAAATGATTCCCTACGCTTCTTTTAAGTTAGTAAGTTTATTATTGAAGGTTGCAATGGGCTCGAAATAGGAGCCTTTGTTCTCCACTTACTTAGCGCAAAATGCAATGCAGAGACTCACGGTTCTCGTACGTACTGTCGATAAAAAGTACACATTAAGGCCGGTAATTTGATCTGTTCTTTTGTTAGAGTTATTGTTCAGCTCATTCTTATTTAAGGAAGAAGTCAGAGATGAGCAATAGTAAAGTGAGGTTAAATTTCGACTGCAAAGTTGCTTAATCCGAGTAAAATGCATAGACATTGATGAGAATGCCGTATATTTTTCTTTTGGAGTCTGCCTGTATGTAAGTCAGCAGCGTTACCACGCAGCCACGAAAGCTCCGTTGATTCAAATTGATCAGATGAAAACTTTCAACCTCATCTCGGAGAGCGCCAGATTCGGTGTACATGTGCAGACCTGCTGTCGCAATCGATAATCCGGGTGCTGCATTTCAGCCCACGCAACGCCTGTCCCCGACATGAACGGTAAACTTCATGATGTACACGAAGTCGTGTTTGACAACCCGACTCGGAGCTCGGAGTTGGTTTTATACTAAGATTGGTTTTGGCTTTACCCATGATATTAAAGAGTACCTTGCGATCAAAGGCGGTTCACAACAGGAGGGTTTTAATTTTAGCGAGACCATAAGAGGAGAGAATAAAAAAGAAATACATTCAAGTGTTTAATTACTGGTGCGATTGCAGCCACGGAAATTTTCAGTAAAACAAATTTGGCAAATAATTCCGCCGAGGAGATATCGTTTGGTTAACAGGTGGTATGACGTTCTTTAATACCAGAAAAGCTACAGAATCAAAACAATTTGGATCGTATCCACTGATAGGCCTGCTTAGTACGTTCCTAGTAAGCTGACTTCGGATGCTTTTATTTTCATTTGGTTTTGCATTGAGATAACGTTTGGTTTCACCTTTGACGTTGTGGAGCACGATGACGTCCACAGCTGTTCACACCTCGGCAGTTTAAGTATTGAGTAGTCTTTACTCTTTCAAATGTCGACTGCTAACTTGCCCCGGGTACTGTATGAACATATGAACATCTTGAGAAGCAAGGGTCCAACATAGGAAAGGAAGGGCATTAAAAAAAAGAAACAAACAAACAAACAAAATGCGTGCCTGATAAAAGGAGTAGAGGTGACGCAACTTTAGTAAAAAATGAAAAGTTTTCTCTCTGATAATCCCACCAAGAAGATAGCACATTTTGATGAAATGCTAGCCATACGGAGTTCGTTATAGCTCAATTTAAGTTCAAGATCTGTGGCACCAATATAAGGCCTTTTAACTGAAGAGAAAGGAAATAGAATTGTCGACGCAGATGTAAACTTTCTAAAGTATACCGTATTTTATGCAAAAGGTAATTTGCTAAGTCCCACGAGATCCCTCATTCGTTCCCGTCTCGTGACATCCCGATTCAGGGGCAAGGTCGTTGAAGTGATGGACTGACGTGCCTCATCCGGGACTCGAACCCGTGACTTTGAGTTACCATGGTTGATGACGCTTTTGATGTCTCATTTGTATCCATGCACGCTACCGACTGCTCCGTGATAGACCCGCCCACCCTCCGTACGTGCGAGTTTCCTCTTATAGTAATCAATCGCAATTTTCAAAAATTGATTCTGGCAAAAAGAGAAATGAGACGATAACTACTGTGACTCGACCTAGCGACCGAGAGTCTGCCTGTATGTAAGCCAGCAGCGTTACCACGCAGCCACGACAGCTCCGTTGATTCTTATTGATCAGATGGAAACTTTCAACCTCGTCACGGAGAGCGCCAGATTGGGTGTGCATGTGGAGACCTTCTATCGCAATCGATAATCCGGGTGCTGCATTTCAGCCCACGCAACCCCAGTCCCCGAAATGAACGGTAAACTTCATGATGTACACGAAGTCGTGTTTGACAACCCGACTCGGAGCTCGGAGTTGGTTTTATACCAAGATTGGTTTTGGCTTTACCCATGATATTAAAGAGTACCTTGGGATCAGAGGCGGTTCACAACAGGAGGGTTTTAATTTTAGCGAGACCATAAGAGGAGAGAATAAAAAAAAATACATTCAAGTGTTTAATTACTGGTGCGATTGCAGCCACGGAAATTTTCAGTAAGACAAATTTGGCAAATAATTTCGCCGAGGAGATATCGTTTGGTTAACAGGTGGTATGACGTTCTTTAATACCAGAAAAGCTACAGAATCAAAACAATTTGGATCGTATCCACTGATAGGCCTGCTTAGTACGTTCCTAGTAAGCTGACTTCGGATGCTTTTATTTTCATTTGGTTTTGCATTGAGATAACGTTTGGTTTCACCTTTGACGTTGTGGAGCACGATGACGTCCACAGCTGTTCACACCTCGGCAGTTTAAGTATTGAGTAGTCTTTACTCTTTCAAATGTCGACTGCTAACTTGCCCCGGGTACTGTATGAACATATGAACATCTTGAGAAGCAAGGGTCCAACATAGGAAAGGAAGGGCATTAAAAAAAAGAAACAAACAAACAAACAAACAAAATGCGTGCCTGATAAAAGGAGTAGAGGTGACGCAACTTTAGTAAAAAATGAAAAGTTTTCTCTCTGATAATCCCACCAAGAAGATAGCACATTTTGATGAAATGCAAGCCATACGGAGTTCGTTATAGCTCAATTTAAGTTCATGATCTGTGGCACCAATATAAGGCCTTTTAACTGAAGAGAAAGGAAATAGAATTGTCGACGCAGATGTAAACTTTCTAAAGTATACCGTATTTTTATGCAAAAGATAATTTGCTAAGTCCCACGAGATCCCTCATTCGTTCCCGTCTCGTGACATCCCGATTCAGGGGGAAGGTCGTTGTAGTGTTGGACTGACTTGCCTCATCCGGGACTCGAACCCGTGACTTTGAGTTACCATGGTTGATGACGCTTTTGATGTCTCATTTGTATCCATGCACGCTACCGACTGCTCCGTGACAGACCCGCCCACCCTCCGTACGTGCGAGTTTCCTCTTATAGTAATCAATCGCAATTTTCAAAAATTAATTCTGGCAAAAAGAGAAATGAGGCGATAACTACTGTGACTTGAACTAGCGACCGAGAGTCTGCCTGTATGTAAGCCAGCAGCGTTACCACGCAGCCACGACAGCTCCGTTGATTCTTATTGATCAGATGGAAACTTTCAACCTCGTCACGGAGAGCGCCAGATTGGGTGTGCATGTGGAGACCTGCTATCGCAATCGATAATCCGGGTGCTGCATTTCAGCCCACGCAACCCCAGTCCCCGAAATGAACGGTAAACTTCATGATGTACACGAAGTCGTGTTTGACAACCCGACTCGGAGCTCGGAGTTGGTTTTATACCAAGATTGGTTTTGGCTTTACCCATGATATTAAAGAGTACCTTGGGATCAGAGGCGGTTCACAACAGGAGGGTTTTAATTTTAGCGAGACCATAAGAGGAGAGAATAAAAAAAAATACATTCAAGTGTTTAATTACTGGTGCGATTGCAGCCACGGAAATTTTCAGTAAGACAAATTTGGCAAATAATTTCGCCGAGGAGATATCGTTTGGTTAACAGGTGGTATGACGTTCTTTAATACCAGAAAAGCTACAGAATCAAAACAATTTGGATCGTATCCACTGATAGGCCTGCTTAGTACGTTCCTAGTAAGCTGACTTCGGATGCTTTTATTTTCATTTGGTTTTGCATTGAGATAACGTTTGGTTTCACCTTTGACGTTGTGGAGCACGATGACGTCCACAGCTGTTCACACCTCGGCAGTTTAAGTATTGAGTAGTCTTTACTCTTTCAAATGTCGACTGCTAACTTGCCCCGGGTACTGTATGAACATATGAACATCTTGAGAAGCAAGGGCCCAAGATAGGAAAGGAAGGGCATAAAAACAAACAAACAAACAAACAAACAAACAAACAAAATGCGTGCCTGATAAAAGGAGTAGAGGTGACGCAACTTTAGTAAAAAATGAAAAGTTTTCTCTCTGATAATCCCACCAAGAAGATAGCACATTTTGATGAAATGCAAGCCATACGGAGTTCGTTATAGCTCAATTTAAGTTCAAGATCTGTGGCACCAATATAAGGCCTTTTAACTGAAGAGAAAGGAAATTGAATTGTCGACGCAGATGTAAACTTTCTAAAGTATACCGTATTTTTATGCAAAAGGTAATTTGCTAAGTCCCACGAGATCCCTTATTCGTTCCCGTCTTGTGACATCCCGATTCAGGGGCAAGGTCGTTGTAGTGATGGACTGACGTGCCTCTTCCGGGACTCGAACCCGTGACTTTGAGTAACCATGGTTGATGACGCTTTTGATGTCTCATTTGTATCCATGCACGCTACCGACTGCTCCGTGACAGACCCGCCCACCCTCCGTACGTGCGAGTTTCCTCTTATAGTAATCAATCGCAATTTTCAAAAATTAATTCTGGCAAAAAGAGAAATGAGACGATAACTACTGTGACTCGAACTAGCGACCGAGAGTCTGCCCGTATGTAAGCCAGCAGCGTAACCACGTGGCCACGACAGCTCCGTTGATTCTAATGGATCAGATGGAAACTTTCAACCTCGTCACGGAGAGCGCCAGATTAGGTGTGCATGTTGAGACCTGCTATCGCAAACGATAATCCGGGTGACGCATTTCAGCCCACGCAACCCCAGTCCCCGAAATGAACGGTGAACTTCATGATGTACACGAAGCCGTGTTTGACAACCCGACTCAGAGCTCGGAGTTGGTTTTATACCAAGATTGGTTTTGGCTTTACCCATGATATTAAAGAGTACCTTGGGATCAGAGGCGGTCCACAACAGGAGGGTTTTAATTTTAGCGAGACCATAAGAGTAGAGAATAAAAAAAAATACATTCAAGTGTTTAATTACTGGTGCGATTGCAGCCACGGAAATTTTCAGTAAGACAAATTTGGCAAATAATTTCGCCGAGGAGATATCGTTTGGTTAACAGGTGGTATGACGTTCTTTAATACCAGAAAAGCTACAGAATCAAAACAATTTGGATCGTATCCACTGATAGGCCTGCTTAGTACGTTCCTAGTAAGCTGACTTCGGATGCTTTTATTTTCATTTGGTTTTGCATTGAGATAACGTTTGGTTTCATCTTTGACGTTGTGGAGCACGATGACGTCCACAGCTGTTCACACCTCGGCAGTTTAAGTATTGAGTAGTCTTTACTCTTTCAAATGTCGACTGCTTAATTGCCCCTGGTACTGTATGAACATATGAACATCTTGAGAAGCAAGGGCCCAAGATAGGAAAGGAAGGGCATTAAAAAAAAGAAACAAACAAACAAACAAAATGCGTGCCTGATAAAAGGAGTAGAGGTGACGCAACTTTAGTAAAAAATGAAAAGTTTTCTCTCTGATAATCCCACCAAGAAGATAGCACATTTTGATGAAATGCAAGCCATACGGAGTTCGTTATAGCTCAATTTAAGTTCAAGATCTGTGGCACCAATATAAGGCCTTTTGACTGAAGAGAAAGGAAATAGAATTGTCGACGCAGATGTAAACTTTCTAAAGTATACCGTATTTTTATGCAAAAGGTAATTTGCTAAGTCCCACGAGATCCCTCATTCGTTCCCGTCTCGTGACATCCCGATTCAGGGGCAAGGTCGTTGAAGTGATGGACTGACGTGCCTCATCCGGGACTCGAACCCGTGACTATGAGTTACCATGGTTGATGACGCTTTTGATGTCTCATTTGTATCCATGCACGCTACCGACTGCTCCGTGACAGACCCGCCCACCCTCCGTACGTGCGAGTTTCCTCTTATAGTAATCAATCGCAATTTTCAAAAATTAATTCTGGCAAAAAGAGAAATGAGGCGATAACTACTGTGACTTGAACTAGCGACCGAGAGTCTGCCTATATGTAAGCCAGCAGCGTTACCACGCAGCCACGACAGCTCCGTTGATTCTAATGAATCAGATGGAAACTTTCAACCTCGTCACGGAGAGCGCCAGATTGGGTGTGCATGTGGAGACCTGCTATCGCAATCGATAATCCGGGTGACGCATTTCAGCCCACGCAACCCCAGTCCCCGAAATGAACGGTGAACTTCATGATGTACACGAAGTCGTGTTTGACAACCCGACTCGGAGCTCGGAGTTGGTTTTATACTAAGATTGGTTTTGGCTTTACCCATGATATTAAAGAGTACCTTGGGATCAGAGGCGGTTCACAACAGGAGGGTTTTAATTTTAGCGAGACCGTAAGAGGAGAGAATAAAAAAAAATACATTCAAGTGTTTAATTACTGGTTCGATTGCAGCCACGGAAATTTTCAGTAAGACAAATTTGGCAAATAATTTCGCCGAGGAGATATCGTTTATCTACTGGTGGTATGGCGTGCTTTAATACCGGAAAAGCTACAGAATCAAAACAATTTGGATCGTATTCACTGATAGGCCTGCTCAGTACGTTCTTAGTAAGCTGACTTCGGATGCTTTTATTTTCATTTGGTTTTGCATTGAGATAACGTTTGGTTTCACCTTTGACATTGTGGAGCACGATGACGTCCACAGCTGTTCACACCTCGGCAGTTTAAGTATTGAGTAGTCTTTACTCTTTCAAATGTCGACTGCTAACTTGCCCCGGGTACTGTATGAACATATGAACATCTTGAGAAGCAAGGGCCCAAGATAGGAAAGGAAGGGCATAAAAACAAACAAACAAACAAACAAACAAAATGCGTGCCTGATAAAAGGAGTAGAGGTGACGCAACTTTAGTAAAAAATGAAAAGTTTTCTCTCTGATAATCCCACTAAGAAGATAGCACATTTTGATGAAATGCAAGCCATACGGAGTTCGTTATAGCTCAATTTAAGTTCAACATCTGTGGCACCAATATAAGGCCTTTTAACTGAAGAGAAAGGAAATTGAATTGTCGACGCAGATGTAAACTTTCTAAAGTATACCGTATTTTTATGCAAAAGGTAATTTGCTAAGTCCCACGAGATCCCTTATTCGTTCCCGTCTCGTGACATCCCGATTCAGGGGCAAGGTCGTTGTAGTGATGGACTGACGTGCCTCTTCCGGGACTCGAACCCGTGACTTTGAGTAACCATGGTTGATGACGCTTTTGATGTCTCATTTGTATCCATGCACGCTACCGACTGCTCCGTGACAGAAAAGCCCACCCTCCGTACGTGCGAGTTTCCTCTTATAGTAATCAATCGCAATTTTCAAAAATTAATTCTGGCAAAAAGAGAAATGAGACGATAACTACTGTGACTCGAACTAGCGACCGAGAGTCTGCCTGTATGTAAGCCAGCAGCGTAACCACGTGGCCACGACAGCTCCGTTGATTCTAATGGATCAGATGGAAACTTTCAACCTCGTCACGGAGAGCGCCAGATTAGGTGTGCATGTTGAGACCTGCTATCGCAATCGATAATCCGGGTGACGCATTTCAGCCCACGCAACCCCAGTCCCCGAAATGAACGGTGAACTTCATGATGTACACGAAGCCGTGTTTGACAACCCGACTCAGAGCTCGGAGTTGGTTTTATACCAAGATTGGTTTTGGCTTTACCCATGATATTAAAGAGTACCTTGGGATCAGAGGCGGTCCACAACAGGAGGGTTTTAATTTTAGCGAGACCATAAGAGGAGAGAATAAAAAAAATACATTCAAGTGTTTAATTACTGGTGCGATTGCAGCCACGGAAATTTTCAGTAAGACAAATTTGGCAAATAATTTCGCCGAGGAGATATCGTTTGGTTAACAGGTGGTATGACGTTCTTTAATACCAGAAAAGCTACAGAATCAAAACAATTTGGATCGTATCCACTGATAGGCCTGCTTAGTACGTTCCTAGTAAGCTGACTTCGGATGCTTTTATTTTCATTTGGTTTTGCATTGAGATAACGTTTGGTTTCACCTTTGACGTTGTGGAGCACGATGACGTCCACAGCTGTTCACACCTCGGCAGTTTAAGTATTGAGTAGTCTTTACTCTTTCAAATGTCGACTGCTTACTTGCCCCTGGTACTGTATGAACATATGAACATCTCGAGAAGCAAGGGCCCAAGATAGGAAAGGAAGGGCATTAAAAAAAAAAGAAACAAACAAACAAACAAAATGCGTGCCTGATAAAAGGAGTAGAGGTGACGCAACTTTAGTAAAAAATGAAAAGTTTTCTCTCTGATAATCCCACCAAGAAGATAGCACATTTTGATGAAATGCAAGCCATACGGAGTTCGTTATAGCTCAATTTAAGTTCAAGATCTGTGGCACCAATATAAGGCCTTTTAACTGAAGAGAAAGGAAATAGAATTGTCGACGCAGATGTAAACTTTCTAAAGTATACCGTATTTTTATGCAAAAGGTAATTTGCTAAGTCCCACGAGATCCCTCATTCGTTCCCGTCTCGTGACATCCCGATTCAGGGGCAAGGTCGTTGAAGTGATGGACTGACGTGCCTCATCCGGGACTCGAACCCGTGACTATGAGTTACCATGGTTGATGACGCTTTTGATGTCTCATTTGTATCCATGCACGCTACCGACTGCTCCGTGACAGACCCGCCCACCCTCCGTACGTGCGAGTTTCCTCTTATAGTAATCAATCGCAATTTTCAAAAATTAATTCTGGCAAAAAGAGAAATGAGGCGATAACTACTGTGACTTGAACTAGCGACCGAGAGTCTGCCTGTATGTAAGCCAGCAGCGTTACCACGCAGCCACGACAGCTCCGTTGATTCTCATGGATCAGATGGAAACTTTCAACCTCGTCACGGAGAGCGCCAGATTGGGTGTGCATGTTGAGACCTGCTGTCGCAATCGATAATCCGGGTGACGCATTTCAGCCCACGCAACCCCAGTCCCCGAAATGAACGGTAAACTTCATGATGTACACGAAGTCGTGTTTGACAACCCGACTCGGAGCTCGGAGTTGGTTTTATACTAAGATTGGTTTTGGCTTTACCCATGATATTAAAGAGTACCTTGGGATCAGAGGCGGTTCACAACAGGAGGGTTTTAATTTTAGCGAGACCGTAAGAGGAGAGAATAAAAAAAAATACATTCAAGTGTTTAATTACTGGTTCGATTGCAGCCACGGAAATTTTCAGTAAGACAAATTTGGCAAATAATTTCGCCGAGGAGATATCGTTTATCTACTGGTGGTATGGCGTGCTTTAATACCGGAAAAGCTACAGAATCAAAACAATTTGGATCGTATTCACTGATAGGCCTGCTCAGTACGTTCCTAGTAAGCTGACTTCGGATGCTTTTATTTTCATTTGGTTTTGCATTGAGATAACGTTTGGTTTCACCTTTGACATTGTGGAGCACGATGACGTCCACAGCTGTTCACACCTCGGCAGTTTAAGTATTGAGTAGTCTTTACTCTTTCAAATGTCGACTGCTAACTTGCCCCGGGTACTGTATGAACATATGAACATCTTGAGAAGCAAGGGCCCAAGATAGGAAAGGAAGGGCATAAAAACAAACAAACAAACAAACAAACAAACAAAATGCGTGCCTGATAAAAGGAGTAGAGGTGACGCAACTTTAGTAAAAAATGAAAAGTTTTCTCTCTGATAATCCCACCAAGAAGATACCACATTTTGATGAAATGCTAGCCATACGGAGTTCGTTATAGCTCAATTTAAGTTCAAGATCTGTGGCACCAATATCAGGCCTTTTAACTGAAGAGAAAGGAAATAGAATTGTCGACGCAGATGTAAACTTTCTAAAGTATACCGTATTTTATGCAAAAGGTAATTTGCTAAGTCCCACGAGATCCCTCATTCGTTCCCGTCTCGTGACATCCCGATTCAGGGGCAAGGTCGTTGTAGTGATGGACTGACGTGCCTCTTCCGGGACTCGAACCCGTGACTTTGAGTTACCATGGTTGATGACGCTTTTGATGTCTCATTTGTATCCATGCACGCTACCGACTGCTCCGTGACAGACCCGCCCACCCTCCGTACGTGCGAGTTTCCTCTTATAGTAATCAATCGCAATTTTCAAAAATTAATTCTGGCAAAAAGAGAAATGAGACGATAACTACTGTGACTCGAACTAGCGACAGAGAGTCTGCCTGTATGTAAGCCAGCAGCGTAACCACGCGGCCACGACAGCTCCGTTGATTCTAAAGGATCAGATGGAAACTTTCAACCTCGTCACGGAGAGCGCCAGATTAGGTGTGCATGTTGAGACCTGCTATCGCAATCGATAATCCGGGTGCTGCATTTCAGCCCACGCAACCCCAGTCCCCGAAATGAACGGTGAACTTCATGATGTACACGAAGCCGTGTTTGACAACCCGACTCAGAGCTCGGAGTTGGTTTTATACCAAGATTGGTTTTGGCTTTACCCATGATATTAAAGAGTACCTTGGGATCAGAGGCGGTCCACAACAGGAGGGTTTTAATTTTAGCGAGACCATAAGAGGAGAGAATAAAAAAAAATACATTCAAGTGTTTAATTACTGGTGCGATTGCAGCCACGGAAATTTTCAGTAAGACAAATTTGGCAAATAATTTCGCCGAGGAGATATCGTTTGGTTAACAGGTGGTATGACGTTCTTTAATACCAGAAAAGCTACAGAATCAAAACAATTTGGATCGTATCCACTGATAGGCCTGCTTAGTACGTTCCTAGTAAGCTGACTTCGGATGCTTTTATTTTCATTTGGTTTTGCATTGAGATAACGTTTGGTTTCACCTTTGACGTTGTGGAGCACGATGACGTCCACAGCTGTTCACACCTCGGCAGTTTAAGTATTGAGTAGTC
Source organism: Lingula anatina (assembly GCF_051362555.1). Taxonomy (NCBI): domain Eukaryota; kingdom Metazoa; phylum Brachiopoda; class Lingulata; order Lingulida; family Lingulidae; genus Lingula; species Lingula anatina. The sequence continues at coordinate 12,661,652 of NC_141774.1, read as the reverse complement.
TTTACTCTTTCAAATGTCGACTGCTAACTTGCCCCGGGTACTGTATGAACATATGAACATCTTGAGAAGCAAGGGTCCAACATAGGAAAGGAAGGGCATTAAAAAAAAAGAAACAAACAAACAAACAAACAAAATGCGTGCCTGATAAAAGGAGTAGAGGTGACGCAACTTTAGTAAAAAATGAAAAGTTTTCTCTCTGATAATCCCACCAAGAAGATAGCACATTTTGATGAAATGCAAGCCATACGGAGTTCGTTATAGCTCAATTTAAGTTCATGATCTGTGGCACCAATATAAGGCCTTTTAACTGAAGAGAAAGGAAATAGAATTGTCGACGCAGATGTAAACTTTCTAAAGTATACCGTATTTTTATGCAAAAGGTAATTTGCTAAGTCCCACGAGATCCCTCATTCGTTCCCGTCTCGTGACATCCCGATTCAGGGGGAAGGTCGTTGTAGTGTTGGACTGACTTGCCTCATCCGGGACTCGAACCCGTGACTTTGAGTAACCATGGTTGATGACGCTTTTGATGTCTCATTTGTATCCATGCACGCTACCGACGCTCCGTGACAAACCCGCCCACCCTCCGTACGTGCGAGTTTCCTCTTATAGTAATCAATCGCAATTTTCAAAAATTAATTCTGGCAAAAAGAGAAATGAGACGATAACTACTGTGACTCGAAATAGCGACCGAGAGTCTGCCTGTATGTAAGCCAGCAGCGTAACCACGCGGCCACGACAGCTCCGTTGATTCTAATGGATCAGATGGAAACTTTCAACCTCGTCACGGAGAGCGCCAGATTAGGTGTGCATGTTGAGACCTGCTATCGCAATCGATAATCCGGGTGCTGCATTTCAGCCCACGCAACCCCAGTCCCCGAAATGAACGGTGAACTTCATGATGTACACGAAGCCGTGTTTGACAACCCGACTCAGAGCTCGGAGTTGGTTTTATACCAAGATTGGTTTTGGCTTTACCCATGATATTAAAGAGTACCTTGGGATCAGAGGCGGTCCACAACAGGAGGGTTTTAATTTTAGCGAGACCATAAGAGGAGAGAATAAAAAAAAATACATTCAAGTGTTTAATTACTGGTGCGATTGCAGCCACGGAAATTTTCAGTAAGACAAATTTGGCAAATAATTTCGCCGAGGAGATATCGTTTGGTTAACAGGTGGTATGACGTTCTTTAATACCAGAAAAGCTACAGAATCAAAACAATTTGGATCGTATCCACTGATAGGCCTGCTTAGTACGTTCCTAGTAAGCTGACTTCGGATGCTTTTATTTTCATTTGGTTTTGCATTGAGATAACGTTTGGTTTCACCTTTGACGTTGTGGAGCACGATGACGTCCACAGCTGTTCACACCTCGGCAGTTTAAGTATTGAGTAGTCTTTACTCTTTCAAATGTCCACTGCTAACTTGCCCCGGGTACTGTATGAACATATGAACATCTTGAGAAGCAAGGGTCCAACATAGGAAAGGAAGGGCATTAAAAAAAGAAACAAACAAACAAACAAACAAAATGCGTGCCTGATAAAAGGAGTAGAGGTGACGCAACTTTAGTAAAAAATGAAAAGTTTTCTCTCTGATAATCCCACCAAGAAGATAGCACATTTTGATGAAATGCAAGCCATACGGAGTTCGTCATAGCTCAATTTAAGTTCATGATCTGTGGCACCAATATAAGGCCTTTTAACTGAAGAGAAAGGAAATAGAATTGTCGACGCAGATGTAAACTTTCTAAAGTATACCGTATTTTTATGCAAAAGGTAATTTGCTAAGTCCCACGAGATCCCTCATTCGTTCCCGTCTCGTGACATCCCGATTCAGGGGCAAGGTCGTTGAAGTGATGGACTGACGTGCCTCATCCGGGACTCGAACCCGTGACTTTGAGTTACCATGGTTGATGACGCTTTTGATGTCTCATTTGTATCCATGCACGCTACCGACTGCTCCGTGATAGACCCGCCCACCCTCCGTACGTGCGAGTTTCCTCTTATAGTAATCAATCGCAATTTTCAAAAATTGATTCTGGCAAAAAGAGAAATGAGGCGATAACTACTGTGACTTGAACTAGCGACCGAGAGTCTGCCTGTATGTAAGCCAGCAGCGTTACCACGCAGCCACGACAGCTCCGTTGATTCTCATGGATCAGATGGAAACTTTCAACCTCGTCACGGAGAGCGCCAGATTGGGTGTGCATGTTGAGACCTGCTGTCGCAATCGATAATCCGGGTGACGCATTTCAGCCCACGCAACCCCAGTCCCCGAAATGAACGGTAAACTTCATGATGTACACGAAGTCGTGTTTGACAACCCGACTCGGAGCTCGGAGTTGGTTTTATACTAAGATTGGTTTTGGCTTTACCCATGATATTAAAGAGTACCTTGGGATCAGAGGCGGTTCACAACAGGAGGGTTTTAATTTTAGCGAGACCGTAAGAGGAGAGAATAAAAAAAAATACATTCAAGTGTTTAATTACTGGTTCGATTGCAGCCACGGAAATTTTCAGTAAGACAAATTTGGCAAATAATTTCGCCGAGGAGATATCGTTTATCTACTGGTGGTATGGCGTGCTTTAATACCGGAAAAGCTACAGAATCAAAACAATTTGGATCGTATTCACTGATAGGCCTGCTCAGTACGTTCCTAGTAAGCTGACTTCGGATGCTTTTATTTTCATTTGGTTTTGCATTGAGATAACGTTTGGTTTCACCTTTGACATTGTGGAGCACGATGACGTCCACAGCTGTTCACACCTCGGCAGTTTAAGTATTGAGTAGTCTTTACTCTTTCAAATGTCGACTGCTAACTTGCCCCGGGTACTGTATGAACATATGAACATCTTGAGAAGCAAGGGCCCAAGATAGGAAAGGAAGGGCATAAAAACAAACAAACAAACAAACAAACAAACAAAATGCGTGCCTGATAAAAGGAGTAGAGGTGACGCAACTTTAGTAAAAAATGAAAAGTTTTCTCTCTGATAATCCCACCAAGAAGATACCACATTTTGATGAAATGCTAGCCATACGGAGTTCGTTATAGCTCAATTTAAGTTCAAGATCTGTGGCACCAATATCAGGCCTTTTAACTGAAGAGAAAGGAAATAGAATTGTCGACGCAGATGTAAACTTTCTAAAGTATACCGTATTTTATGCAAAAGGTAATTTGCTAAGTCCCACGAGATCCCTCATTCGTTCCCGTCTCGTGACATCCCGATTCAGGGGCAAGGTCGTTGTAGTGATGGACTGACGTGCCTCTTCCGGGACTCGAACCCGTGACTTTGAGTTACCATGGTTGATGACGCTTTTGATGTCTCATTTGTATCCATGCACGCTACCGACTGCTCCGTGACAGACCCGCCCACCCTCCGTACGTGCGAGTTTCCTCTTATAGTAATCAATCGCAATTTTCAAAAATTAATTCTGGCAAAAAGAGAAATGAGACGATAACTACTGTGACTCGAACTAGCGACAGAGAGTCTGCCTGTATGTAAGCCAGCAGCGTAACCACGCGGCCACGACAGCTCCGTTGATTCTAAAGGATCAGATGGAAACTTTCAACCTCGTCACGGAGAGCGCCAGATTAGGTGTGCATGTTGAGACCTGCTATCGCAATCGATAATCCGGGTGCTGCATTTCAGCCCACGCAACCCCAGTCCCCGAAATGAACGGTGAACTTCATGATGTACACGAAGCCGTGTTTGACAACCCGACTCAGAGCTCGGAGTTGGTTTTATACCAAGATTGGTTTTGGCTTTACCCATGATATTAAAGAGTACCTTGGGATCAGAGGCGGTCCACAACAGGAGGGTTTTAATTTTAGCGAGACCATAAGAGGAGAGAATAAAAAAAAATACATTCAAGTGTTTAATTACTGGTGCGATTGCAGCCACGGAAATTTTCAGTAAGACAAATTTGGCAAATAATTTCGCCGAGGAGATATCGTTTGGTTAACAGGTGGTATGACGTTCTTTAATACCAGAAAAGCTACAGAATCAAAACAATTTGGATCGTATCCACTGATAGGCCTGCTTAGTACGTTCCTAGTAAGCTGACTTCGGATGCTTTTATTTTCATTTGGTTTTGCATTGAGATAACGTTTGGTTTCACCTTTGACGTTGTGGAGCACGATGACGTCCACAGCTGTTCACACCTCGGCAGTTTAAGTATTGAGTAGTCTTTACTCTTTCAAATGTCGACTGCTAACTTGCCCCGGGTACTGTATGAACATATGAACATCTTGAGAAGCAAGGGTCCAACATAGGAAAGGAAGGGCATTAAAAAAAAAGAAACAAACAAACAAACAAACAAAATGCGTGCCTGATAAAAGGAGTAGAGGTGACGCAACTTTAGTAAAAAATGAAAAGTTTTCTCTCTGATAATCCCACCAAGAAGATAGCACATTTTGATGAAATGCAAGCCATACGGAGTTCGTTATAGCTCAATTTAAGTTCATGATCTGTGGCACCAATATAAGGCCTTTTAACTGAAGAGAAAGGAAATAGAATTGTCGACGCAGATGTAAACTTTCTAAAGTATACCGTATTTTTATGCAAAAGGTAATTTGCTAAGTCCCACGAGATCCCTCATTCGTTCCCGTCTCGTGACATCCCGATTCAGGGGGAAGGTCGTTGTAGTGTTGGACTGACTTGCCTCATCCGGGACTCGAACCCGTGACTTTGAGTAACCATGGTTGATGACGCTTTTGATGTCTCATTTGTATCCATGCACGCTACCGACGCTCCGTGACAAACCCGCCCACCCTCCGTACGTGCGAGTTTCCTCTTATAGTAATCAATCGCAATTTTCAAAAATTAATTCTGGCAAAAAGAGAAATGAGACGATAACTACTGTGACTCGAAATAGCGACCGAGAGTCTGCCTGTATGTAAGCCAGCAGCGTAACCACGCGGCCACGACAGCTCCGTTGATTCTAATGGATCAGATGGAAACTTTCAACCTCGTCACGGAGAGCGCCAGATTAGGTGTGCATGTTGAGACCTGCTATCGCAATCGATAATCCGGGTGCTGCATTTCAGCCCACGCAACCCCAGTCCCCGAAATGAACGGTGAACTTCATGATGTACACGAAGCCGTGTTTGACAACCCGACTCAGAGCTCGGAGTTGGTTTTATACCAAGATTGGTTTTGGCTTTACCCATGATATTAAAGAGTACCTTGGGATCAGAGGCGGTCCACAACAGGAGGGTTTTAATTTTAGCGAGACCATAAGAGGAGAGAATAAAAAAAAATACATTCAAGTGTTTAATTACTGGTGCGATTGCAGCCACGGAAATTTTCAGTAAGACAAATTTGGCAAATAATTTCGCCGAGGAGATATCGTTTGGTTAACAGGTGGTATGACGTTCTTTAATACCAGAAAAGCTACAGAATCAAAACAATTTGGATCGTATCCACTGATAGGCCTGCTTAGTACGTTCCTAGTAAGCTGACTTCGGATGCTTTTATTTTCATTTGGTTTTGCATTGAGATAACGTTTGGTTTCACCTTTGACGTTGTGGAGCACGATGACGTCCACAGCTGTTCACACCTCGGCAGTTTAAGTATTGAGTAGTCTTTACTCTTTCAAATGTCCACTGCTAACTTGCCCCGGGTACTGTATGAACATATGAACATCTTGAGAAGCAAGGGTCCAACATAGGAAAGGAAGGGCATTAAAAAAAGAAACAAACAAACAAACAAACAAAATGCGTGCCTGATAAAAGGAGTAGAGGTGACGCAACTTTAGTAAAAAATGAAAAGTTTTCTCTCTGATAATCCCACCAAGAAGATAGCACATTTTGATGAAATGCAAGCCATACGGAGTTCGTCATAGCTCAATTTAAGTTCATGATCTGTGGCACCAATATAAGGCCTTTTAACTGAAGAGAAAGGAAATAGAATTGTCGACGCAGATGTAAACTTTCTAAAGTATACCGTATTTTTATGCAAAAGGTAATTTGCTAAGTCCCACGAGATCCCTCATTCGTTCCCGTCTCGTGACATCCCGATTCAGGGGGAAGGTCGTTGTAGTGTTGGACTGACTTGCCTCATCCGGGACTCGAACCCGTGACTTTGAGTTACCATGGTTGATGACGCTTTTGATGTCTCATTTGTACCCATGCACGCTACCGACTGCTCCGTGACAGACCCGCCCACCCTCCGTACGTGCGAGTGTCCTCTTATAGTAATCAATCGCAATTTTCAAAAATTAATTCTGGCAAAAAGAGAAATGAGGCGATAACTACTGTGACTTGAACTAGCGACCGAGAGTCTGCCTGTATGTAAGCCAGCAGCGTTACCACGCAGCCACGACAGCTCCGTTGATTCTAATGAATCAGATGGAAACTTTCAACCTCGTCACGGAGAGCGCCAGATTGGGTGTGCATGTGGAGACCTGCTATCGCAATCGATAATCCGGGTGACGCATTTCAGCCCACGCAACCCCAGTCCCCGAAATGAACGGTGAACTTCATGATGTACACGAAGTCGTGTTTGACAACCCGACTCGGAGCTCGGAGTTGGTTTTATACTAAGATTGGTTTTGGCTTTACCCATGATATTAAAGAGTACCTTGGGATCAGAGGCGGTTCACAACAGGAGGGTTTTAATTTTAGCGAGACCGTAAGAGGAGAGAATTAAAAAAAAATACATTCAAGTGTTTAATTACTGGTTCGATTGCAGCCACGGAAATTTTCAGTAAGACAAATTTGGCAAATAATTTCGCCGAGGAGATATCGTTTATCTACTGGTGGTATGGCGTGCTTTAATACCGGAAAAGCTACAGAATCAAAACAATTTGGATCGTATTCACTGATAGGCCTGCTTAGTACGTTCTTAGTAAGCTGACTTCGGATGCTTTTATTTTCATTTGGTTTTGCATTGAGATAACGTTTGGTTTCACCTTTGACATTGTGGAGCACGATGACGTCCACAGCTGTTCACACCTCGGCAGTTTAAGTATTGAGTAGTCTTTACTCTTTCAAATGTCGACTGCTAACTTGCCCCGGGTACTGTATGAACATATGAACATCTTGAGAAGCAAGGGCCCAAGATAGGAAAGGAAGGGCATAAAAACAAACAAACAAACAAACAAACAAACAAAATGCGTGCCTGATAAAAGGAGTAGAGGTGACGCAACTTTAGTAAAAAATGAAAAGTTTTCTCTCTGATAATCCCACCAAGAAGATAGCACATTTTGATGAAATGCAAGCCATACGGAGTTCGTTATAGCTCAATTTAAGTTCAAGATCTGTGGCACCAATATAAGGCCTTTTAACTGAAGAGAAAGGAAATAGAATTGTCGACGCAGATGTAAACTTTCTAAAGTATACCGTATTTTTATGCAAAAGGTAATTTGCTAAGTCCCACGAGATCCCTTATTCGTTCCCGTCTCGTGACATCCCGATTCAGGGGCAAGGTCGTTGTAGTGATGGACTGACGTGCCTCTTCCGGGACTCGAACCCGTGACTTTGAGTTACCATTGTTGATGACGCTTTTGATGTCTCATTTGTATCCATGCACGCTACCGACTGCTCCGTGACAGACCCGCCCACCCTCCGTACGTGCGAGTTTCCTCTTATAGTAATCAATCGCAATTTTCAAAAATTAATTCTGGCAAAAAGAGAAATGAGAAGATAACTACTGTGACTCGAACTAGCGACCGAGAGTCTGCCTGTATGTAAGCCAGCAGCGTTACCACGTAGCCACGACAGCTCCGTTGATTCTGATGGATCAGATGGAAACTTTCAACCTCGTCACGGAGAGCGCCAGATTAGGTGTGCATGTTGAGACCTGCTGTCGCAATCGATAATCCGGGTGACGCATTTCAGCCCACGCAACCCCAGTCCCCGAAATGAACGGTGAACTTCATGATGTACACGAAGTCGTGTTTGACAACCCGACTCGGAGCTCGGAGTTGGTTTTATACTAAGATTGGTTTTGGCTTTACCCATGATATTAAAGAGTACCTTGCGATCAAAGGCGGTTCACAACAGGAGGGTTTTAATTTTAGCGAGACCATAAGAGGAGAGAATAAAAAAAAATACATTCAAGTGTTTAATTACTGGTGCGATTGCCGCCACGGAAATTTTCAGTAAAACAAATTTGGCAAATAATTCCGCCGAGGAGATATCGTTTGGTTAACAGGTGGTATGACGTTCTTTAATACCAGAAAAGCTACAGAATCAAAACAATTTGGATCGTATCCACTGATAGGCCTGCTTAGTACGTTCCTAGTAAGCTGACTTCGGATGCTTTTATTTTCATTTGGTTTTGCATTGAGATAACGTTTGGTTTCACCTTTGACGTTGTGGAGCACGATGACGTCCACAGCTGTTCACACCTCGGCAGTTTAAGTATTGAGTTGTCCTTACTCTTTCAAATGTCGACTGCTAACTTGCCCCGGGTACTGTATGAACATATGAACATCTTGAGAAGCAAGGGTCCAACATAGGAAAGGAAGGGCATTAAAAAAAAGAAACAAACAAACAAACAAAATGCGTGCCTGATAAAAGGAGTAGAGGTGACGCAACTTTAGTAAAAAATGAAAAGTTTTCTCTCTGATAATCCCACCAAGAAGATAGCACATTTTGATGAAATGCAAGCCATACGGAGTTCGTTATAGCTCAATTTAAGTTCAAGATCTGTGGCACCAATATAAGGCCTTTTAACTGAAGAGAAAGGAAATAGAATTATCGACGCAGATGTAAACTTTCTAAAGTATACCGTATTTTTATGCAAAAGGTTATTTGCTAAGTCCCACGAGATCCCTCATTCGTTCCCGTCTCGTGACATCCCGATTCAGGGGGAAGGTCGTTGTAGTGTTGGACTGACGTGCCTCATCCGGGACTCGAACCCGTGACTTTGAGTTACCATGGTTGATGACGCTTTTGATGTCTCATTTGTACCCATGCACGCTACCGACTGCTCCGTGACAGACCCGCCCACCCTCCGTACGTGCGAGTTTCCTCTCATAGTAATCAATCGCAATTTTCAAAAATTACTGGCAAAAAGAGAAATGAGGCGATAACTACTGTGACTTGAACTAGCGACCGAGAGTCTGCCTGTATGTAAGCCAGCAGCGTTACCACGCATAGTCCCCTACCTGATATGCATAAAAGCGTTTAGAAAAGCTCTTTCCTTCAATATGTGATGTGGCCAAACAATTTTCACGGTGCATTAAGATAAACAGTAAAAGAATATCCACAATAAATTCGGCAACCGAGAGGTGCGGCAACATATAGATAATTGCGGTAGTATTTATGCCGAAACATCAAAATAAATAGCCCCGCCGTTCGAGCCTTTTAATCAGATTCAGATCAGATTAACCAATCAAAGCAACGGAAAGGGGGTCACGTCACCTTCCCACCAGGCCATGCCATGTAAACAAAGCAGCATGGTCGGCTGTAATGAAGAGTCTGAGGAGGGAGACGCGAAATCTTCGCCAAATTCTCATCTTTCGTGTTGCATGCACATAGAAGAAGGTAGCTAATTAAGAGACTCTAGATACCATCACACGTGTTCGCTGGGAAAATTTTAGAGTCGCAGCGAAACAATGGCGGAAATTTGGCAGCAGAGAAGCCGCTGCTGTTCAGTGGATCCGTAAAGTACGGATTTAGATAAAGGATTCGACGATTTGGAAGCCAAACCACGATGTCACTTTTCTTGCTACAGAAAGCTAACTAACAAGAAGGGGCTATCTCAGGCGGCAAAGAAGTATGAGAAAGCTGAGAAACAAGGCAGTCCTGCTGAAGAAGGTATGTCAACATATTGTAATTTGTTTTTAAATCAGCCCTGATCGTGTGATGTTTACATTGTACGTGGCTGATGTTACATAACAATATGTGACTGATAAAAGTGATATGAAAGAAAGAAAAAAAAAGACAATGATAAAAAAGTTTATTAGTGTTATTATTATTTTATTTGTAAATACTTAGAGGTTTTAAGATATGAAACAACTCATTCTCTGTTGAATAAGACCCCATTTCCAGAGATTAGATATATCTACTTTAGGGGTTCACGCTAAACAGCTGTCAGTGGGGCGGACACGAAAGTCAAATACCCCCTTACAGCTTGTAGTAGGCGGGACGGACATTTAAGGCGGATAATCTAGTGAGAAATCTAGTAATCCAGTAATCTAGTGAGACTCCCTGCGGGGACAGATCAATCTAAAAGCTCTGGGAATACAGCCTAAGCTAGCTGTATGTTCTTGCCATGATTAACATCTCATTATTAGTTCATCCATATTAGCATTGCATTTACACAAAATAATGTAAGGCTTCACACAACAAGATATACAAACAAATGTTATGGTGGGACTTTATGAGACAGAGGCTTAAGTATCATGGTAGAATCTTTTATGTTATTTGTGGAGTGTTCCTCCCCCCCAGTTACATTGTTGCACATGTGCAACCATTAGTGAATATAAATATGTATAGGCTAAGCCCAACTTCAATGAGAATGTATTTGAGGGAATATTTACTGTATATTGTGAGCCAGAAAAAGTAGGATAGCTTTTCACAGAACAAGCTGCAATGTGATTAATTTAATTAGGACTGTTAGGAATAATCCTTGTAACTTTCCCTTATGAATAAAATCAGTAAAGGTATACATAAATAGTATCAATAAAGAAATACGTTGACAAACAGTATCAATTAAGGAATAATTATAATGAGTAGGGTGACTGGTAGATGTAGTTCAGTTTAAAGAGAAGAGTCACTTTTATTCAAGGCATCTGATATTAATCTGGGCAGCAGAATGCTAGTGGGCTCCCTATTAATTATTAGATCTTTAAACTTGATTTATTTGTCTTAGTTGCAACAAATATTAAACAGTGGGTCTCATTTGCCTATAGTTTGTTACAGCTTAGTTCCTCATAAAAGGAACATGTTGAGCCACTAATACATTGAATCCTATACCTACCCTATGCCCTTTGAATCATGAGGATATATGTAATTATAGTTGTTAATATCACTTGGTGTCAATCATGTGATAAACTCACATGCGACTGTCTTATCTTATTTCATTATTATTTATTTATTTTATAGTTAAATCATAGTGATTGTATATACAATTGCACTTGCAACAATCAAGGATTTGCGGTCTGCTCTGTATTTGCTAAATCATTTGTGTATCCAGGTATCCAGATGTTTTTATTTGAAATATGTATTCTATGTTGTCTTTTTATTTATACAGGGCAACTGTTTTTATAACTGAATTTTGAGCACATTACTATTTTTACATATCTTTGTTACACCCACTTGGATATTTATCCAATGTTAAAGTTGTTTTTGTAGTAGTCAGTATCTGCACATTATAATGCACTAATATATATGGTATGAAAAGTAAAATGTTATTTTGCTTCTTTTACAGAACCATCAACCAGTTGTACTCTTCCCAAAATACAAGGTCCATCTCCCAAGAAATTGAGATCAGTCTCAGGGTTTGGTATATCAAAGTCACCAGTGCTGCCAGCTATCTGCATTATTTGTAAAAAAAAAAAAAAAAAGTTGTGGTCACTTAGTCTAATTTTTGCAAGTGTTTTGATATTTAATGGGGAGACACTCATTTTGATGTAATTTTCACATTCATAATATTTTTTTATTGTTTTGTATGCCCTTAATTTGTTTGAGATTGAGCTATTTAATTCCTGCCAGAAGTGTTTTTCGATTTTTATGTTCAATATTTCTAAAAGGTTTTCTATTTGATATAATTTCTTTGGTGGGTTGTTATCTTCGGATAGATTCTGTCCATGTGTTTCCTTTTGTATCTTGCTCAAGACTGTGCACCTGATTTACAGTTCTATTATGTACTAGTAGTTGTTCCAGTCTAAGACTAATCTTTAGACAGGTTTAGTTATAGTTGAAATAATGGGGTAACTGCCAAGCTTAGCTCTAAAAATGGTATTGCTAGCCTGCTTTCTTAGACCTAAAATCCATTTGCAAAACTTTAAGTGTACCTGTTCGAATGGCATTTTATTAATCTTTTTCAGATATGCACAAGAAATGTAGAAAGTTATAATTTCACAGTTGAAATAATTAAGTTGGAAAAATATATTATATATATCATAAAAGCCTTGTTAAATGTGAGCTGTTATTTCTTTTAATATGCTGTTATTACTAGACAATGCTGCAATTAATTGCAACAATTAAACTTCTTTAAAAATTGTACCTCTGCAATTTAAAGATAAACTTGAACATAAAAAACTCAATTATTCTACCTAGTGAAGCACTTATATATTTTTGAAATAATTTTTTGAGCACTTGCCAGCTTCATAAACAGACAGTCCGCATGATACCTAGTTTGTAACTCTACACATGCATTTATACTATTTATCAGTGTAAAATATTGAGTCAAATAATTTTAAGTGATTATATGCGCTTTAACACACCTGAGAATTTAAAATGCATTCAATGTAACATTACTGAACATACATGCAAGTGATTATATGATCACTATATTGGGTAATAGTGTGACCTGTGTGCGATTGTAGAAGTGGTACAGTGCACAGTCTACGGGCTATACTACATACCTTTTTGCCGTGAATTCACGTCATCATTTAGCCAATTATATAAATACACCTAAAATACACGTATTTTCCAACTATTTAAATCTTTCTCTCGATATTGACATCGATTTTAAAAACCTAGGACGTATTTTTTTTATTGAAACAACGCATGGGAATCATCTATTAAATGTGCAAGCTTCGCATGGAAATTCATTGTTTACATCGATCAGATGTAGGTCAAGTGATCACGTGACCCCTTTCCGTTGCTTTGATTGGTTTAAAGGGTAGAACGGCAGCACTTGGAACTACTCGGATGTCTCCGCACTCGACAGTCGAGGATTGCCGATTGGAACGGCAGGGCTATTCATTTTGATGTTTTGGCATAAATACTATCGCAATTATCTATATGTTGGCGCATCCTACGGTTGCCGAATTTATTGTGGATATTTTTTAACTGTTTATCTTCATGGCACCGTGAAAATTGTCTGGCCACTGGAGCTTTTCACACAATGAAACGATAGACCAGTGTAGGTAAGGGACTAGCAGCCACGACAGCTCCGTTTATTGTAATGAATCAGATGGAAACTTTCAACCTCGTCACGGAGAGCGCCAGATTAGGTGTGCATGTTGAGACCTGCTATCGCAATCGATAATCCGGGTGCTGCATTTCAGCCCACGCAACCCCAGTCCCCGAAATGAACGGTGAACTTCATGATGTACACGAAGCCGTGTTTGACAACCCGACTCAGAGCTCGGAGTTGGTTTTATACCAAGATTGGTTTTGGCTTTACCCATGATATTAAAGAGTACCTTGGGATCAGAGGCGGTCCACAACAGGAGGGTTTTAATTTTAGCGAGACCATAAGAGGAGAGAATAAAAAAAAATACATTCAAGTGTTTAATTACTGGTGCGATTGCAGCCACGGAAATTTTCAGTAAGACAAATTTGGCAAATAATTTCGCCGAGGAGATATCGTTTGGTTAACAGGTGGTATGACGTTCTTTAATACCAGAAAAGCTACAGAATCAAAACAATTTGGATCGTATCCACTGATAGGCCTGCTTAGTACGTTCCTAGTAAGCTGACTTCGGATGCTTTTATTTTCATTTGGTTTTGCATTGAGATAACGTTTGGTTTCACCTTTGACGTTGTGGAGCACGATGACGTCCACAGCTGTTCACACCTCGGCAGTTTAAGTATTGAGTAGTCTTTACTCTTTCAAATGTCGACTGCTAACTTGCCCCGGGTACTGTATGAACATATGAACATCTTGAGAAGCAAGGGCCCAAGATAGGAAAGGAAGGGCATAAAAACAAACAAACAAACAAACAAACAAACAAAATGCGTGCCTGATAAAAGGAGTAGAGGTGACGCAACTTTAGTAAAAAATGAAAAGTTTTCTCTCTGATAATCCCACCAAGAAGATAGCACATTTTGATGAAATGCAAGCCATACGGAGTTCGTTATAGCTCAATTTAAGTTCAAGATCTGTGGCACCAATATAAGGCCTTTTAACTGAAGAGAAAGGAAATAGAATTGTCGACGCAGATGTACACTTTCTAAAGTATACCGTATTTTTATGCAAAAGGTAATTTGCTAAGTCCCACGAGATCCCTTATTCGTTCCCGTCTCGTGACATCCCGATTCAGGGGCAAGGTCGTTGTAGTGATGGACTGACGTGCCTCTTCCGGGACTCGAACCCGTGACTTTGAGTTACCATTGTTGATGACGCTTTTGATGTCTCATTTGTATCCATGCACGCTACCGACTGCTCCGTGACAGACCCGCCCACCCTCCGTACGTGCGAGTTTCCTCTTATAGTAATCAATCGCAATTTTCAAAAATTAATTCTGGCAAAAAGAGAAATGAGAAGATAACTACTGTGACTCGAACTAGCGACCGAGAGTCTGCCTGTATGTAAGCCAGCAGCGTTACCACGTAGCCACGACAGCTCCGTTGATTCTGATGGATCAGATGGAAACTTTCAACCTCGTCACGGAGAGCGCCAGATTAGGTGTGCATGTTGAGACCTGCTGTCGCAATCGATAATCCGGGTGACGCATTTCAGCCCACGCAACCCCAGTCCCCGAAATGAACGGTGAACTTCATGATGTACACGAAGTCGTGTTTGACAACCCGACTCGGAGCTCGGAGTTGGTTTTATACTAAGATTGGTTTTGGCTTTACCCATGATATTAAAGAGTACCTTGCGATCAAAGGCGGTTCACAACAGGAGGGTTTTAATTTTAGCGAGACCATAAGAGGAGAGAATAAAAAAAAATACATTCAAGTGTTTAATTACTGGTGCGATTGCCGCCACGGAAATTTTCAGTAAAACAAATTTGGCAAATAATTCCGCCGAGGAGATATCGTTTGGTTAACAGGTGGTATGACGTTCTTTAATACCAGAAAAGCTACAGAATCAAAACAATTTGGATCGTATCCACTGATAGGCCTGCTTAGTACGTTCCTAGTAAGCTGACTTCGGATGCTTTTATTTTCATTTGGTTTTGCATTGAGATAACGTTTGGTTTCACCTTTGACGTTGTGGAGCACGATGACGTCCACAGCTGTTCACACCTCGGCAGTTTAAGTATTGAGTTGTCCTTACTCTTTCAAATGTCGACTGCTAACTTGCCCCGGGTACTGTATGAACATATGAACATCTTGAGAAGCAAGGGTCCAACATAGGAAAGGAAGGGCATTAAAAAAAAGAAACAAACAAACAAACAAAATGCGTGCCTGATAAAAGGAGTAGAGGTGACGCAACTTTAGTAAAAAATGAAAAGTTTTCTCTCTGATTATCCCACCAAGAAGATAGCACATTTTGATGAAATGCAAGCCATACGGAGTTCGTTATAGCTCAATTTAAGTTCAAGATCTGTGGCACCAATATAAGGCCTTTTAACTGAAGAGAAAGGAAATAGAATTATCGACGCAGATGTAAACTTTCTAAAGTATACCGTATTTTTATGCAAAAGGTTATTTGCTAAGTCCCACGAGATCCCTCATTCGTTCCCGTCTCGTGACATCCCGATTCAGGGGGAAGGTCGTTGTAGTGTTGGACTGACGTGCCTCATCCGGGACTCGAACCCGTGACTTTGAGTTACCATGGTTGATGATGCTTTTGATGTCTCATTTGTACCCATGCACGCTACCGACTGCTCCGTGACAGACCCGCCCACCCTCCGTACGTGCGAGTTTCCTCTCATAGTAATCAATCGCAATTTTCAAAAATTACTGGCAAAAAGAGAAATGAGGCGATAACTACTGTGACTTGAACTAGCGACCGAGAGTCTGCCTGTATGTAAGCCAGCAGCGTTACCACGCAGCCACGACAGCTCCGTTTATTGTAATGAATCAGATGGAAACTTTCAACCTCGTCACGGAGAGCGCCAGATTGGGTGTACATGTGGAGACCTGCTATCGCAATCGATAATCCGGGTGACGCATTTCAGCCCACGCAACCCCAGTCCCCGAAATGAACGGTGAACTTCATGATGTACACGAAGTCGTGTTTGACAACCCGACTCAGAGCTCGGAGTTGGTTTTATACCAAGATTGGTTTTGGCTTTACCCATGATATTAAAGAGTACCTTGCGATCAAAGGCGGTTCACAACAGGAGGGTTTTAATTTTAGCGAGACCATAAGAGGAGAGAATAAAAAAAAATACATTCAAGTGTTTAATTACTGGTGCGATTGCCGCCACGGAAATTTTCAGTAAAACAAATTTGGCAAATAATTCCGCCGAGGAGATATCGTTTGGTTAACAGGTGGTATGACGTTCTTTAATACCAGAAAAGCTACAGAATCAAAACAATTTGGATCGTATCCACTGATAGGCCTGCTTAGTACGTTCCTAGTAAGCTGACTTCGGATGCTTTTATTTTCATTTGGTTTTGCATTGAGATAACGTTTGGTTTCACCTTTGACGTTGTGGAGCACGATGACGTCCACAGCTGTTCACACCTCGGCAGTTTAAGTATTGAGTTGTCCTTACTCTTTCAAATGTCGACTGCTAACTTGCCCCGGGTACTGTATGAACATATGAACATCTTGAGAAGCAAGGGTCCAACATAGGAAAGGAAGGGCATTAAAAAAAAGAAACAAACAAACAAACAAAATGCGTGCCTGATAAAAGGAGTAGAGGTGACGCAACTTTAGTAAAAAATGAAAAGTTTTCTCTCTGATTATCCCACCAAGAAGATAGCACATTTTGATGAAATGCAAGCCATACGGAGTTCGTTATAGCTCAATTTAAGTTCAAGATCTGTGGCACCAATATAAGGCCTTTTAACTGAAGAGAAAGGAAATAGAATTATCGACGCAGATGTAAACTTTCTAAAGTATACCGTATTTTTATGCAAAAGGTTATTTGCTAAGTCCCACGAGATCCCTCATTCGTTCCCGTCTCGTGACATCCCGATTCAGGGGGAAGGTCGTTGTAGTGTTGGACTGACGTGCCTCATCCGGGACTCGAACCCGTGACTTTGAGTTACCATGGTTGATGATGCTTTTGATGTCTCATTTGTACCCATGCACGCTACCGACTGCTCCGTGACAGACCCGCCCACCCTCCGTACGTGCGAGTTTCCTCTCATAGTAATCAATCGCAATTTTCAAAAATTACTGGCAAAAAGAGAAATGAGGCGATAACTACTGTGACTTGAACTAGCGACCGAGAGTCTGCCTGTATGTAAGCCAGCAGCGTTACCACGCAGCCACGACAGCTCCGTTTATTGTAATGAATCAGATGGAAACTTTCAACCTCGTCACGGAGAGCGCCAGATTGGGTGTACATGTGGAGACCTGCTATCGCAATCGATAATCCGGGTGACGCATTTCAGCCCACGCAACCCCAGTCCCCGAAATGAACGGTGAACTTCATGATGTACACGAAGTCGTGTTTGACAACCCGACTCAGAGCTCGGAGTTGGTTTTATACCAAGATTGGTTTTGGCTTTACCCATGATATTAAAGAGTACCTTGCGATCAAAGGCGGTTCACAACAGGAGGGTTTTAATTTTAGCGAGACCATAAGAGGAGAGAATAAAAAAAAATACATTCAAGTGTTTAATTACTGGTGCGATTGCCGCCACGGAAATTTTCAGTAAAACAAATTTGGCAAATAATTCCGCCGAGGAGATATCGTTTGGTTAACAGGTGGTATGACGTTCTTTAATACCAGAAAAGCTACAGAATCAAAACAATTTGGATCGTATCCACTGATAGGCCTGCTTAGTACGTTCCTAGTAAGCTGACTTCGGATGCTTTTATTTTCATTTGGTTTTGCATTGAGATAACGTTTGGTTTCACCTTTGACGTTGTGGAGCACGATGACGTCCACAGCTGTTCACACCTCGGCAGTTTAAGTATTGAGTTGTCCTTACTCTTTCAAATGTCGACTGCTAACTTGCCCCGGGTACTGTATGAACATATGAACATCTTGAGAAGCAAGGGTCCAACATAGGAAAGGAAGGGCATTAAAAAAAAGAAACAAACAAACAAACAAAATGCGTGCCTGATAAAAGGAGTAGAGGTGACGCAACTTTAGTAAAAAATGAAAAGTTTTCTCTCTGATTATCCCACCAAGAAGATAGCACATTTTGATGAAATGCAAGCCATACGGAGTTCGTTATAGCTCAATTTAAGTTCAAGATCTGTGGCACCAATATAAGGCCTTTTAACTGAAGAGAAAGGAAATAGAATTATCGACGCAGATGTAAACTTTCTAAAGTATACCGTATTTTTATGCAAAAGGTTATTTGCTAAGTCCCACGAGATCCCTCATTCGTTCCCGTCTCGTGACATCCCGATTCAGGGGGAAGGTCGTTGTAGTGTTGGACTGACGTGCCTCATCCGGGACTCGAACCCGTGACTTTGAGTTACTATGGTTGATGATGCTTTTGATGTCTCATTTGTACCCATGCACGCTACCGACTGCTCCGTGACAGACCCGCCCACCCTCCGTACGTGCGAGTTTCCTCTCATAGTAATCAATCGCAATTTTCAAAAATTAATTCTGGCAAAAAGAGAAATGAGACGATAACTACTGTGACTCGAAATAGCGACCGAGAGTCTGCCTGTATGTAAGCCAGCAGCGTAACCACGCGGCCACGACAGCTCCGTTGATTCTAATGGATCAGATGGAAACTTTCAACCTCGTCACGGAGAGCGCCAGATTGGGTGTGCATGTGGAGACCTGCTATCGCAATCGATAATCCGGGTGACGCATTTCAGCCCACGCAACCCCAGTCCCCGAAATGAACGGTGAACTTCATGATGTACACGAAGTCGTGTTTGACAACCCGACTCGGAGCTCGGAGTTGGTTTTATACTAAGATTGGTTTTGGCTTTACCCATGATATTAAAGAGTACCTTGGGATCAGAGGCGGTTCACAACAGGAGGGTTTTAATTTTAGCGAGACCGTAGGAGAGAATAAAAAAAAATACATTCAAGTGTTTAATTACTGGTTCGATTGCAGCCACGGAAATTTTCAGTAAGACAAATTTGGCAAATAATTTCGCCGAGGAGATATCGTTTATCTACTGGTGGTATGGCGTGCTTTAATACCGGAAAAGCTACAGAATCAAAACAATTTGGATCGTATTCACTGATAGGCCTGCTCAGTACGTTCTTAGTAAGCTGACTTCGGATGCTTTTATTTTCATTTGGTTTTGCATTGAGATAACGTTTGGTTTCACCTTTGACATTGTGGAGCACGATGACGTCCACAGCTGTTCACACCTCGGCAGTTTAAGTATTGAGTAGTCTTTACTCTTTCAAATGTCGACTGCTAACTTGCCCCGGGTACTGTATGAACATATGAACATCTTGAGAAGCAAGGGCCCAAGATAGGAAAGGAAGGGCATAAAAACAAACAAACAAACAAACAAACAAACAAACAAAATGCGTGCCTGATAAAAGGAGTAGAGGTGACGCAACTTTAGTAAAAAATGAAAAGTTTTCTCTCTGATAATCCCACCAAGAAGATAGCACATTTTGATGAAATGCAAGCCATACGGAGTTCGTTATAGCTCAATTTAAGTTCAAGATCTGTGGCACCAATATAAGGCCTTTTAACTGAAGAGAAAGGAAATAGAATTGTCGACGCAGATGTACACTTTCTAAAGTATACCGTATTTTTATGCAAAAGGTAATTTGCTAAGTCCCACGAGATCCCTTATTCGTTCCCGTCTCGTGACATCCCGATTCAGGGGCAAGGTCGTTGTAGTGATGGACTGACGTGCCTCTTCCGGGACTCGAACCCGTGACTTTGAGTTACCATTGTTGATGACGCTTTTGATGTCTCATTTGTATCCATGCACGCTACCGACTGCTCCGTGACAGACCCGCCCACCCTCCGTACGTGCGAGTTTCCTCTTATAGTAATCAATCGCAATTTTCAAAAATTAATTCTGGCAAAAAGAGAAATGAGAAGATAACTACTGTGACTCGAACTAGCGACCGAGAGTCTGCCTGTATGTAAGCCAGCAGCGTTACCACGTAGCCACGACAGCTCCGTTGATTCTGATGGATCAGATGGAAACTTTCAACCTCGTCACGGAGAGCGCCAGATTAGGTGTGCATGTTGAGACCTGCTGTCGCAATCGATAATCCGGGTGACGCATTTCAGCCCACGCAACCCCAGTCCCCGAAATGAACGGTGAACTTCATGATGTACACGAAGTCGTGTTTGACAACCCGACTCGGAGCTCGGAGTTGGTTTTATACTAAGATTGGTTTTGGCTTTACCCATGATATTAAAGAGTACCTTGCGATCAAAGGCGGTTCACAACAGGAGGGTTTTAATTTTAGCGAGACCATAAGAGGAGAGAATAAAAAAAAATACATTCAAGTGTTTAATTACTGGTGCGATTGCCGCCACGGAAATTTTCAGTAAAACAAATTTGGCAAATAATTCCGCCGAGGAGATATCGTTTGGTTAACAGGTGGTATGACGTTCTTTAATACCAGAAAAGCTACAGAATCAAAACAATTTGGATCGTATCCACTGATAGGCCTGCTTAGTACGTTCCTAGTAAGCTGACTTCGGATGCTTTTATTTTCATTTGGTTTTGCATTGAGATAACGTTTGGTTTCACCTTTGACGTTGTGGAGCACGATGACGTCCACAGCTGTTCACACCTCGGCAGTTTAAGTATTGAGTTGTCCTTACTCTTTCAAATGTCGACTGCTAACTTGCCCCGGGTACTGTATGAACATATGAACATCTTGAGAAGCAAGGGTCCAACATAGGAAAGGAAGGGCATTAAAAAAAAGAAACAAACAAACAAACAAAATGCGTGCCTGATAAAAGGAGTAGAGGTGACGCAACTTTAGTAAAAAATGAAAAGTTTTCTCTCTGATTATCCCACCAAGAAGATAGCACATTTTGATGAAATGCAAGCCATACGGAGTTCGTTATAGCTCAATTTAAGTTCAAGATCTGTGGCACCAATATAAGGCCTTTTAACTGAAGAGAAAGGAAATAGAATTATCGACGCAGATGTAAACTTTCTAAAGTATACCGTATTTTTATGCAAAAGGTTATTTGCTAAGTCCCACGAGATCCCTCATTCGTTCCCGTCTCGTGACATCCCGATTCAGGGGGAAGGTCGTTGTAGTGTTGGACTGACGTGCCTCATCCGGGACTCGAACCCGTGACTTTGAGTTACCATGGTTGATGATGCTTTTGATGTCTCATTTGTACCCATGCACGCTACCGACTGCTCCGTGACAGACCCGCCCACCCTCCGTACGTGCGAGTTTCCTCTCATAGTAATCAATCGCAATTTTCAAAAATTACTGGCAAAAAGAGAAATGAGGCGATAACTACTGTGACTTGAACTAGCGACCGAGAGTCTGCCTGTATGTAAGCCAGCAGCGTTACCACGCAGCCACGACAGCTCCGTTTATTGTAATGAATCAGATGGAAACTTTCAACCTCGTCACGGAGAGCGCCAGATTGGGTGTACATGTGGAGACCTGCTATCGCAATCGATAATCCGGGTGACGCATTTCAGCCCACGCAACCCCAGTCCCCGAAATGAACGGTGAACTTCATGATGTACACGAAGTCGTGTTTGACAACCCGACTCAGAGCTCGGAGTTGGTTTTATACCAAGATTGGTTTTGGCTTTACCCATGATATTAAAGAGTACCTTGCGATCAAAGGCGGTTCACAACAGGAGGGTTTTAATTTTAGCGAGACCATAAGAGGAGAGAATAAAAAAAAATACATTCAAGTGTTTAATTACTGGTGCGATTGCCGCCACGGAAATTTTCAGTAAAACAAATTTGGCAAATAATTCCGCCGAGGAGATATCGTTTGGTTAACAGGTGGTATGACGTTCTTTAATACCAGAAAAGCTACAGAATCAAAACAATTTGGATCGTATCCACTGATAGGCCTGCTTAGTACGTTCCTAGTAAGCTGACTTCGGATGCTTTTATTTTCATTTGGTTTTGCATTGAGATAACGTTTGGTTTCACCTTTGACGTTGTGGAGCACGATGACGTCCACAGCTGTTCACACCTCGGCAGTTTAAGTATTGAGTTGTCCTTACTCTTTCAAATGTCGACTGCTAACTTGCCCCGGGTACTGTATGAACATATGAACATCTTGAGAAGCAAGGGTCCAACATAGGAAAGGAAGGGCATTAAAAAAAAGAAACAAACAAACAAACAAAATGCGTGCCTGATAAAAGGAGTAGAGGTGACGCAACTTTAGTAAAAAATGAAAAGTTTTCTCTCTGATTATCCCACCAAGAAGATAGCACATTTTGATGAAATGCAAGCCATACGGAGTTCGTTATAGCTCAATTTAAGTTCAAGATCTGTGGCACCAATATAAGGCCTTTTAACTGAAGAGAAAGGAAATAGAATTATCGACGCAGATGTAAACTTTCTAAAGTATACCGTATTTTTATGCAAAAGGTTATTTGCTAAGTCCCACGAGATCCCTCATTCGTTCCCGTCTCGTGACATCCCGATTCAGGGGGAAGGTCGTTGTAGTGTTGGACTGACGTGCCTCATCCGGGACTCGAACCCGTGACTTTGAGTTACCATGGTTGATGATGCTTTTGATGTCTCATTTGTACCCATGCACGCTACCGACTGCTCCGTGACAGACCCGCCCACCCTCCGTACGTGCGAGTTTCCTCTCATAGTAATCAATCGCAATTTTCAAAAATTACTGGCAAAAAGAGAAATGAGGCGATAACTACTGTGACTTGAACTAGCGACCGAGAGTCTGCCTGTATGTAAGCCAGCAGCGTTACCACGCAGCCACGACAGCTCCGTTTATTGTAATGAATCAGATGGAAACTTTCAACCTCGTCACGGAGAGCGCCAGATTGGGTGTACATGTGGAGACCTGCTATCGCAATCGATAATCCGGGTGACGCATTTCAGCCCACGCAACCCCAGTCCCCGAAATGAACGGTGAACTTCATGATGTACACGAAGTCGTGTTTGACAACCCGACTCAGAGCTCGGAGTTGGTTTTATACCAAGATTGGTTTTGGCTTTACCCATGATATTAAAGAGTACCTTGCGATCAAAGGCGGTTCACAACAGGAGGGTTTTAATTTTAGCGAGACCATAAGAGGAGAGAATAAAAAAAAATACATTCAAGTGTTTAATTACTGGTGCGATTGCCGCCACGGAAATTTTCAGTAAAACAAATTTGGCAAATAATTCCGCCGAGGAGATATCGTTTGGTTAACAGGTGGTATGACGTTCTTTAATACCAGAAAAGCTACAGAATCAAAACAATTTGGATCGTATCCACTGATAGGCCTGCTTAGTACGTTCCTAGTAAGCTGACTTCGGATGCTTTTATTTTCATTTGGTTTTGCATTGAGATAACGTTTGGTTTCACCTTTGACGTTGTGGAGCACGATGACGTCCACAGCTGTTCACACCTCGGCAGTTTAAGTATTGAGTTGTCCTTACTCTTTCAAATGTCGACTGCTAACTTGCCCCGGGTACTGTATGAACATATGAACATCTTGAGAAGCAAGGGTCCAACATAGGAAAGGAAGGGCATTAAAAAAAAGAAACAAACAAACAAACAAAATGCGTGCCTGATAAAAGGAGTAGAGGTGACGCAACTTTAGTAAAAAATGAAAAGTTTTCTCTCTGATTATCCCACCAAGAAGATAGCACATTTTGATGAAATGCAAGCCATACGGAGTTCGTTATAGCTCAATTTAAGTTCAAGATCTGTGGCACCAATATAAGGCCTTTTAACTGAAGAGAAAGGAAATAGAATTATCGACGCAGATGTAAACTTTCTAAAGTATACCGTATTTTTATGCAAAAGGTTATTTGCTAAGTCCCACGAGATCCCTCATTCGTTCCCGTCTCGTGACATCCCGATTCAGGGGGAAGGTCGTTGTAGTGTTGGACTGACGTGCCTCATCCGGGACTCGAACCCGTGACTTTGAGTTACTATGGTTGATGATGCTTTTGATGTCTCATTTGTACCCATGCACGCTACCGACTGCTCCGTGACAGACCCGCCCACCCTCCGTACGTGCGAGTTTCCTCTCATAGTAATCAATCGCAATTTTCAAAAATTACTGGCAAAAAGAGAAATGAGGCGATAACTACTGTGACTTGAACTAGCGACCGAGAGTCTGCCTGTATGTAAGCCAGCAGCGTTACCACGCAGCCACGACAGCTCCGTTTATTGTAATGAATCAGATGGAAACTTTCAACCTCGTCACGGAGAGCGCCAGATTGGGTGTACATGTGGAGACCTGCTATCGCAATCGATAATCCGGGTGACGCATTTCAGCCCACGCAACCCCAGTCCCCGAAATGAACGGTGAACTTCATGATGTACACGAAGTCGTGTTTGACAACCCGACTCGGAGCTCGGAGTTGGTTTTATACTAAGATTGGTTTTGGCTTTACCCATGATATTAAAGAGTACCTTGGGATCAGAGGCGGTTCACAACAGGAGGGTTTTAATTTTAGCGAGACCATAAGAGGAGAGAATAAAAAAAATACTTTCAAGTGTTAATTACTGGTTCGATTGCAGCCACGGAAATTTTCAGTAAGACAAATTTGGCAAATAATTTCGCCGAGGAGATATCGTTTATCAAAACAATTTGGATCGTATCCACTGATAGGCCTGATAGGCCTGCTTAGTACATGTACGTTCCTAGTAAGCTGACTTCGGATGCTTTTATTTTCATTTGGTTTTGCATTGAGATAACGTTTGGTTTCACCTTTAACGTTGTGGAGCACGATGACGTCCACAGCTGTTCACACCTCGGCAGTTTAAGTATTGAGTAGTCTTTACTCTTTCAAATGTCGACTGCTAACTTGCCCCGGGTACTGTATGAACATATGAACATCTTGAGAAGCAAGGGTCCAACATAGGAAAGGAAGGGCATTAAAAAAAAGAAACAAACAAACAAACAAAATGCGTGCCTGATAAAAGGAGAAGAGGTGACGCAACTTTAGTAAAAAATGAAAAGTTTTCCCTCTGATAATCCCACCAAGAAGATAGCACATTTTGATGAAATGCAAGCCATACGGAGTTCGTTATAGCTCAATTTAAGTTCAAGATCTGTGGCACCAATATAAGGCCTTTTAACTGAAGAGAAAGGAAATAGAATTGTCGACGCAGATGTAAACTTTCTAAAGTATACCGTATTTTTATGCAAAAGGTAATTTGCTAAGTCCCACGAGATCCCTCATTCGTTCCCGTCTCGTGACATCCCGATTCAGGGGGAAGGTCGTTGTAGTGATGGACTGACGTGCCTCATCCGGGACTCGAACCCGTGACTTTGAGTAACCATGGATGATGACGCTTTTGATGTCTCATTTGTATCCATGCACGCTACCGACTGCTCCGTGACAGACCCGCCCACTCTCCGTACGTGCGAGTTTCCTCTGATAGTAATCAATCGCAATTTTCAAAAATTAATTCTGGCAAAAAGAGAAATGAGACGATAACTTCTGTGACTCGAACTATTGACCGAGAGTCTGCCTGTATGTAAGCCAGCAGCGTTACCTCGCAGCCACGACAGCTCCGTTGATTCTAATGGATCAGATGGAAACTTTCAACCTCGTCACAGAGAGCGTCAGATTGGGTGTGCATGTGGAGACCTGCTATCGCAATCGATAATCCGGGTGACGCATTTCAGCCCACGCAACCCCAGTCCCCGAAATGAACGGTGAACTTCATGATGTACACGAAATCGTGTTTGACAACCCGACTCGGAGCTCGGAGTTGGTTTTATACTAAGATTGGTTTTGGCTTTACCCATGATATTAAAGAGTACCTTGAGATCAAAGGCAGTTCACAACAGGAGGGTTTTAATTTAAGCGAGACCATAAGAGGAGAGAATAAAAAAAAAAAATACATTCAAGTGTTTAATTACTGGTTCGATTGCAGCCACGGAAATTTTTAGTAAAACAAATTTGGCAAATAATTCCGCCGAGGAGATATCGTTTGGTTAACAGGTGGTATGACGTTCTTTAATACCAGAAAAGCTACAGAATCAAAACAATTTGGATCGTATCCACTGATAGGCCTGCTTAGTACGTTCCTAGTAAGCTGACTTCGGATGCTTTTATTTTCATTTGGTTTTGCATTGAGATAACGTTTGGTTTCACCTTTGACGTTGTGGAGCACGATGACGTCCACAGCTGTTCACACCTCGGCAGTTTAAGTATTGAGTAATCTTTACTCTTTCAAATGTCGACTGCTTACTTGCCCCTGGTACTGTATGAACATATGAACATCTTGAGAAGCAAGGGCCCAAGATAGGAAAGGAAGGGCATTAAAAAAAAGAAACAAACAAACAAACAAAATGATTGCCTGATAAAAGGAGTAGAGGTGACGCAACTTAAGTAAAAAATGAAAAGTTTTCCCTCTGATAATCCCACCAAGAAGATAGCACATTTTGATGAAATGCAAGCCATACGGAGTTCGTTATAGCTCAATTTAAGTTCAAGATCTGTGGCACCAATATAAGGCCTTTTAACTGAAGAGAAAGGAAATAGAATTGTCGACGCAGATGTAAACTTTCTAAAGTATACCGTATTTTTATGCAAAAGGTAATTTGCTAAGTCCCACGAGATCCCTCATTCGTTCCCGTCTCGTGACATCCCGATTCAGGGGGAAGGTCGTTGTAGTGATGGACTGACGTGCCTCATCCGGGAGTCGAACCCGTGACTTTGAGTAACCATGGATGATGACGCTTTTGATGTCTCATTTGTATCCATGCACGCTACCGACTGCTCCGTGACAGACCCGCCCACCCTCCGTACGTGCGAGTTTCCTCTTATAGTAATCAATCGCAATTTTCAAAAATTGATTCTGGCAAAAAGAGAAATGAGACGATAACTACTGTGACTCGAACTAGCGACCGAGAGTCTGCCTGTATGTAAGCCAGCAGCGTTACCACGTAGCCACGACAGCTCCGTTGATTCTGATGGATCAGATGGAAACTTTCAACCTCGTCACGGAGAGCGCCAGATTAGGTGTGCATGTTGAGACCTGCTGTCGCAATCGATAATCCGGGTGACGCATTTCAGCCCACGCAACCCCAGTCCCCGAAATGAACGGTGAACTTCATGATGTACACGAAGTCGTGTTTGACAACCCGACTCGGAGCTCGGAGTTGGTTTTATACTAAGATTGGTTTTGGCTTTACCCATGATATTAAAGAGTACCTTGCGATCAAAGGCGGTTCACAACAGGAGGGTTTTAATTTTAGCGAGACCATAAGAGGAGAGAATAAAAAAAAATACATTCAAGTGTTTAATTACTGGTGCGATTGCCGCCACGGAAATTTTCAGTAAAACAAATTTGGCAAATAATTCCGCCGAGGAGATATCGTTTGGTTAACAGGTGGTATGACGTTCTTTAATACCAGAAAAGCTACAGAATCAAAACAATTTGGATCGTATCCACTGATAGGCCTGCTTAGTACATGTACGTTCCTAGTAAGCTGACTTCGGATGCTTTTATTTTCATTTGGTTTTGCATTGAGATAACGTTTGGTTTCACCTTTAACGTTGTGGAGCACGATGACGTCCACAGCTGTTCACACCTCGGCAGTTTAAGTATTGAGTAGTCTTTACTCTTTCAAATGTCGACTGCTAACTTGCCCCGGGTACTGTATGAACATATGAACATCTTGAGAAGCAAGGGTCCAACATAGGAAAGGAAGGGCATTAAAAAAAAGAAACAAACAAACAAACAAAATGCGTGCCTGATAAAAGGAGAAGAGGTGACGCAACTTTAGTAAAAAATGAAAAGTTTTCCCTCTGATAATCCCACCAAGAAGATAGCACATTTTGATGAAATGCAAGCCATACGGAGTTCGTTATAGCTCAATTTAAGTTCAAGATCTGTGGCACCAATATAAGGCCTTTTAACTGAAGAGAAAGGAAATAGAATTGTCGACGCAGATGTAAACTTTCTAAAGTATACCGTATTTTTATGCAAAAGGTAATTTGCTAAGTCCCACGAGATCCCTCATTCGTTCCCGTCTCGTGACATCCCGATTCAGGGGGAAGGTCGTTGTAGTGATGGACTGACGTGCCTCATCCGGGACTCGAACCCGTGACTTTGAGTAACCATGGATGATGACGCTTTTGATGTCTCATTTGTATCCATGCACGCTACCGACTGCTCCGTGACAGACCCGCCCACTCTCCGTACGTGCGAGTTTCCTCTGATAGTAATCAATCGCAATTTTCAAAAATTAATTCTGGCAAAAAGAGAAATGAGACGATAACTTCTGTGACTCGAACTATTGACCGAGAGTCTGCCTGTATGTAAGCCAGCAGCGTTACCTCGCAGCCACGACAGCTCCGTTGATTCTAATGGATCAGATGGAAACTTTCAACCTCGTCACAGAGAGCGTCAGATTGGGTGTGCATGTGGAGACCTGCTATCGCAATCGATAATCCGGGTGACGCATTTCAGCCCACGCAACCCCAGTCCCCGAAATGAACGGTGAACTTCATGATGTACACGAAATCGTGTTTGACAACCCGACTCGGAGCTCGGAGTTGGTTTTATACTAAGATTGGTTTTGGCTTTACCCATGATATTAAAGAGTACCTTGAGATCAAAGGCAGTTCACAACAGGAGGGTTTTAATTTAAGCGAGACCATAAGAGGAGAGAATAAAAAAAAAAATACATTCAAGTGTTTAATTACTGGTTCGATTGCAGCCACGGAAATTTTTAGTAAAACAAATTTGGCAAATAATTCCGCCGAGGAGATATCGTTTGGTTAACAGGTGGTATGACGTTCTTTAATACCAGAAAAGCTACAGAATCAAAACAATTTGGATCGTATCCACTGATAGGCCTGCTTAGTACGTTCCTAGTAAGCTGACTTCGGATGCTTTTATTTTCATTTGGTTTTGCATTGAGATAACGTTTGGTTTCACCTTTGACGTTGTGGAGCACGATGACGTCCACAGCTGTTCACACCTCGGCAGTTTAAGTATTGAGTAATCTTTACTCTTTCAAATGTCGACTGCTTACTTGCCCCTGGTACTGTATGAACATATGAACATCTTGAGAAGCAAGGGCCCAAGATAGGAAAGGAAGGGCATTAAAAAAAAGAAACAAACAAACAAACAAAATGATTGCCTGATAAAAGGAGTAGAGGTGACGCAACTTAAGTAAAAAATGAAAAGTTTTCCCTCTGATAATCCCACCAAGAAGATAGCACATTTTGATGAAATGCAAGCCATACGGAGTTCGTTATAGCTCAATTTAAGTTCAAGATCTGTGGCACCAATATAAGGCCTTTTAACTGAAGAGAAAGGAAATAGAATTGTCGACGCAGATGTAAACTTTCTAAAGTATACCGTATTTTTATGCAAAAGGTAATTTGCTAAGTCCCACGAGATCCCTCATTCGTTCCCGTCTCGTGACATCCCGATTCAGGGGGAAGGTCGTTGTAGTGATGGACTGACGTGCCTCATCCGGGACTCGAACCCGTGACTTTGAGTAACCATGGATGATGACGCTTTTGATGTCTCATTTGTATCCATGCACGCTACCGACTGCTCCGTGACAGACCCGCCCACCCTCCGTACGTGCGAGTTTCCTCTTATAGTAATCAATCGCAATTTTCAAAAATTGATTCTGGCAAAAAGAGAAATGAGACGATAACTACTGTGACTCGAACTAGCGACCGAGAGTCTGCCTGTATGTAAGCCAGCAGCGTTACCACGTAGCCACGACAGCTCCGTTGATTCTGATGGATCAGATGGAAACTTTCAACCTCGTCACGGAGAGCGCCAGATTAGGTGTGCATGTTGAGACCTGCTGTCGCAATCGATAATCCGGGTGACGCATTTCAGCCCACGCAACCCCAGTCCCCGAAATGAACGGTGAACTTCATGATGTACACGAAGTCGTGTTTGACAACCCGACTCGGAGCTCGGAGTTGGTTTTATACTAAGATTGGTTTTGGCTTTACCCATGATATTAAAGAGTACCTTGCGATCAAAGGCGGTTCACAACAGGAGGGTTTTAATTTTAGCGAGACCATAAGAGGAGAGAATAAAAAAAAATACATTCAAGTGTTTAATTACTGGTGCGATTGCCGCCACGGAAATTTTCAGTAAAACAAATTTGGCAAATAATTCCGCCGAGGAGATATCGTTTGGTTAACAGGTGGTATGACGTTCTTTAATACCAGAAAAGCTACAGAATCAAAACAATTTGGATCGTATCCACTGATAGGCCTGCTTAGTACATGTACGTTCCTAGTAAGCTGACTTCGGATGCTTTTATTTTCATTTGGTTTTGCATTGAGATAACGTTTGGTTTCACCTTTAACGTTGTGGAGCACGATGATGTCCACAGCTGTTCACACCTCGGCAGTTTAAGTATTGAGTAGTCTTTACTCTTTCAAATGTCGACTGCTAACTTGCCCCGGGTACTGTATGAACATATGAACATCTTGAGAAGCAAGGGTCCAACATAGGAAAGGAAGGGCATTAAAAAAAAGAAACAAACAAACAAACAAAATGCGTGCCTGATAAAAGGAGAAGAGGTGACGCAACTTTAGTAAAAAATGAAAAGTTTTCCCTCTGATAATCCCACCAAGAAGATAGCACATTTTGATGAAATGCAAGCCATACGGAGTTCGTTATAGCTCAATTTAAGTTCAAGATCTGTGGCACCAATATAAGGCCTTTTAACTGAAGAGAAAGGAAATAGAATTGTCGACGCAGATGTAAACTTTCTTAAGTATACCGTATTTTTATGCAAAAGGTAATTTGCTAAGTCCCACGAGATTCCTCATTCGTTCCCGTCTCGTGACATCCCGATTCAGGGGGAAGGTCGTTGTAGTGATGGACTGACGTGCCTCATCCGGGACTCGAACCCGTGACTTTGAGTTACCATGGTTGATGACGCTTTTGATGTCTCATTTGTATCCATGCACGCTACCGACTGCTCCGTGACAGACCCGCCCACTCTCCGTACGTGCGAGTTTCCTCTGATAGTAATCAATCGCAATTTTCAAAAATTAATTCTGGCAAAAAGAGAAATGAGACGATAACTACTGTGACTCGAACTATTGACCGAGAGTCTGCCTGTATGTAAGCCAGCAGCGTTACCTCGCAGCCACGACAGCTCCGTTGATTCTAATGGATCAGATGGAAACTTTCAACCTCGTCACAGAGAGCGTCAGATTGGGTGTGCATGTGGAGACCTGCTATCGCAATCGATAATCCGGGTGACGCATTTCAGCCCACGCAACCCCAGTCCCCGAAATGAACGGTGAACTTCATGATGTACACGAAGTCGTGTTTGACAACCCGACTCGGAGCTCGGAGTTGGTTTTATACTAAGATTGGTTTTGGCTTTACCCATGATATTAAAGAGTACCTTGAGATCAAAGGCAGTTCACAACAGGAGGGTTTTAATTTTAGCGAGACCATAAGAGGAGAGAATAAAAAAAAATACATTCAAGTGTTTAATTACTGGTTCGATTGCAGCCACGGAAATTTTTAGTAAAACAAATTTGGCAAATAATTCCGCCGAGGAGATATCGTTTGGTTAACAGGTGGTATGACGTTCTTTAATACCAGAAAAGCTACAGAATCAAAACAATTTGGATCGTATCCACTGATAGGCCTGCTTAGTACGTTCCTAGTAAGCTGACTTCGGATGCTTTTATTTTCATTTGGTTTTGCATTGAGATAACGTTTGGTTTCACCTTTGACGTTGTGGAGCACGATGACGTCCACAGCTGTTCACACCTCGGCAGTTTAAGTATTGAGTAGTCTTTACTCTTTCAAATGTCGACTGCTTACTTGCCCCTGGTACTGTATGAACATATGAACATCTTGAGAAGCAAGGGCCCAAGATAGGAAAGGAAGGGCATTAAAAAAAAGAAACAAACACACAAACAAAATGATTGCCTGATAAAAGGAGTAGAGGTGACGCAACTTAAGTAAAAAATGAAAAGTTTTCCCTCTGATAATCCCACCAAGAAGATAGCACATTTTGATGAAATGCAAGCCATACGGAGTTCGTTATAGCTCAATTTAAGTTCAAGATCTGTGGCACCAATATAAGGCCTTTTAACTGAAGAGAAAGGAAATAGAATTGTCGACGCAGATGTAAACTTTCTAAAGTATACCGTATTTTTATGCAAAAGGTAATTTGCTAAGTCCCACGAGATCCCTCATTCGTTCCCGTCTCGTGACATCCCGATTCAGGGGGAAGGTCGTTGTAGTGATGGACTGACGTGCCTCATCCGGGACTCGAACCCGTGACTTTGAGTAACCATGGATGATGACGCTTTTGATGTCTCATTTGTATCCATGCACGCTACCGACTGCTCCGTGACAGACCCGCCCACCCTCCGTACGTGCGAGTTTCCTCTTATAGTAATCAATCGCAATTTTCAAAAATTGATTCTGGCAAAAAGAGAAATGAGACGATAACTACTGTGACTCGAACTAGCGACCGAGAGTCTGCCTGTATGTAAGCCAGCAGCGTTACCACGTAGCCACGACAGCTCCGTTGATTCTGATGGATCAGATGGAAACTTTCAACCTCGTCACGGAGAGCGCCAGATTAGGTGTGCATGTTGAGACCTGCTGTCGCAATCGATAATCCGGGTGACGCATTTCAGCCCACGCAACCCCAGTCCCCGAAATGAACGGTGAACTTCATGATGTACACGAAGTCGTGTTTGACAACCCGACTCGGAGCTCGGAGTTGGTTTTATACTAAGATTGGTTTTGGCTTTACCCATGATATTAAAGAGTACCTTGCGATCAAAGGCGGTTCACAACAGGGGGGTTTTAATTTTAGCGAGACCATAAGAGGAGAGAATAAAAAAAAATACATTCAAGTGTTTAATTACTGGTTCGATTGCAGCCACGGAAATTTTTAGTAAAACAAATTTGGCAAATAATTCCGCCGAGGAGATATCGTTTGGTTAACAGGTGGTATGACGTTCTTTAATACCAGAAAAGCTACAGAATCAAAACAATTTGGATCGTATCCACTGATAGGCCTGCTTAGTACGTTCCTAGTAAGCTGACTTCGGATGCTTTTATTTTCATTTGGTTTTGCATTGAGATAACGTTTGGTTTCACCTTTGACGTTGTGGAGCACGATGACGTCCACAGCTGTTCACACCTCGGCAGTTTAAGTATTGAGTAGTCTTTACTCTTTCAAATGTCGACTGCTTACTTGCCCCTGGTACTGTATGAACATATGAACATCTTGAGAAGCAAGGGCCCAAGATAGGAAAGGAAGGGCATTAAAAAAAGAAACAAACAAACAAACAAACAAAATGCGTGCCTGATAAAAGGAGTAGAGGTGACGCAACTTTAGTAAAAAATGAAAAGTTTTCTCTCTGATAATCCCACCAAGAAGATAGCACATTTTGATGAAATGCAAGCCATACGGAGTTCGTTATAGCTCAATTTAAGTTCAAGATCTGTGGCACCAATATAAGGCCTTTTAACTGAAGAGAAAGGAAATAGAATTGTCGACGCAGATGTAAACTTTCTAAAGTATACCGTATTTTTATGCAAAAGGTAATTTGCTAAGTCCCACGAGATCCCTCATTCGTTCCCGTCTCGTGACATCCCGATTCAGGGGGAAGGTCGTTGTAGTGATGGACTGACGTGCCTCATCCGGGACTCGAACCCGTGACTTTGAGTTACCATGGTTGATGACGCTTTTGATGTCTCATTTGTATCCATGCACGCTACCGACTGCTCCGTGACAGACCCGCCCACCCTCCGTACGTGCGAGTTTCCTCTTATAGTAATCAATCGCAATTTTCAAAAATTAATTCTGGCAAAAAGAGAAATGAGACGATAACTACTGTGACTCGAACTATTGACCGAGAGTCTGCCTGTATGTAAGCCAGCAGCGTTACCTCGCAGCCACGACAGCTCCGTTGATTCTAATGGATCAGATGGAAACTTTCAACCTCGTCACAGAGAGCGTCAGATTGGGTGTGCATGTGGAGACCTGCTATCGCAATCGATAATCCGGGTGACGCATTTCAGCCCACGCAACCCCAGTCCCCGAAATGAACGGTGAACTTCATGATGTACACGAAGTCGTGTTTGACAACCCGACTCGGAGCTCGGAGTTGGTTTTATACTAAGATTGGTTTTGGCTTTACCCATGATATTAAAGAGTACCTTGAGATCAAAGGCAGTTCACAACAGGAGGGTTTTAATTTTAGCGAGACCATAAGAGGAGAGAATAAAAAAAAAATACATTCAAGTGTTTAATTACTGGTTCGATTGCAGCCACGGAAATTTTTAGTAAAACAAATTTGGCAAATAATTCCGCCGAGGAGATATCGTTTGGTTAACAGGTGGTATGACGTTCTTTAATACCAGAAAAGCTACAGAATCAAAACAATTTGGATCGTATCCACTGATAGGCCTGCTTAGTACGTTCCTAGTAAGCTGACTTCGGATGCTTTTATTTTCATTTGGTTTTGCATTGAGATAACGTTTGGTTTCACCTTTGACGTTGTGGAGCACGATGACGTCCACAGCTGTTCACACCTCGGCAGTTTAAGTATTGAGTAGTCTTTACTCTTTCAAATGTCGACTGCTTACTTGCCCCTGGTACTGTATGAACATATGAACATCTTGAGAAGCAAGGGCCCAAGATAGGAAAGGAAGGGCATTAAAAAAAGAAACAAACAAACAAACAAACAAAATGCGTGCCTGATAAAAGGAGTAGAGGTGACGCAACTTTAGTAAAAAATGAAAAGTTTTCTCTCTGATAATCCCACCAAGAAGATAGCACATTTTGATGAAATGCAAGCCATACGGAGTTCGTTATAGCTCAATTTAAGTTCAAGATCTGTGGCACCAATATAAGGCCTTTTAACTGAAGAGAAAGGAAATAGAATTGTCGACGCAGATGTAAACTTTCTAAAGTATACCGTATTTTTATGCAAAAGGTAATTTGCTAAGTCCCACGAGATCCCTCATTCGTTCCCGTCTCGTGACATCCCGATTCAGGGGGAAGGTCGTTGTAGTGATGGACTGACGTGCCTCATCCGGGACTCGAACCCGTGACTTTGAGTTACCATGGTTGATGACGCTTTTGATGTCTCATTTGTATCCATGCACGCTACCGACTGCTCCGTGACAGACCCGCCCACCCTCCGTACGTGCGAGTTTCCTCTTATAGTAATCAATCGCAATTTTCAAAAATTAATTCTGGCAAAAAGAGAAATGAGACGATAACTACTGTGACTCGATATGGCCATCCATTCTGGTCTTGTCTTGTCAAACTTGTGCAAGCGAGTAAAACCTATAGCATTACTACATGTACAAGTTAGGACCTCTGAAAGTGTGGCAGTAGCTTCAAGTATACCATCTGATATGAAAAGGGCCTAAGAGTTCATTCATAATTTGTTAAACTGCATTAGCTACCAGGGGCGGATCCAGAGATATTTTCTGACAGTCTTCCAAATTATCTTTGTTGATCCGTCCTCCATTTTTGACCGTCTTCCGACAGAAAAAATTAGATACCCGTCAATGTTAACTTAAAAATCTGACCGTCTGCCAGAAGACCCAGAAGACGGCCTAAATCCGCCCCTGAGCTACTGCACACTAACTCCAAGGGGACTGTCGCTGAGTCCAATCAGATGAACACGCCTCTGTTTGTTTCCATCATACTTGCATTATACGGTATTAATAATCACCAGCTCCTCTACTCATTGCCAGGAAGAGATGCAGTTGTCTGTTAATCTGATTGCATTCTAGGAAGTGAAAGATACCTATGGCCTACATGTAGTTGAGAGTATGAAGCTCTAGGGGCTTAAATGTCTATCACGCCTACCGAATCAGCTAGGGGTAAAGCTAATTACCCCCTAACAGTTTTACTAGGCGTGACAGATGTTTACTAGTAAGCCTGTTAGTTTGATAGCAATTAAGTGAGACTCCCCAGGGAGATAGATCAATCTAATTATCTGTGGGAATGGTCCCTTACTCTAGGGGGGTGTCCTTAGATAACTTTTTTCCCCAAAACAGTGCCAAAACCACCTAAAAAGATGCTTATACATCTTAAAAGCAAACTACAAAAAAACAAATTAGTCTATCTCTATTATCAGAGCTGCTACTTGAGTTTAAGTATTTTGGAGAAAAATCGCTAAAAATACTTAAACTCTGTATTTTGTAAGATATGATGGTTTTTCATATCAATGTTTGTGCTTACAATTTAACACAAATTTCATTGTGACTAACAATTCTGACAGACTAAATGCATATGAAAACTAAACTAAGGGTTCTAACACCTAGATAATGATTCATAATAAGTTCAAAAAGACCAATACGAATTCAATTCACTAAGAATTCAATGCTTTTTGGAAGCCTAAGTCGGCTTTATGGTGGATCTTTCTTTCTTTTTCCCAACAACTTTTTCAGGTTCATTCTAAACTGTTCTGGAGTTAACATCCTTCTCTTCCCTCCATTAATATTGAATATCACAGGACTACATTTTGGCAGTGTTAGGGATGTGTCTCTAGCGTATGTGACCCCCCCCCCCCCATGACATTTTGACTCCCCCTACAAAACTTTATAAATCTTATTTTATTTGAGTATATGACTTTTATCTTGTAGTATACATAATAGAGGATACATTGGCACTTTTTGCTAGTTTGCAGGTAAATGTTTTCATGAGAATAGAAGAAAATTAAAAATGTTTATTCTACCAAACAATGAATCCCCTATGGAAAAGTTGTTTACTTGATATTCGGTGATCATTTCAATTTCACCAATTTTTTGCCACCATACTTTCAAATACTAACAAAATATTTGTCACAATGCAAACTATGTGGAAAATAATGGTATGGTGACTAAATATAAAATGGGGTTTTGTCTTCATGGGAGTCCAAATACCATGGATATGAAAATGGAGATTTTTCAGGATTTTTTTTTCATTTTTTTCACCCAATATTTTACAATCAAACTTTCTAATATTTCCAATATGTTCTTAATAAAGTATACTTAATGGAAAGGTATTGAAATGATCATCAAATATCAAATAAATAGCTTTTTCATAGGGGAGTCTTTGGGTTGTAGAAGTCATATACCCAAATAAAATAAGATTTATAAAGGTTTGTAGGGGGGGGGGTCAAAATTTCATGGGGGGGGGAGGGGTCAGATTTTCATTATAAAATATTGACGGGGGGGGGGGGGATGTCAGATTTTCATGTTACACCGGTATTCAGTAGAAACAGTTTTCCTTAATTTGCTAGTTTCTTTAGTACAGTCCCTCAAGCCACAGCCTCTAGTTTTGGTTTCTTCCTCAATCTTTGATCCGTGTCACCACACTGCAGTTCCATTTAAAGGTTGTGGACAGGGGTTTCATCCATGTTTTCACACTGATCAAACACAGAATATTCAGCTGGATATTCACCAAGTCCATAGTATTTTCCGCGTTGCATAGCCAGAACCTTTGCCATTCCTGGTAATATCTTCTTTGTCAAAGCTATGCACTCATTCAGATGTGCACTAGCACATCGTTTCACACTCTCAACTACATGTAGGCCATAGGTATCTTTCACTTCCTAGAATAATTCTTGGTTGAAACAAAAAACTCAGGAGCGTCTAGCTGAAAGAAATTCTCATTTACCTCATTTCTACTCAGCTTTAGATGTAATCATTGAAACTTTTCTTTCAATTTGCTGTGTGTTGCACCCCAGGATATTGTTATGGCATGAAACTAATTGAATGCTACAACAGCAGCAACTATTCTGATATATTCCAATGCCAGAGCATCCCTTACAAGACAAGCTAGATGCCATCATTGTCTAGCTAGTTTTTCAGTAATACAGTATAGATACCCTAAAAAGATAACGAAATCATGAGAAATGTTGAATTACCATGATGATGTTATTGATTTAAGGTGTCAATGCCGACATGATTTTGAGTATTTAGCTAGCTTTCAAATAAACTTTTTACACAAATTTCTTAAAAACCAAATAAAAAACCCCATCTATTTGGCTTTGGTGAGTTTAAAATAACTTGTCAGGCCCATGTAACTTTCATTCATGTTGTAGGAAATAGTCCCGAAACAGTAGAAAATCTTGAAAATCGCGCTAAAATGCTAAAAATCGTGTAATCATAAAATGTAGCAGCTGAGTTATCAACGATCTTTCAAAAAGATCATTTGAAATATTGTTTTTAGGTGTGTAAGGAACTTTTTAGCTGGTTTTGACATATTTTTGGAATTATGGACCCCCCTACTAACTCAGACTATTGACCTTCTACTGTTTACACAGCTAGGTTACTTTAAAGAATCAGACCCTCTTACACAACGTCAAGCCATTTTAATTGATCAGACTCCCTTACACAGACCCTAATAAAGAATCAGACCCCTGCGCGAAAGCCATTTTAATTGTTCAGTCTCTTTTACACAAGCCTCTTTCAGGAATCAGGCCTTCTTACTCAGGTCTTTTTAAAGAAGCAAACCCCCTTACACAGGCCTCTTAAGTCTTTAAAGGATCAGACTCTCTTATACAAGTCTCTTTGAAGAATCAAGCTCTATTTAAAAAAAAATGTTCAATTTGCAAATATGCATATTCAACTCCATGTGTGTTCAGCATTTAGCACTAGACCAACAAATGTTGTGTATTAATAGACCGAGGTTTAAGTACTTTGTTGATACATCGGTAGAGTTTTAACACATATTGTGACAGCCACACTTAAGAGTGCAGCAACTGTTTAACCACCTTCATGCAGGTTTTGTCAAGTATTTAACTTTTGAATACTCGGGACGACTCTAAAGAAGTTCATACTGAGGAATTAGTTTGACAGGGATAATTTTAGAAAACTGTTGAACAAAGAGGTAGGTCCTGATTAATGATAAAAGAAAGGGTTGGGTACACTGGGTGATTTGGTTGGTTTTAACCAAAAAGTGTCTTTAAAAAGTGCCTTTCCCTCTGAGAGGCCCCCGTAACATGGAGTGATACAGAATTCAACTGATAAAGACATGACCAGTCCATTTGAAGCACTTCCTAGTCAGGTGAGATATAGGAAACTGTGCTGTTCGATGTGAAAAATGAACCTACTCAGGCAAATGTAATAAACCAAATACTAGTACTAGTGTCAAATTATTAATGACATAATTTTAAGTGATGAATATTGTACAAGCAGTTCACTACAAGTAGTGGCAGGCACAGGCTTTTGTTTGGGTTTGGGAAGGGAGGGGATGTGTCTGCACATCAATGAAATAAAAATCATTTGGGCAAAATACTTTTTATGAGAAAATAATTTCAGTTAAAAAGAATCATGTTGTCCGAGTTAATTAATCAATTCTGTATCTCCTGTATTGTCCACAACTAGTATTTGACTAAAAAATGTGAATGGAAAACCAATTAACCTCAAGGTGATGAAGTAGCATACAGGTTACTGTATTTGCTGTGTTACCTGACAACTCAGGAACAGTTTATTGATAAGGGGACCAGGGGTATTGTTTAAATATTAAACAACTTGTTAATGTTGTTGACAGGGCTGACATTTTAATTTCCTGATAGGTTTGGTTAAGTGGTGCTATAATCATGAGGGGCAAACATAATCAGACTACACCAGGTCTGAGGAGTTGGTCAATTGTGGATTTAGGGATTGAAATAATGCTTGGTTTTAGCTTGTTT
This sequence comes from Lingula anatina, assembly GCF_051362555.1. Lineage (NCBI taxonomy): Eukaryota > Metazoa > Brachiopoda > Lingulata > Lingulida > Lingulidae > Lingula > Lingula anatina. The sequence goes on along the minus strand of NC_141774.1, from coordinate 12,621,971 downwards.
CATATGTAAGACTGTTGTTAGGAGGGAAAGGAAAAAGTCCTGATCATTATGTGGTGATATCTAAAAACAACTTTGTATTGACCTCTGAAACTCATCAGGGTGGTCAGTTCCAAAGCCAAAAATTTCAAAGAGGGGGTTCTGTTTCGGGGAAAAAGTAGACCTTTTACCATCAAGCCCTTCATGTACCTAGATCAAAATTTAAGGGGCATTGTTCAAGCCTCCAAAACCCAAACCGCCACCCCTCCCCATCCCCGACTACGACTATGAGCCTGGTGATCATCAGAAACTTAACTCTAAAAATGAGTTCTCATTGACCACTGAAACCCCAATGTGGTCATAAAGCACTGCCCATGACTGATATAAGTAGCAAACACTGTAAAATGAATTAGAGAGCATTATCTGGTAACCAGCTTAGTGCTTGCATGTTGAGCTGTAGATATTATATCATACGAGTCTTTACGAACAATGTAATTCGTAAATCAACATGGAGATGACTGACCCAATGATTGCTGTTAATTGCAATTAATTGATTTGGGAGCTGCGGGTTCATTAAATTGTGTTGTGTTTGAATGGGGATATTTGCAGAGCTACTAGTACATATGCCTGGTACCCTGAGTGTCAGAGCAACGTGAAAGTTAGTTTGTTTAATATTTAATACAGCTTGGAGTCACTTTCACTAGCTCTGACGAACAGCGACAAACTGAGGGCGTTCTTCTTCAAAATTTTGCCTGGGGCGACTTCCATATTTGGAAGTCACACGTCACAGCTGTGTCCGCCTGGATCCATATTTGGAAGTCATAAGTCTCGTACGTCACAGGTTTTTCCGCCTGGAGCTGCCTTTCCCGCCTTGCGCTGACATACATGTAATCTCGTGCAGACGAGACAAGAATCAAAGTGTCTGAAGCGGATTTAGAAGTTTGAATTGAAAATATCTTGCAGTCGAAGGTCAGTGCCACAATACAAGCAACATTCTGCTTTAAAAATTGATTTTGGTGTAGCCATTGCGAAGCCCTTATAGTGGTATCGGGTGTAGCTGTCAAACTTGGCACACGGCAAGCACGTGTATTGTAATATCTCAGGACTAAATGTTCCTTGATAAGCAAAAAATACAAAAACATTGGATATACCTTCTTCTTTCAGAAACATTTTATTTATTTCTCACTTTACATATCTTAAATACAACAAATAAAATTAAATAAAGCAGAATTAAATCTGTTTTACGTTTCATTTTGGTCTGATGACATTCAACTGCAGATTCACTGCGGAGCCGTTCTATTTGATTGACTGGAGCCTAACATGGCCGCTGTGCACTAGAGCCTGTTATTGCGACATGGGTTATATATGAAATCAAGATCGAGCTGGCAATACCGGAATCTAGAACCTAGGGTAATGCCTGGGGGACTTGGAGGGACAAGAGAGAAAGGGGGAGTAATGGAAAGGGTAGGTAATGTGCAATAACTATAACACGCTGTAACCTAAATAATTAACTACAGCTTTAGAAAATGCACAGTGTCTAGTTGATGTTATAAAGGTTAGAGGATACTTGAATGATACTATTTACAAAGTAACATATATGAGATGAAAGAGAAAAAGTTCAAGGAGAGAGGAACACTTACATACATTTAGTAAAGCAAATTATATTGAATTATTAAGTCGAATGATTATTGAATCTAGTTCTAGAAAACACATGTACTAGTAACAGCTAGACTTTAGTTCATTAAGTATATTCAATTGTGTACTAGTACTCTTCCAATCTCTAAAAATGAAGATTTCTTTGTGTGTGTAAGTATGCTGCATTGACTTAACATGACTCAGCTGAGCACAGTCTGAGAGACTTGACTGTTTTATAAGTACTGGAATATGTGAACTGAAGTTTGCTTGTGGCAACCTAACTTAAAGTACTGTATCAGGGAACAAATAGGTGATGACTTAGTTGTTGTTGTGGCAAAATTCCCTTCTGTAAAGGAATGTGCACATCTAGTTAATAGCCCAATATCTGCAGATATCTGTTGAAAAATATTCTCCTGAGCCTTGGTACCTGTAGAGAATAAACTTTTAGACTTATTTACTGTAGGCTTAAGGGGGGCTTAATTACATGGGAGGTATCGGATATACACTGGGATTGTTAACTAAAAAATGTGAAAGGATTGAATGTCTGCTACCCAAACCAATCACTCACACTATCTATTGTCAGTTAAGTGGGTCAGTCACCAATATCCTAGGTGCGTTTTTATCCTTGTCCAGTGACCTATCAATAATTCTGACTTGCGTATAGAAATGTAGAGCAAACACTGTATTAACGAGGCTGTTTTCTTACACGGAACAACATAACAACGCGCCATTAAAACTTGATGTTGTTTGCCTGTGACTGCCAGGTAATATTTACGCATGCTTATATATACTGTAGTACTAGCATGTTATAGAACAGAGAGTACTCTGCATACTCAGTTATAATATTTTATATCATTGATTATACCTTTGTTGTAAGTTGATTTTTCCTTAAAGTGTTAGCTACATGAATTTAAAAAATGATATGTTGTTGAATTTTTTGTTTTCTGGATAAAACCAATTTTTTAAAGCAATTTTGCTGGAAAAAATATGGCATTTGTCAGTGATTTAAACATAATTTTATCAAATATATATATATATATATATATATATATATATATATATATATATATATATATAGTTTCACCGTTTTCCAGTGTCCTAAAATCTGCCTTTGGATCTTATTTAGGGACAGTTATAGAGATTTGTTTATACACTTGTCTATGTGGAAATGATACGAAACCCAAACCTCCATTATAAAGTGTGAAATCCAGTAAAATAATGTTAATTTGATCAGGAATGCCATCTGAATCAGACTTTTTCTCCTTTGATTTGTCCCTCAAATAAAAAAGGAAAGTGAGTAAAGAAAGATCACAAGTGTCAGGCACAGGGGTGTAGTGACTATGTTGACACTAGGTACGTTTCATTAGTCGCAGTGAAAAGTCGGCAAAGAAACAACATCTGGATGCCAGGCGGGAAGGTGTCAACATTTTTCGTTTAGATAAAAACCTGAACACTTTTCAGACATGGTCGCTTTGAGAGGAACTTTGAGAATAAGAGCATATGGAATACTTAAATTTGGATATAATTTCTTCTGCTTGGATGAAGGAACCTTCAAGTCGCTTAGTTTGTAGGTGAGGAAAATCAGTTCATGAAAAATTATTTTATTTGCATTTCTTTTTATCCATCATGCCCATACTGCTGAACAAGACTTTTTTCTCTTTCTCTCTCTCACAGTCACACACACACACGTGGGTGTGAGTGACCTGTTTTTCTTTAGCAAAGATAAACCAGACAAGTTAAGTTGACAGAAGACACAAGACACAACTTGTGTGTGGAGTGTGTGTCATGTGATACCTGTCTTAGGTATGATAAAGTTGCCAATGTTGTAACAGTCCTAACATATAGTCATTAAAGAAAGCAATGCAACATCACAATGGAGAAAAGCAGAACAGTAAACACATTAATGTCTAACCTTACAAAACCCAGCATTGACAGACAGGGTGTGCCAGTGTTCTTTATTTTGTCTTGAGACATTCGTGATTTTTTTCCAGTTCTTGTATTTACTTAAGTGAACGAACAGAAAGCATAACAAATCATACAGTCAATTGATAATGAGTTAGCCCCTTGAGCTTATGAAGTTTTGTAATATAGATTTACCATCCCAGTACAAATAACCACAAACTTAAATACATAAGTAGCATGAAATATTAATTATCTTTATATCAAACAATCACGCACTTATCCTGGGGGACTTGAAAAGGTTAAAAAAAGTTCTGAAATTCCAGTTTGTTTTGTAATATGGCAGGAAACTTCAGTGTTGTGTTAGTTAATAAAAAACAATATGTGACATCAACTTCCAATCTAAATGGTAGCGCTGTGGGTCGGTTGCCTGGGGAGAAGAGGCATGAGAAGAGCACCTGACAGACACTGGGGAGGGGATTCATGAAGGAAAGAGACTTGAATGCAGTTATTTTAATAATATGTACTGAGACTGTATTCTTTTTCCTTATTTTTGATTTTTTGTTTTTGTTGATGTGGAAAACAGGCTGCCCTTTAGTACTGTTCCATACAGTAAAAGTACAAAAATGCTATGTAGAATACTAGTAATATTTTTTAATGATTCCAAAGTTATGTTTCTTCTGAAAACCTAGATAATTTTTCTCCATTGCAAAGATAAAGTCCTTGCTGTATTTGTCACTTGTCTGTTTTAAATTTGTCTCTCCCAGGATTGTACTCTTAGGGGTGTATATTGCACACTTCAATCTGGGCCCAGTTTCATAAAGGACGTTTAGCACTAACCAGTGTATAAGCCTAACCAGTGGATAAATTCTCCTAACACCCATTAACTGAAAGGTGGTTAAAATTGTGTTGCATAAACAGTGTTCAAACAGCCGGTTAGTTAACTGTCCAGTGCTTAACTGGATATAATATTTAAAGGTCAGTTAACTAACATGCTGATTAAACGCTGTTTATGAAACACAACTTCAACTGCCGTTTAGTTAACAGGTGTTAGGAGAATTTATCCACTGGTTAGATTTACACCCCATTTCCATAGATTAGATCGACCTATTTTAGATCGACCTAACTCCCTGGGGGTTCCCATAGATTTTAGATCGACCTATCCCCGCGGGGAGTCTCACTAGATTACTTTCAGATAATCCGACTTAAATGTCCGTCCCGCCTACTACAAGCTGTAAGGGCTTAATTAACTTTCGTGTCCGCCAGGCTGACAGCTATTTAGCGGGAACCCCCAGGGAGTTAGGTCGATCTAAAGTAGGTCGATCTAATCTATGGAAATGGGGTGTAAAACACTGGTTAGTGCTAAACGTCCTTTATGCTGGTTGTATTCTTGTTGATATCTTTTTTGTTGTCTATTTTACAAATGTTTTGCTGAAGCATTTTGGATATGGAGACTTCAGTGTTTAGGTGTACATTTGTGGATTAGCTTCTTTGTATTTTTTTTCATATTTGAGGGTGGTCAACATATATACTTGTGACATTGTTCAATTATCTGTCTTTTTCCTTTCTTCTCTTTCTGAGCGCATTCTCAACGAATTAAGCCAGGCTTTACAAAGCCGGTGACCTAAAAATGGCGGACGTACATGAAAGAAAAAGCGCCTAATCTTTTAATAGTCTCTCCGCCTCTCACACGCCTCCCCACACGTCGTCCCTGCGGGATACAATAATTAAATCTCGGCTCCGAACATTAATATTTCCGTGAATATCTCTGGTGATATTATCTCCGTAGATAGTTGATTCATTGCTGCTCTACGGGCCAAATTATTCCTTTTTCGTCTCTGTTTTCAAAGATAATAGAACAGAAGAGCTTTTTTCCTTCGATCGCCTTCAGCCGCCATGCTTTCTTCACCACGAGTTTAACTGATGAGCATGCGCACTTAATATTTCTCAGGTAGCTTCCGCATGGCGAACGGTGCCGAGATTTAATTACTGTACCCCGCAGGGACGACGTGTGGGGAGGCGGAGAGACTATTAAAAGATTAGGCGGTTTTTCTTTCATGTACGTCCGCCATTTTTAGGTCACCGGCTTTGTAAAGCCTGGCTTAATTCGTTGAGAATGCGCTCTCTCTCTCTCTCAGTCCCTGCAAGCCAGCCCTTCACTAATACATTTACCAGTAACTCCATCAATAATAACCAGGTAAGCAGAATGAGTTCATTATGATATTGAGGCTGAAAAGTAAGGAAATCAATGCACTCACACATTGATTCAATACCGGCCTTTCACTGTGCCACAAACAAATTACTAACAGGGCAGGATTTGGATGCTAATTTTCAGCGTTGGTCACACGGGGTTAGCTGTATAACACCTTGCTGTACTATTTCTAGCCGCCGTGAGGTAAAATCAATGGGAACTTTTTCAAATGGACTTTTGATACAGTTTAAGATGCTAAGATTTTTCTCTGGCAGGTGAGTTGGACCAGGGAATTATATCGGAGGGAATGGAAACGGGTGGCAGTCTATTGTCTATTGTTAAGGGGCGGGACAAAGTGTACGAGTGACAGGCCAAAGCGACGGGGGGTTCACCTGTGGAAATCCACAGAGCAGTCCGTTAACTTGCGAGAATACGCGAGTACAATCCTTAACTCAGCCCATCATGCTGGCATACGGAAACCGCGAAAACCTCAGAAAAAATACTAATACTCTTATGTTATCGACTGGTTAATTCAAATTTTGGATAACAGAGACCACATTACACACATTATGATCATTGATACAGATTTTTCAATGAATTGACTATGTAAAAGCTGAGTTTTCCACAACGACGACCTAACGAAGTTATTTGGTTTATCTTCGACATGTATAAACAACAGTGCCCCATTAGGTGCCCTCTCAGGTATTGGATAACAGCACAGGTTACTTACCTGCTTATAGTAGGCCTATATTAAGTAGAAATTACAAGTTGTTTTTATTTTGATCAAAAGTTTAAATACAAATCCATGCTTGCAATTAGTTTTGTTGTCAATACAAGTAAAAAATTGTTTGTGATAAGTGTGCAAAATAAAAATAATAATGCAGTTCACATGGTTTTCTTAAAAATCATGTCAGTGGAGAGAAAACGTCATTGGGTAAGTACTAGTAAGGCCGCTCTCTTGCACGTTGTAGACTGGAAGGCTGACTCCTTTACATATCATATTGAACAGGCGTACACCTTCATGGGCATTTATTATCATCATGAATAGTGCTGACACAAAATGAAAAGTGCACACACAGGACATTTTTTTCTGTGATCAGAAATGTGTTGTTAATATTTTGTAGGAAGCATATACGATTTTTTATCAGAATGTCATATACCTGTAAATTGTCTGTGTATTATCAGGGGCAGATTGAGGCAGTCTTCTGGGTCTCTCGGAAGACGGTCAGATTTTCAAGTTTCCATTGACGATAACTTAGTTTTTTTTTTTTTTTTTTTCTTTTCTTTTTTTTTTTTTTCGGATGATGTTGAATGGAGGATGGATGCAAAGATAATTTGGAAGACTGTCAGAAAATATATCTGGATCCGCCCCTGTATTATGGATATTATTTGATTCTTGTACGTTATTTATTTGCTTGTACATGTAGCAGTATTATAGGATTTTGATAGAGATTTCAAATGTATAATAAGGATTAAATGTCAGACAGCAGTGTAAGATGCAATGGATGGATTCAATTAGTTAATTCTAATTTAAAATTCTATGCCGTATCTCTTTGTGATAGCAGCAGCCTCTGTCTGCCTGGAGTAGTAACAGAAGATGGTGACCTTTTCTTTTCCCCATGTTCATTGGCCATAACAGACCTGAAAAGAGTAAAAATAATAACTGTACATTTTCCCCTTGCATGATCATTCGGAAATTTAACGAGACAATTTTCTACAAGCATCACAGTCTATGTTTCAGATAGCTTATAATGCCCCCTGTCTGGACGTGCCATTTTACCTGACCAGGTAAATTTTGCAGGTATAAAAACAGTCAGACAATTAAATCACAGGTATAGTGTTTTAGACAATAGCAAAGATCACCCAAATTGCAACCATGATAAGGTGTGCATCTAATCAGTTCTAATTACAGAGGAGGATATAATCAACAATTGTAGCAAAAGAATACTTGTACCCAATTACAAAGTGGTAAATATAGCAAGGTCCTCATGACATACATGTAGATGTATACAAAGGAAGTGGTGATTTAATAGAACTGGCACAGCCCTGGTCATATAAAACTTTCTATAAGTAAGAAGCATATTCAGAACTTGCTAGAAAAAATCCAAATTGTTATTTCCCACTGACATTTCCATTAAAAACATAAAAACAAATTCAAAATTGTGTAAACACACGCCTGTTATATTCCATTCCCACAACGAGGTTGGTGAGCTAAAAAGTGCCACGATAGAGGAGTAAAAAACATAGAGTCCCGCTGTTAAACTGAAGTTCATTTGTACACCAATGCACCCTTTCAGACTAGTCTTTCACGAAAAACAAGCTGTCAATTCATCATTTCCCATTAAAAATACTTAAAACGTGCAAATTCAAATGGGCATAAAATTGGGTCTAAACCACGTGACCAATGTCCGAATTTACAAAGTTCAATATAAGTCTGGTTCGCTTGTAAAAACAGCTGCGTGACAATCTGAACAACATAGCCCAATGCACGCTACATATATTTGTGTGTAAAATAAAAGATAACATTAACATGTTTTCATCGTGCAAAGATCCGTAAACTGCAAAACACCGAAAGGTGTGTTAATAGCGTGTGCTGACATCAAACTCGGGATACATAAAAGAAACAACAACACATTTATTTTGACCAGCCGAGACCACTTCAAAGTATCGATGTATGTAGAATACTTTATAATCGATATATGATTATAGTATATATATGGGTTTAGAAATAAAAAAAAATTAAACAAATCCAAACAAGGAAACAAAACCATTATTTCTCTCTCTCTCTCTCTCTCTCTCTCTCTCTCTCTCTCTCTCTCTCTCTATTTATATATACAGTATATATATATATATATATATATATATATATATATATATATATATATATATATATATATATATATATATATATATATATATTTTTTTTTTTTTAGATTTCAGATGTGTGAATTCGTACATGAATGATCCAACATACTGGAACGGCTACCGAGGACAATGCGGATATCTCAGAGATTCATGTTTCTTTCGACTATCATACTTGCCTCAGTGTTTCTTATTTCATGGGTGAGTCAAAGCAATGTGGTGAAGTACAGAGACAACGGGGACACAAATTCACAAAACAAGAAAAGACCAAATGCTTGGGTAGGCTTACCTGAGTCCCTAAGTTTTATATTTGAAATAAGGTATGCAGTTGTACGACCGAGAAATTACAGCCAGACGACTGGGAAGCGATTTGTGTATCTCATTGAAAGCCCTTCAAAGGGGGACATCAAAGGTTTACAAGAAACAAACGAACGTGACGTCATTTGGCTGACATTTGCAGATAGGTCAGGTGACATTTACGCCCCAGACACCTCCGCTGCTTCTGGAAGAAATGTGCTTCTGCAGCACGCGGTGAACTTAGCGTCCCAAATGAAAGACAGCGGTTATCTTTATTATATATTCATGGACGACGACCTGGAGCTTTCAGTTAAGTCGGATGGACAGGTCAATTGGAAACCTTGGCCCAAGATGGCCTCGGACCCTTTTCAGCGGTTCGAGGAGTTTCTTATGTATTACCAACCTGCTGTGGGGCACGTACGTTACCAAGATATGAGTAGACAGTTTGTCAATACAAAAGAGCCCGTGAACTTGAACTGGGATTTTGATGAGTGTTTGAATGCTTTCCACAAGGATACACTGTCATTTCTGGTACCTTACGATTTGCAACTAGACTGTGAATCGTGGTTCAGTGGCGCCTGGATAACTCGTCAGCTGATTTCGATGCTGTATCATAGTTATCGCATTCAGTGCAACTCGTTGTATGTTGCTAATAGTATTTCAAATAGAATTATCTCAAAGGACAGGTACAAGCAAAATTATGATTACGAAATGCCTCGACACTACATCTCGTCTGCTTTACTGACGAAAACAAAAACTAACCCTCCCAAAGCCAACCCATTAATTGAAGCTGTATTAAAAGGAACGTCTTCGCGCCAAAGTCCAGGTACTCTACAGCCAGGTCCTTACATAAAGATTCCAGGGAAGCCGAAACTGAAAGGCAACCAATCGTATCTTGTGACACCGGATTTCATCCTTCAACACTGGGACCATACCCACCCCATGATTAGAAAGAAATTAATGTGGTTGCAAAAACCAGAAATACAGAAAATCCTTGGACTAGAAAACCGTCTCCAGCAGCCATTTACACCCGATACATTGTACTGCTCAGGACCGAATAAATTTTCACTATTAATTGGACAATGAAATCAAAAGGCCTTACAGAATCTTTCCATCCAACTTATCTTCAAACGTCTATCTGCATTCGATCATTTGAATAAATGTTTTCTTTTCATAAAATTATGATTAACTATGATCTAACGTCTTGCGCTACAGAGACAATGCTATACTGGTATTACATGATTATTTCTTGTTGACAAAGAGTATTTTGTAGAACATTATTCAAACACTAATCGCATGTGCTGTATCGGATTCACGTGTTTACGTACATGTGTAAGGGGTGTACAGGTTGAGATAAGAATATGAAAAAAAATCACCAAATCCTATGTAAGGAACTTTTTACACAAATGAAATGATTTTCTACGCTTCATTTAAGTTAGTTAGCTTTTAATTGAAGGTTGGGCTCGAAATAAGACCCTTTGTTCTCCACTTACTTAGCACAAAATGCAATGCAGAGACTCACGGTTCGCGTACGTACTGTCGATAAAAAGTACACATTAAGGCCGGTAATTTGATCTGTTTTTTTGTACCTGTAGGTGTTGTTGTTCAGCTCATTCTCATTTTAGGAAGAAGTCAGAGATGAGCAACAGTAAAGTGAGGTTAAATGTCGACTGCAAAGTTGCTTTATCGAGTAAAATGCATAGACATTGATGAGAGTGCTGTATAATTTTCTTTTGGATCTTAGTATGTGTGCGGACCTGGCCCGGAGTGGGTCAAGTTGGCATACTTGTGACATTCTGTTCGTGTTTGACAACCCGACTCGGAGCTCGGAGTTTGTTTTATACTAAGATTGATTTTGGCTTGACCCATGATATTAAACAGTATATACCCGCAAGAAAACGCAGTAGATACTCCAGCGCAGTAGACTACTGCAATCATACTGCAAACATGCTTCAAATCTGCTTCGATTTGGGAGCTCATTAGCATATTTGAAACATGCTTCTATCATGCTGCTAATCTACTGCATTAATTCTCCTCCCTGTACAAACCTATGTACTTTTTGGAGTAGAATTGCAGTAGGCTATGCTGCATTTCTACTGCAAATATGCTCCACACCACTACTGCGTTAATGCTTTTTTGCTACTTCGATACTACTACAATGGGATCAGAGGCGGTTCACAACATAGTAGGCTTGTTAAGGACCAAAAAATGGCCAAACGCTGCATTTTGTAGTGCAAATGTCTAACTTGGCATAAATGTTCCTTGGGCCAAAAGAAAATTTTTTATCCAAAGAGACGCCCTCTATCGATACATTAGTTAGCATAAATTATGCAAATTATGTGCCAAAATATATAATATTATATATTTCCATTAATTTTTGACCTAGAAACATGTATAGATTATCAAACCTGACTAAATTAGGGACAAGGAACCCATTTTTGATCATTTGGAAGCAATTGGTGGCTATTTTGTACCTCAAATCCAAGATGGCCGCCACCCGCCATTTTGAAAGTAGACATAATTTTGCTATTTTATGTTGAATTTTGAAGCGTTTGGTCTAACTATACTTGATATATATATATCGATTCTTACTATTTTGGGGGTGCAAAAGTCATTTTTGATATTGTTATGATGATAGTAGGTGATTTGAAGGAACAAAGAGGGTGTTTTAAGTGCCTACCAAGATATGTGTGAACGCTGCAAAACCATGGATATTGATAACCCGTATTCAAATATATCTCAATGCAATTTTTCGTTATATACCATCGCTATTGGACTATATTATGAGCAAAAAAACAACACATTTTACCATTATGGAGGCCATTGGTGGCCGTTTTATCCCTCAAATCCAAGATGGCCACCAAAAACCATTTTGAAATTGGGCATAATTCGCTATTTTGAAACTATATGTATTACATCTTTGTAAATGAGTAATACGTCGTTTTATATTATTTTCTGGTGCAGAATACATTATCTGTTTCATGAAATGTGAGTACAAACTATTTTAGCCTCCAAAATCAATATGCATGTAGGCTTAAGTTGTCAAATAGACTTACATGTGCCATGTACAGTAGTCTAATTAGTACAAAATGTTTTATTAAATCCTAAAGAGCTTGAAACAAGCGTCAGAGATCAAAATGGCTTAATTAAAGGTAAAGAACATATACCTGGTGCTTTGAAGAGAATTGGTAGCCATTTTGATCCTCAAATCCAAGATGGCCGCCAGTCACAATTTTGAAATACGGGTAAGGCATAACTCATCAATTTGAAGCTATTGCTCTTACACTAGCATGTTATACATCGTTTCTAATCATTTGGGTTGTAGAAGTCGTGTCTTATCTCTTCTGAGATATAATTCAAAAAGAAAATATTACAAGGCTCCAACACCAATACAGGCTTACGTCTTCACCTTGTATACGTCTTGAAGTCAAATTTGTGCAAAAATATGTTATATAACAATTATAAAATGGTTTTGCCAGACATAGATTAAGTGCAAGAGACCAGCATGGCTGATTCGACTTTATGGTGACTACTGTTAGCTATTCTGTTGTTCATATCCAAGAGCCTGTCACCATTTTAAAATTATGGCATAATTTACCTTTTTGAGCTGTTGGACTTTCATATATGATCGTAATACATCAATTGTTACTATTTTGGAAGTACGTAATTAATTTCCAGTGTTATTCTGGTGACAGAGGATAATAACAAAGGCATAAGGTGTTTTAAGATGATTGCAAGATGAATTTTCTTGTAGTTGTCATATACTGTAGATGTTTTGTGCTTGTTCGTCCATTGGAAACAATGAGAACTATGTAGATGCCTTATGGATTTCTATTGGTAGTGAGATGACTTGTCTGGCCAAATCATGCTAGGAATGATCACTGGCACTGTCAACTAGGAAAAAAAGCTGCTTCCTCGACTTTTTTGCTTTGTCCCTTTTGCCTACCTGCGCAGCTGCTGCTTTCTAGTTGGTTTTGCAGATTCCTTCTTTTGTGTAAAGATACCACTTTCCTCTGATGCGACATGTTCTCATGCATTGATGTTTCTCTGGAAACTGGATTTTAATGTATTGTTTGGCTGTTTCTCATAGGACACTGACAAAACCTCAATTCCTACTGGCTGTTGTCTTATTGGCCTACCAGAGCTGATCATGCATGTTTTTTTTTTTTTTTTTTTTTTTTTTTTTTTTTTTTTTTTTTTTTGCTGTGCTGCTGGATGATTTTGCAGACAAGATCTGGAACTATTTCAAAGCAAAGTCCATTTGCTTGTCTTTCACGGGCATTTTCGCATCAATACAACTAAGTTCCATAGTATTATAAGACGACACATTTTTCACCCTTCAAATCTTCTGGACTATATTTAACATGCAAATGCAAGCCCCAGTGACTGGGACATAATGTACATGTGGCTTTTTGGTTCACATTGACCAGTAAAATATTAATAATATAATACCACTATGTATATATATTTATTGCTTACCTTTAAATTATTCAGTATCTTTTAGTGGATGGTCACTTAAGATAAATCTAAATGATATATTTGAGCATGTGGTTCGGGTTCCACATTTTTGTTACAGACACAACGAAACTCATCTTGGAATTTATTTTACAACCTTATATTACGGTACCTTTTTATTATCTTCTGTCATCAAATTAGCACCGGAAAATTACTTTTGAACCCCCAGAATAGTACCATTTTACCTAATACAAGCTCACAGTTCAAAGGTTATAAATTACACCAAATTATTAAAATAGCGGCATGCAACCAACACTTGGTTTTGATCAAAAAAATGGCTAACAATTATCCTCTACGGTCAAAGATGTATTATTTGCCTTAATGCAGCCATTTTGTTTGCTGACACTTGTTTTATAGATCGGGCAAAAGCAGTTTTGCACTAATTGGATTACTAATTGTACATATAAACTGCAGGCCCATGTGGCGACTGAATCCTATATTTATTTGGAGGCTTATAAAAGTTTCTATTTACATTTTATGAAACCGAAATACATTCTGCACCAGGAAATAATCATTAAAAATGACGTATGGCACGCTTATGAAGGTGTGATAATTTCAAAATGGTGAATAATGCTCAATTTGAAAATGGCGTATTAGGGTCATCTTGGATTTAAGGCACAAATTTTATGAAACAAATAATGAATTCTGCACCAGAATATAATATAAAACGACGTATTACTCATTTACAAAGATGTAATACATATAGTTTCAAAATAGCGAATTATGCCCAATTTCAAAATGGTTTTTGGCGGCCATCTTGGATTTGAGGGATAAAACGGCCACCAATGGCCTCCATAATGGTAAAAATGTGTTTTTTTGCTCATAATATAGTCCAATAGCGATGGTATATAACAAAAAATTGCATTGAGATATATTTGAATGCGGGTTATCAATATCCATGGTTTTGCAGCGTTCACACATATCTTGGTAGGCACTTAAAACACCCTCTTTGTTCCTTCAAATCACCTACTATAACCATAACAATATCAAAAATGACTTTTGCACCCCCAAAATAGTAAGAATCGATATATATATATCAAGTATAGTTAGACCAAACGCTTCAAAATTCAACATAAAATAGCAAAATTATGTCCACTTTCAAAATGGCGGATGGCGACCATCTTGGATTTGAGGCACAAAATGGCCACCAATTGCTTCCAATTGATCAAAAATGGGTTCCTTGTCACTAATTTAGTCAGGTTTGATAATCTATACATGTTTCTAGGCCAAAAAATTAATGGAAATATGAAATATTATATATTTTGGCACATAATTTGCATAATTTATACTAACTAATGTATCGATAGAGGGCGTCTCTTTGGATAAAAAATTTTCTTTTGGCCCAAGGAACATTTATGCCAAGTTAGACATTTGTACTATAAAATGCAGCGTTTGACCTCTTAACAAGCCTACTAACAGGCGGGTTTTACTTTTAGCCAGACCATAAGAGAAGAGAAAAAACAATTCAAGTGTTTATTACTGGTGTGATTGCAGCCATGGAAATTTTGAGTAAAACATATTTGGCAAATAATTCCGCCGAAGAGATATCGTTTTTCTACCGAACATGGTTAACAGGTGGTATGACGCGCTTTAATACCGGAAAAGCTACAGAATCAAAACAAGTTGGATTGTATTCACTGATAGGCCTGCTCTGTTCAGTCCTAGTAAGATGGCTTTGGATGCTTTTATTTTCATTTGGTTTTGCATTGAGATAACGGGTACTATATGGACATATGAACAGTCTTGAGAAGCAAGGGCCCAAGATAGGAAAGGAAGGGCATTAAAAAAAAGAGAAACAAACAAAACGTGTGCCTGATAAAAAGAGTAGAGGTGACGCGAATTTTGTAAAAAATCAAAAGTTTTCTGTCTGATAATCCCACCAAGCTGTGATACAAACCAGGGAAGAAGAGTCCGCCTGTATGCAAGTCAGCAGCGTTACCACGCAGCCGCGACAGCTCCGTTGGTACGAATTGATCAGATGGAAACTTTCAACCTCCTCACGGAGAGCGCCAGATTGGGTGTACATGTGTAGACCTGCTGTCGCAATCGATAATCCGGGTGCCGCATTTCAGCCCACGGAACCCCAGCCCCTGACATGAACGGTAAAGTTCATGACGTACACGAAGTCGTTTTTGACAACCCGACTCGGAGCTCGGAGTTTGTTTTATATTCAGATTGAGATTAGTTAGATGACTTTGAATGCTTTCATTTTCATTTGGTTTTGCATTGAGATAACGTTTGGTTTCACTTTTGACGTTGTGGAGCATGATGACGTCCACAGCTGTTCACACCTCGGCAGTTTTAGTATTGAGTAGTCTTTACTCTTTCAAATGTCGACTGCTGACTTGCCCCGGGTACTGTATGAACATATGAACATCTTGAGAAGCAAGGGTCCAACATAGGAAAGGAAGGGCATTAAAAAAAAGAGAAACAAACAAAACGTGTGCCTGATAAAAAGAGTAGAGGTGACGCGAATTTTGTAAAAAATCAAAAGTTTTCTGTCTGATAATCCCACCAAGCTGTGATACAAACCAGGGAAGAAGAGTCCGCCTGTATGCAAGTCAGCAGCGTTACCACGCAGCCGCGACAGCTCCGTTGGTACGAATTGATCAGATGGAAACTTTCAACCTCCTCACGGAGAGCGCCAGATTGGGTGTACATGTGTAGACCTGCTGTCGCAATCGATAATCCGGGTGCCGCATTTCAGCCCACGGAACCCCAGCCCCTGACATGAACGGTAAAGTTTATGACGTACACGAAGTCGTTTTTGACAACCCGACTCGGAGCTCGGAGTTTGTTTTATATTCAGATTGAGATTAGTTAGATGACTTTGAATGCTTTCATTTTCATTTGGTTTTGCATTGAGATAACGTTTGGTTTCACTTTTGACGTTGTGGAGCATGATGACGTCCACAGCTGTTCACACCTCGGCAGTTTTAGTATTGAGTAGTCTTTACTCTTTCAAATGTCGACTGCTGACTTGCCCCGGGTACTGTATGAACATATGAACATCTTGAGAAGCAAGGGTCCAACATAGGAAAGGAAGGGCATTAAAAAAAAGAGAAACAAACAAAACGTGTGCCTGATAAAAAGAGTAGAGGTGACGCGAATTTTGTAAAAAATCAAAAGTTTTCTGTCTGATAATCCCACCAAGCTGTGATACAAACCAGGGAAGAAGAGTCCGCCTGTATGCAAGTCAGCAGCGTTACCACGCAGCCGCGACAGCTCCGTTGGTACGAATTGATCAGATGGAAACTTTCAACCTCCTCACGGAGAGCGCCAGATTGGGTGTACATGTGTAGACCTGCTGTCGCAATCGATAATCCGGGTGCCGCATTTCAGCCCACGGAACCCCAGCCCCTGACATGAACGGTAAAGTTCATGACGTACACGAAGTCGTTTTTGACAACCCGACTCGGAGCTCGGAGTTTGTTTTATATTCAGATTGAGATTAGTTAGATGACTTTGAATGCTTTCATTTTCATTTGGTTTTGCATTGAGATAACGTTTGGTTTCACTTTTGACGTTGAGGAGCATGATGACGTCCACAGCTGTTCACACCTCGGCAGTTTTAGTATTGAGTAGTCTTTACTCTTTCAAATGTCGACTGCTGACTTGCCCCGGGTACTGTATGAACATATGAAAAGTCTTGAGAAGCAAGGGCCCAAGATAGGAAAGGAAGGGCATTAAAAAAAAGAAACAAACAAAACTGATAAAAAGAGTAGCGGTGACGCAAATTTTCTCTTATAGTAAAAAATCAAAAGTTTTCTCTCTGATAATCAAACCAAGAAGATAGCACATTTTGATGAAATGCAAGCCATACGGAGTTAGTTATAGCTCAATTTAAGTTCAAGATCTGTGGCACCAATATAAGTGCGATTGCAACCATGGGCATTTTGAGTAAAACATATTTGGCAAATGTTTCCTCCGAGGAGATGTCATTTTTCTACCGAACATGGATAACATGTGGTATGATGTGCTTTAATACCGGAAAAGCTACAGAATCAAAACAAGTTGGATCGTATTCACTGATAGGCCTGCTCTGTACGTTCGTAGTAAGATGACTTCGGATGGTTTTATTTTCATTTGGTTTTGCATTGAGATACCGTTTGGTTTCACCTTTGACGTTGTGTCAATGTAAACTTGAAAATCTGACCGTCTTCCGGAAGACCCAGAAGAGCGTTAAACCGGATTTGAGATTTTATCAGAAATTATGTTTGTGAACATATTTTTTTAAATCTACAACCTGGGATACTACATTTTAAAACTTTTTTAAGTCACTCAGTGTCATTTCTTTTGTATTTGTTTTAAAATTATATTTCAAAATATTTATGACTCCTGTGTTTTTCCATATTCCTGGCATTTATAATCATTCGCCTTTTGGGGGTCCTGTGTGGGTCCTGGCGAATCTGCAGTTATCCACTCTAGAACAAATGATTTGCAAATCCCCAAAATGCACTATCCTTGTCGAGAAAATGACATAAACTGTAACATATTAAGTAAGTTTTATTTCCAGTGCGGTTTTTACCATCCTTGCTTCATACTGGTACATGTGTTGAACGATGGTGAGATTCTCCCATTGGGCTTCTTGTCAAATTTCACCGGTAGGTGTCGTTGACTGAGGGTTGTATTTAGAACGTCACTGGTAAAAATCGATAAGATGTTGATTCATAACAGGTGTTTGGTCTGAAACAAGGAGAAGTTACACAGGTAAGGTACTTTGGATAGTAAACAGTAGCAGACCTTTTTCTAAAATTAATTTTCAATTCTTTATTTTAAAATTTTATATTCGGAACCCATGCCAAAGACCTTTTTCAGACATCCAATAAGAGGGTAAATGATAATTCATACATGTTACCTGCCGAAAGGAACCCATGCATATAATCGTGAAATAGTATTAAAATTTGTCTCAAATGCTATAATAATAATAATATATTTATTTCGAGTCTAAAATCCATAAAATGTTCAATAGACTGTACCACATAAAAAACAAAGAAGTTTATAGATAAAATGGTTTAGATATATATTATATAAATCAGAGCTATACTAAATTGTAATAAACAGTAATTAAAAGTAAAAAAACCAAGGTTTCCTTCGTGTAAAATTTAAAATTCATGAATAAAATGTCTTAAAAATGTGAGTTTTCCAATTCCCTTTTAAAAGATTCTTGTGATTCTATTCGTCTAATAAAAATTGGTAACTTATTCCACTCTACTGGTGCAGCTACACAAAATGATATGTCACCATATGTTTTTAACTTTGATTTGGGAACTTTCAGTAAAAGTTTGTCACCAGACCTCAGGGATCTTTGTGGGCTATAATGTTTGACTAGATCAATTATATATGGTGGATCTAGGTTATAAAAAGCAGCATGTGTAAAAACTACACCTTATTATTTAAGATTAAAGTTATCGTCTCTCTCGAAATCAGACTTTTTTTCGCTGTTCTCCTTCACCGCCCAAATTATTTGTTAGCAATATCCAACCCTTAACGTTCATTGTTGTATATTTATAAACATTAGGCAACTGAACAGCAAAACTTAATAACACCGTTAACTGTTCTGATTGTCAAAAATAGCCGTGGAAAAAGTACCCATATAGAGTCCACCTCAGCCAAAAGTAGAAAAGGTATTGGTTCAGGGCAGTGGAATAAAACAAATTAACAAGTAATCATGAAATATATGTTATAACTATTTAAGATATCTTCAACACATTGTTAAATACATACAGACTTGACATTTAATATGGAATATTTTTTTCCAAATTATTTTTCGTCAGTTTTTTCCTATTTTGCTGACTTATAAATGAAAATAAGGATTAAAATGGCGTTTTAATAACTTTTATTTATCTCTTTGATGTCATTGTGACATCAGTTCATCAACTGAATTCGCCAGTGAAGCAAACAAAAATGCATTGCCTATTTTAGGTCATACGGCAACCATTGAAGGCGATGTTTTGGATCTCTATATTTTCCAAATTATCGTCTTTAAAAGAGTTATACGCCCAACAAAGGACCCTCATGTCAGTGTCTTGTCACAGCAACGATGGCTGTTACACCTGACCTCATCTGGCTGCTACCAGAGCTTTCAAGCGGCAAGGCATTCCTTAGGACAGGTTTTTAGAGTTTAATCTGGAAAAAAAATACCAGGCAACGGTCAAAACTTGTCCAGTTTGGTTCAGTTTTGTTGTAGGACTTGCAGGCCGTTGATTCGGAGAGTAATACCTACCCACGTATTGTCTATGTGGTTCAAATATGGCGATTTTGATGACCAATGTATCTGCTCAATTCCTAGGCTCTGTAAGTTATCTGCTATTAAAAGTGCTCTGTGTGAACGGGCAATCTCATCGTGCAACCTAAAATTGTTCCTAAGGTGCCCCCTATCAAATGATAGTCAAATGGTTCCCACATTATTCCTTTATTTCATCTGGTTTAGGTTTTTATCAATGACTACCATTGCTGTTTTGGCACCAATGTGGTATTCACTCCAAATACTGACGCTGTCAATGACCCTAGTCACTTCAGAAGCGGCACACGACTTGTCGTAGGCCTCTTCTGGATGTCTGTAAACTCTGTTTGGACCAGTTAAGCGGTACAGGTGAAATCTGACCTCAATAAAGAAAGCCACGCGGTTTCATTGTTCTACCCAGAAACGGTCATGGTCCTCAATTCATTAGAGAAACAAACGACACTTTTTTACTGTTTACAGTGGCTTCCTCAGAGGTCGTTTGGTATCCTAACCTGCTAAAACCAGTTTGGTATTCGCTAAGAGCCTTGAAAAACGCGTTTTGGTCACAATTTGCCCCTCATTCTGAACGGACTGGGTGGATTTTATTTAGTTGCAGTAGCATATCATGAAGGACACTGAGTCCTGTACCCTGGTGGTAAGACGGCGATACATTGGCCGTGGTCTCTGTGTAGGTACATCAGTCTGGGTATAACTCCATAAAACTGTGCTGACCATTTCGTTTGACACAATAATCTGTCTGGCAATGTCTGTCTTTTTCGTGCCATTCTGTCACAGATTAACAATTTTGTAAAACATTGTTTAACTCATTTTAAGCACTGCAAAACTGACCGCTTGCATGCAACATTTCAAATTCTTCTATGCAGTAGTTACCGACATATGGATACTTTTTTAACAGCACCATGCTTCGCCAAAGCCAAGCTTTGGCTATCCCAAAGGGGCACTACCCAATTAAAACACTGCATATTACACAATGCAGCAGTGCACCAGACTTGGTAGTCAGTTAATTGGTAGCGACACACCTGACTTCACACTTCTCCAGTCAGATATTTTATGTGAGATCTGAGTTTTATGAAAAAAGAACGCATTTTTACCAAGGTATACCTTTGAAACTGAAATATTCTATATTAAATGTTAAGTCTGTATATGAGCGTTTATTTGATATATTAAGTGTATAAACGATTTTTCATCAACCTTAAAAAGTACATATCCCAAGATGGCTGTAGTTCGCCATGAGTTTGTGCCAGTGATATAATTAACTAATACCCATCCTAATTAACTCATCGACTGAGTTTTAAGCGATAGGTAACGTGCCCCATTTCACACCTGTTAACACTTTTTGCTACGTCAAGAACTGCACTTACAATTATACATTAAAGGCGTACATTTTGATAACCCCTGCCCAGAGTAAATATGGGAATTGTTTGACCTTGACCAGACTATACACTTCTAATAAACGGTTCCAGACTATAGTATACACAGGGGTGTAAATGAACCCAGACTAGAATTCATGTATACGTAACGTCTTTGGTCAAATTCTACTTTCTCTTGATCTCTCTTGATATATTATCATATTGGCCTGTAAATATATTTTGTGCACGTTTCGGATGTATTGTGCTTAACCGCCGTTACAGCTGGGACTGTATTCGTTTACATGATACTTCAGCAAGCAACTGTATCTAAAGTGGTAGGCAGTCTTAAACGTAACACAGAACATAGGTCAATGCTTATCAGCAAAATCGTCAGCTACCATACACTAAACGAGATATCTGTTGAAATGCATGAAGGTTATCGAGACATGGAAAATGTTTTTAGCAAAGCGGTCCTGAGCAGGGGGTTCGCGATGGATGCAAACGGCCAACAATATGGTCCCATTGCAGGAGGGGGGGTGGCGGGGTAGTGATCACAATTCGATGGGAATGAAATCATCTAATCAATAACCAATCAAGTTAATTAAATCTGAACATCACAATTCATATCCAATTAGCAAAAACCAATTTCACCAAGATCAACATGACATTTATTTGATACGTGTACATGCAGAAATGCACCGGAGGGGAGATGGGACTACACAATTTATTAGGGCTGATACTTAAATGAATACTGTCACTTACACAGGACATTCGCCATAGCTTCCACTCAAAATAAAAAAATACGAAGGTGCCCAACAATATTTCTTTATTCACTGCCGCACACATGTACAAATATCTCCACCACCAACATGGAGTCCCCTTTATCCTCTCAAAAAACTCCCACCCCAGAGGGACGACACAATCCTCTATCACCTCCACCGCAATCAGGATAGCCCCAATTATATTACTTTACAAACACAATGTTTGTCAACTTTTAATTATAGAGGTTTAACTCCCAAGACGTAAACACATGCAGCACATTATTAACCTTGACGTTTTGTCTCTTTTACACACAATCTACTTAAAATCATATGTTCAAGGGCAGTATGGGTGCACCTGGACAAAAATGAGACATAATTTATTTATCGCCATGCATTTGCGAAGCCTCTTTGGCAGCATACCAAAAGTCCAGGTGAATTCCTTTGTGGGAAACACGTATGGTTTTCAAGCCCTTCACAAAAAAAAAGACCGAACATGTTTGGCAGTGTTACACGTTAAGCTTTGTGTTTAGCATCTCCGGTGTATGATTCTACAATAAGTTTGGCTAAGCTCTTCTCCTGCTAAGAACGTGGATTGCAAAAATAAGTATTTTAGGGATTTTTCAAACCCATGGAGAGTGTTATAACTGTTATAATCTTATTTATGTAAGAATAATTGCTTACAGTTAGAATAATCACAATTTCCACAACAATTGACTCTTAATTTTTTTCAGAATCAAGCTCATTAAGCTTTCAAATATCTTCTTTATTCAACACTTCTTTTGTAAGCTACGTTTGAAAATCAAGGTGGTTTCACAAGATGACTACCAAGACCTTATTCGTTTAGATAATGCAGAATTAAAAGTTGACATGTGATGAGGTAATGATTTCGCATCAAATATACTTCGAGTGAATTTTCTAATTCGAGCTGATGAAGTATCATCAGCTTTTTTTTTGTGGTCGAAAAAACATAGTAAGGGGTTCATATCTAATAAACAAAACTTAAAATGCAAACAGTGGAACTGGATTGTAGCTAGTTCACACCTTTGTTGTCAACGATGCCAATGCTCCTGCCAAAATAAGGTCCGGTGTCAGGACGCAACGCGCACCGATCACTATCTTACACCAATTTCTAAAGCAATAAAGTTGACGATAAACAAGGGCACAGCTTAATGGCAGTAGCAAGTGTAGTGTTGACTAAAAATAACAATAACAATATTTTGCTCTAAACGTGTTAAAATTTAGTTCTAAAACTACATAAAATAAACTCTTTTTTTACCAACCTAGACCATTCGAATGTATCGATCCACGTAATATACCAGTACTTTTGTTGTTATATGATTTTGGCATGGGTTTAAAAAAAAACAAAGAAACAAATACAAATAAACAAACAAAAAGTATTTCTATATATATTTCTAGATTTCAGATGTGAGAGTTCGTAGATGAATGTCCCAAAATACCACTACCGAAGGCAATGCAGATATCTAAGAGATGCATTTTTCTTTCGACTATCATAGTGGCCTCAGTGTTTCTATTTTTATGGGTGAGTCAAAGGACTTGGGTGAACAACAGCTGCAACGGGGACACAACGTCACAAAACACAAAAAGACCAAATTATCGGATAGGCCTACCTGTGTCCCTGGATTTTACATTTGAGGAAAGGTATGCAGTTATACGGCCGAGAAAATACAGCCGGACGACTGAGAAGCGATTTGTGTATCTCATTGAAAGCCCAACAAAGGGGGTCATCAAAGGATTACAAGAAACGAAAGAACGTGACGTCATCTGGATGACGTTTGCAGATAGGTCAGGTGACATTTACGCCCCAGACACCTCCGCTGCTTCCGGAAGAAATGTGCTTCTTCAGCACGCGGTGAACTTAGCGGCCCAAATGAAAGACGGCGGTTATCTTTATTATATATTCATGGACGATGACCTGGAGCTTTCGGTTAAGTCTGACGGACAGGTCAATTGGAAACCTTGGCCAAAGATGGCCTCGGACCCTTTTCAAAGGTTCGAGGAGTTTCTTATGTATTACCAACCGGCTGTAGGACACGTTCGTTACCGAGATATGGGTAGACAGCTTGTCAATAAAAAACAACCCGTAAATTTGAACTGGGATTTTGACGAGTGTTTGAATGCTTTTCACAAGGATACACTGTCATTTCTCATTCCGTATGATTTACACCTAGATTATGAATCGTGGTTTAATGGCGCCTGGATGACTCGTCAGTTGATCTCGATGTTGTATCATAGCTATCGCATTCAGTGCAACTCGTTGCATGTTACAAATCGCATTTCAAATAGAATGATCTCAAAGGACAGATACAAGCACAATTTTCATTTCGAAACACCGCGAAACTACATCTCGTCTGCTTTGCTGAAGAAAACAAAAACTAACCCTCCCAAAGCCAACCCATTAATTGAAGCTGTATTGAAAGGAACGTCTTCGCGCCAAAGTCCAGGTACTCTACAGCCAGGTCCTTACATAAAGATTCCAGGGAAGCCGAAACTGAAAGGCAACCAATCGTATCTTGTGACACCGGATTTCATCTTTCAACACTGGGACCATACCCATCCCATGATTAGAAAGAAATTAACGTGGTTACAAAAACCAGAAATACAGAAAATCCTTGGACTAGACAACCGTCGTCGACGGCCGTTTACACCCGACACTTTGTACTGCTCTGCACCGAATAACTTTTCACTGACTATTAATTAGACAATGACATCGAAGGCTTAACATAACATGCTTTCCAATACATTTATTTTCAAACACCTATCTATATATGAGTCGATTATTTCAATAAATGATTTCTTGTCCTAAAATAATGATTAACTTTGATTTAATGCCATCTCTCAGCAAAGAGACAATGCTGTACTGGTATTACATGTAAATGATTACAAGCTGATACCCGTCACTTCGATCTCTGAGCCATGGTAAGAGATTAGTATACACGATAAAAAATATAAATCGTATACACTAATCTCTTATCATAATATCAAAACAAGGAATATTTAAGTTTGAAGTGTTTAACATTAAAAAATACAGATAACAGTATTTGGTGCAATTTATAAAAAAAATACTAGATAATACAGGTGACTGTGATCGTTTATTTGTTTGTGACATGCATTTTCAAACGAAATCTGGTAAAAAAAATATAAAAACCAACCTCCGTAACCCTCCTTCAACAATCATTATACAGACTTCACATTTAATAAGGAATATTTTTCCAAACCATAATTCACCAGATTTTTTCCTATTTTGCTGAGTGATAATATAAAGTAAAGATTAAATCGTGGTTTAATAATTTTAATTATGTTTTAGATGTCATTGTGACATCAGTTCATTAATTGAATTCGCCAGTGGAGCAAACTAAAATACATTAATTTTTATCGTCATACGACAAGCAATTGAAAGTGATATTTTGGATCTCCATATTTTCCAAATTATTTTCATTTAAAAGAGTTACATGCCCCACCAAGAACCTAATGTCAGTGTCTAGGTACAGCAACGGTCCATGTTAAGCGTGACCTCATCTGGCTACTACCAGAACTCTCAAGTGACACGGCATTCCTTGGAATTGCTTTAAAGAGTTTAATCTGGAATAACATTGTCCAATTGGTTCTGTTTTGTTGTTATACATGCAGCCCGTTGATTCGGCGAGTAAAGACACAACAAATATGGCGATTTTGATGACCTAAGTAGCTGCTCATTCCCTTGGTTCTGTAAGATATCTGCTATTTAAAGTGCTCTGTGTGAACTGGTAATCTCATCTTGCAACCTAAAAGTGTTCCTAATTTACCCCATATCAAATGATAGTCAAGTGGTTCTCAGATTATTCCTTTATTTGATCTGGTTCAGGTTTTCATCGATGCCTACCATTGGTGTTTTGGCACCAATGTGGTAACCACTCCAAATACTGAAGCTTTCAATGAGCCTAGTCACTTTAGACACGGCATACGCTTCGACCTAGGCCTGTTCAGGATGTCTGAAAACTCTGTTTTGACTAATTAGCGGTAGGTTAAATAATGACCAGTAATACGATATATTCATCAACGTTTTGTATCTACGCAGGGGAGGATTGAGGCCGTCTTCTGGGTCTTCCGGAATACGGTAAGGTTTTTAAGTTTGCATTGACGGGTATCTAATGTTTTCTGTCGGAAGACGGTCAAAAATGGTGGATGAACTAACAAAGATAATTGGACTAACAAAGATAAAGACTGTCAGAAAACATCTCTGGATCCGCCCCTGCTACATACTGATGTTCTCCAACCTCTTAACTCCCCATCTCTTGGAACTCATATCCGTCTTCTACCTTCTCCAAGTCCGATCACTTTAGCTCTGTCGTTCGGACGCTGTCCTTAATATCCAACTTACTCATCTTAAGTGGCAGTAAATATAAATTCTGCTTATTTTAAATGCAGAGGTAATAGCTGAGTTTTTCATCGGTGTTGTACAAAGAAGTCGCCATGGCACAAGTACTCCTAGGTGACGGCACGTGCCGACTGCATGAGATAACGTTACCTCGCAAAATGTCTTTATGCCGGACACGACACCTAGAAAAAAACCCTCTTATTTAAAAACGGGGAGTATAATTCTAAGGCCTGTTTACTTGGCACTTTCAATTGCACTGATTCATGACAACTGCTCCCATATGAAAACAAGACAAAAAAGTTCATATTAACCATTCCACCATTGGTCCAGTATTTCATAGCCTACGACTTGTGGTCAGATGTTCCAAAAAGTAAATATCCACTACAACAGCTTGTGCAGTTATCCATTTCAAAATTTACCGCTAGATGTCGCAAACTGTGGTTTGAATACCGGAGGCGTCTGGCCAAGGAAGCGTTGTCATACAGGTAAGTACTTAAAACAAGGACAGTAAATGTGTCACTGCCTTTTAATACTATTTTTTAAAGGTTATTTCTCATGTCGATATTGTTTTTTATAATATTTTGAACACAAGCCAATGACTATTTCAAATGCATGTATCCAATACAAACATGGATAATCACTAGTAGTTGTGCATGTGTACGAGCCGGAATAAATTAAAAGAAAATATTTAAAATCCATTATTTAATGTTCTTATATTTCTGATTTTAGGGGTCATACGTACCAATAGGCGACTAACGAAGGCGATGGTGAGATTTAAAAGATGCTTGTTTCTTTCGACAATCACCCTTATCTTGCTGGCTCTATTTTTATGGGTGAATCTCAGTAACTTGGTGAACTTCAGCAGATTGCCCAGTGGCAACGGGGACACAAACTCACAAAACATAAAAAATGAAAATTCCAGGAGAAGAACCGAGAACAATGGCTTACCTGAAACCCTAGATTTTACATTTGAGGTAAGGTATGCAGTTATACGACCGAGAAATTACAGCCAGACGACTGGGAAGCGGTTTGTGTATCTCATTGAAAGCCCAACAAAGGGGGTCATCAAAGGATTACAAGAAACGAAGGAACGTGACGTCATCTGGATGACGTTTGCAGACAGGTCAGGTGACGTTTACGGCCCTGATACCTCCCTTAGTGCCGGAAGAAATGTGCTTCTACAACACGCTGTTAACTTAGCGGCCCAAATGAAAGACGGCGGTTATCTTTATTACATATTCATGGACGACGACCTGGAGCTTTCAGTTAAGTCGGACGGGCAGGTCAATTGGAAACCTTGGCCCAAGATGGCCTCGGATCCTTTCCAGCGGCTTGAAGAGTTTCTTATGTATTACCAACCTGTAGTGGGACACTTGCGTTACCAAGATAAGAGTAGACAGTTTGTCAATACAAAAGAACCCGTAAATTTGAACTGGGATTTTGATGAGTGTTTGAATGCTTTTCACAAGGATACACTGTCATTTCTTATACCGTATGACTTGCACTTAGATTATGAGTCGTGGTTTAATGGCGCCTGGATGACTCGTCAGTTGATTTCGATGCTGTATCATAGCTATCGCATTCAATGCAACTCGTTGCATGTTACAAATCGTATTTCAAATAGAATTATCTCAAAGGACAGATATAAGCAATATTTTCATTACGAAATACCGCGAAATTACATTTCGTCTGCTTTGCTGAAGAAAACCAAAACTAACCCAGCCAAACCCAACCCATTAATTGAAGCTGTATTGAAAGGAACTTCTTCGCGCCAAAGTCCAGGTACTCTACAGCCAGGTCCTCACATAAAGATTCCAGGGAAGCCAGAAATGAAAGGCAACCAATCGTATCTTGTGACACCGGATTTCATCCTTCAACACTGGGACCATACTCATCCCATGATTAGAAAGAAATTAACGTGGTTACAAAAACCAGAAATACAGAAAATCCTTGGACTAGACAACCGTCGTCGACGGCCGTTTACACCCGACACTTTGTACTGCTCTGCACCGAATAACTTTTCACTAACTATTTGACAGTGACATCAAAAGGACTAATGCAAACTTCCCATGCAATTTATTTTCAAACGTCTATCTGCATAAGAGTCGATCATTTGAATAAATATTTTATTTTCATAAAATTATGATTAACTATGATCTAACGTCTTGCGCCAAAGAGACAATGCTATAATGGTAATACATGATAATTTCTTATTGACAAAGAGTACATGTATTTTGTAGAACATTATTCAAACACTAATTGGACTGTAGCGGATTCACGTTTTTACTTAAAGGGTAGGTAGGTTGAGATATAAATATGAAAAAAAAATCACCAATTACCGCATGTAATAAACTTTTTACACATATGAAATGATTGCCTACACTTCCTTTATTAAGTTAGTAAGCTTTATTGAAGTCTTAAAAGTATGGAAACAATGTATAAAGTCAAAATTCAGTTTCTAATATTTTTATTAAGGCATCATACCGATCCGATCATTCACCCGTAATTTTAGAATTAAAGCTTAATAAATTTATTAAGGGCAAAGGCACTTGGGTATTTAACAGTTCCCTCTTAAAAGATGAGGAATATGTGAGTAAAGTGAAGGACATAATTAAGAGAACAAAACTACAATATGCAGTTCCGGTGTACGCCGAAGAAAATATTACAGAAATTCCGAACGAACAAATATCTTTCACGATTGATGACTCCTTATTTTTAGAAATGCTTTTAATGGAAATTAGAGGAATGACAATTTCCTATTCCACTTTCAAGAAAAAACAAAGGGACAGGAAAGAATTAGAACTAGAAAGAGAAATTAATGTAATGGAAATGAACCACCCAAATGAAAATTCTTTGGACGAACTTGAGGCTAAGAGGGAGGCTTTGAAAAATATCAGACAAGAAAAACTAAAAGGAGTCCTCGTCCGAGCAAAATGCAGGTGGATTGAGGAAGGAGAGAAGCCTACGAAATATTTTTGTTCACTTGAATCCAGAAATTATGTCAATAAAACTATTCAGAATTTAGAACTACCAGACGGAACTACAATATTTGATCAAAAACTCATATTAAATGAAGCAAAGTTATTTTACGAACGCCTTTACTCGTCAAAAACTAATCAATTAGAAGAGGTAGATCTAGAATTAATTTTTGCAAATTTAGATGTCCCCAAATTAAGCGAGCCTGATAAGGAATACTTGCAAACCGAAATTACCTCAAAGGAACTTTTGAGGGTGCTGAAAAAAATGAAAAATAACAAATCGCCTGGATCTGATGGCTTTACTGCAGAGTTTTATAAATTTTTTTGGAATGATTTACATAGTTTTATAATTAGAGCAGTTAATGAAATTTTTATCAAGGAGAAAATGATGGCAAGTCAAAATCTTGGGATTATAACCTGTATTCCAAAAGCCGATAAAATCAGAAAATTTATAAAAAATTGGAGGCCTATAACCCTTTTAAATGTTATTTATAAGATGATCTCGGGCTGTATAGCGGAAAGAATGAAACTCTATCTTGATAAAATTATTTCTAATTCTCAGTCCGGGTTTATTGCCGGAAGATATATTGGGGAAAATACAAGATTAATTTATGATCTAATGCATATCGCAGAAAAGAAAAATATTCCTGCTTTACTCATTCTTATCGATTTTGAAAAGGCCTTTGATTCTGTAGACTGGGGTTTTATTGATAAAGTTTTAGACTTTTTTAACTTTGGGGAAACTATAAAAAGGTGGTTTCATATCCTTAATTACAATAGCAAGGCCTCTGTTACACAAAACGGCCACTTGTCGGAGCCTTTCAAAATCTCGAGGGGCTGTCGTCAAGGGGACCCCTTGTCTCCTTATATCTTTCTCCTTTGTGCTGAGATTCTCGCAATCATGATAAAGAATAATAAAAATATTTGCGGAATAAAACTTGGTGACACCGAATTTAAAATAACCCAGTATGCTGATGACACCACCCTTATATTAGATGGTAATAGGTCTTCTTTCTTAGAATCTTTCCGTACATTAGACTATTTCTCAAAAATTTCAGGTCTCCATATCAACAATAGTAAGACTAAACCAGTGTGGATTGGCTCAAGAAAATATAGTCGGGAAGTTTTTCACCACGTTAGATGGAAACTTGAATGGGGTTCGACGCAATTTAATCTCTTAGGTATAGAATTTTCGGTAAATTTAAACGATATGGTCACTTTAAACTTTAATAAACAAATCCCGAAGATAGAGGGTATGATTCGGCATTGGAATAGAAGAATACTTACCCCTATTGGTAGAATTACTATCTTAAAAACCCTTATCATCCCAATGCTGAACCATCTTTTCATTTCTCTGCCAAATCCAGATCTAGTATTCATCAAAAAACTAAATTCTATTTTTTTCCGATTCATCTGGGGTAGCAAAATTGATAAGGTAAAGAGAGGTCAGATAGTAAAGGATTATGAATATGGTGGTCTAAAAATGACAGACTTAAGTAAGTTCATAACGGCATTAAAATGTACATGGATAAGAAGACTATACCTTAAAAATAACGTTTATAACACTATTCTCCAGAGCACCTTTGATTTACAATCTATTTGGAATATATTTGACTATGGAAATGAATATTTGGATATACTCTTATGCAATTGCAATAACAGGTTTTGGAGAGATGTCATTATCTCCTGGAAAGAACTAACATACGGTATAGAAAATATGAAAAGCAATATTGCTCTTGAACCTCTGTGGTATAACAGTAAAGTAAAATTGGGTGGGGTATCAATATTGGACAAAGAATGGTACAATAAGGGTATAAGAATAATTGGCGATCTTTTCAACGAAGGAAAATTTTTAACCAAAGCTGAACTGGAAAGGAAATTTGGATTTCAAAGAGTATGTGATTTAAAATATTTTGGAATACGTAACAGTTTAAAATGTAGATTAAAAGAAAAGAACAATGAAGAAATTTTTGAAGAAATTTTATTTCCTTATATTCCTCAGCCGGTTCAGCTACTTATAAAGAGTCGAAATGGCTGTAAAGATTTTTATCAGGTTCTCATGAGTGAAACTCCTGAAAACTTGGTACACGAAAGGAAATGGAACCTAGATCTAAATATAAATATCACTTGGAAGTATGTTTACAAGAATTGTTTTCTTTGTTACACGAGAAACAAAACTTCAGTGGTTCCAATACAGAATAATTTTTAGAATCTTACCAGTTAGGTCATATCTGAAAAGAATCGGTATTGAGGTGTCAGAGAAATGCTTTATTTGTGGAGCAGAGAGGGAAGATTTGCGACATGTATTTTTAAATTGTTATCGAATAAGAAACATTTGGACTGAAATGGAACGTTTGATTGCTAACAAAACTGGTGATAGAATTACACTATATGATGAAAATATAATTTTTGGAGTATCCAAAACAAAATTCAAGCCTCTAAATTACATTATTCTTGTCTCCAAATTTTATATATATACCTGTTTTAAAAGAAAAATCCAGCCGACCTTCCCTTCCCTTCTCTTATACATCAAAAAAAAAATTCGAATTAGAAAAATACGTTTCTCAAAAAAAACCTTCAATTAGGCCTTTTTCTTACAGAGTGGAGAACCTGGGATTCTATTTTTGCCTAGATTCTCCACTCATAAATTTACTTTACTTTTTCGCAAATTTCTTCTATGTTAAATGTTTGTATCTTGTTATGTGCAGCATCACTTGTAATATACTGTTTTGTACGTAGTCTGGCTATCTACATATATTTCATGTTTACTTAATGTATAATGAATGTCTTGTGTGTTATTGTGTGTGTGTGTGTTTGTGTGTGTGTCTACATATGTATTTTTGTTTGTCTTTTTGTGAATAAAAAAAAAAAAAAAAAAAAAAATGTATAAAGTCAATGGAGTTGCCTTGAATGTAAACATGTACAAATATGCAAATGATGTGGCAGCTCCTCTAACACAATAAAGGTGTATCAAACCCTACAAAGTTTGTGAACATGCTTTTAAAAGCTTAATGTCGGTACTGGGGTACCACGTGTATGAAGGTTTTGTGACAATCTGTGTCTCTTAGTAAATGATGAATTCTTCAATCTTACAATTACAAATGGGTGAAATGGAAATAATGTATTAAGTCATTGAAGTTGCCTTGGGTGTACAGATGTACAATTAATGTGGCAGCTCCTCTAACGCAATGAACCCCGCATTGTTTATGAACATGCTTAAAGTTAATGTCGATACTAGGGTACCACATGTTAGCGGCTAGTATAGTGGATCGCCCTTGTTCAGTCAGATTTTGCCGGTGATGCAGTTTCAAAGGTATGGTTTAACGTAAGTAAGTATTGCACCCAAGAATTGTTCCGATATTTTGCCATGGTATCGTCCTACAGCACAAAAAAAAGAAACAACTTTGAGCAAAATTTGTGAAGCCAAATTTATATTGCCTTGTCCGAACATTTACTATAAAAATTTCACCACAAATACTAATGTAGCAAAATACATGTATGTAGGTAGAATGTGTTTATCCTTAAAAAAAACCTTTATTTCGGTTCCAATTTTAAGTAATTTTTGTTAGCTATGTAAAAAGCGAAAATACATCATAAAGATAGCTGATACACGCGTAGTCATATAAGATGTAAAATTCTAAATACACAAAAGTATGATTACTTAAGAAGTTCAGTGCTTATTATGTTAGACCAGAGACAGTTTTAAGTTCATTTAATAAAAAAAAATAATGATACTGGTTCAGATATGAGAAGAGGAACAAGCATTACCGGTAGCTGTGTTCAGGTATCATTCGTTAATACATACCAATAAAATAGCCGTTTCATCAACATCCGCGTACATCCAAGTGTACAGGAGGCGTCGTTGTAATTTCAGTATAGAATATCGTCCCTCCAAGCTGCTCAGTCCATCTGACTTCCATCTGCTTAGAGCTGAGCCTAAAAGGTCCCACCTGCAAATAAAGACCCATTCCAGTCAGTGCGATCATTAAGGGCGCTTGCGCGCGCGAGAAAGATACTTTTTTAGGTTATTGAGCTTGCAGATAACTGTGCGTCGTGTTTCGATTAATCTTTCGTTGTACTATTTCTTTAACACAAAATTAAAAAAAAATATTTTCGACAGAATGAATTGACATTCTTCAGTATTCATATTGTACGAAAGATTCAACAAACCACCAATAAATGCATCGATAAATAAATCAACAAATACATCATTACGTTTTGTTTAAAGATAGTTTTAAATGCACAGAGCTTTGAAATCTTGAGGTCCTGCTTGCCTCAGCGGGTTACCGGGGTTACTTTTCTCGTGCTGATGTTTGATCATTTTATACCGTCCAATCTCACCGGGTACACTGCTATAACCAGGACCGTTTTTATCCCGAATTCTAAAATAATGGTTAGAAAATAGAAATAGTGGTTAGAAAATAATCATCACAACACTGGGAAAAATATGACGCAAATTACAAAATGCCTATACTGGTAGTTAAACTCCAGGCGACCAAGAAGTGAGAGCCGACATTGAAAACCGACATTGAAAAATTATCCTTTCCAAAATCGAGCAGACTTTGGCTGATAAAACAATTTTTTATGTATAGGACACAGCTATAGTGGTGTCACCATTACTTAAAATGTTCATCAAAAGTGCCATCCCCAAGAAATGCCAGCGAACCTTAGGAATTGGAGTCGAATTGCGACATTTCAATTCAAGATCCGTTTGATGGTTTCATTATTGCCGCATCTTAATCTAGTTTCTCAAAAAAAAAAAAAAAAAAAATGCACATTCCTATCAGATTATAGTTAAAAACATGTATCCTACTTTGCAATTATACAAGAATTACCCAAGTTTGAAAGCTCATCCTGGGCAACAGACACGCTTGACTTAACTACCTCTGTAAATTGGGCATTTTATATTCCTTTTTGAACAAAATATCATATCCTCATCAAGTAAAATATATCAACATTTTAACTCTATGATTTTGTTGTATCTTTCGCCCGAAGACTGCTTCACGCGGTCGACATCTACCTTCCTTAATGACACAGAAAGTCTGCCACGACCGCGATCTTGCTCTACCTGAACGGGAGATCATGCATTTGGCCCTGCGAAAGGATTGCGCTAAGCCAATTATCCTTTGATCTCCCCTCGCGTCTCCAGTCTCTTCGTACATGGACAAAATAACGATTTCGTAATTTTGTCCATGCTCTGTATTTTTTGTCCAAGGTCTAAACTAAAATTCTAAGAAAATATTTTTTTTACAGACGATAAGGGATCTATTTTTATTGTATGAGCATCTTTTTCAACATTAAATCATTAGAATAACTTGATGAGTAAAATATCTTAAGTTAATTTCCAGCTGAAGGAATCGTCTTTACCTTGCCGACATGTCGTCGTCCTCTCCTCCCCACCCAAAATAAACATTAGAAAAACCGTTCACGTGATGCATGTGCTCTTTAGTTAACGCAATAACGCCACCAAATATGTATTGATAAAGAGCTCTGAAGAAAGAAATACAAGCTGCCATTAATCACTATCATTCACAATGTTCTCAAATAATGAGAAGCATGATTTATATTCCAAGGGTGAAAATTACAGTTAAGTCAGCCGTATGAGTCCAAGATAATTACCAAATGGTGCAAGAATAAGATATTTAACAAAATTACACAATTTATTTCATTTCAAAATTAAAGACATATGACGTCAATTATTGAAGAATGAAATGAATAAAAGAATAAAGTCAAGAAAAAACAAAATCAAGTAAAATAAAATGACCGACAGACAGACAGACAGGCAATTTTGTAAAAGGCAAGACAAACAAACATACCTGTAGTTATATTTGTCAATAAGCACTGACATATGTCTAGGTTTCTCCGCACATCTGTATATATTCAATTCATTCTCTGCTATTAAATCTACATCGTGGAAGATGAAGCAGCTGTAGTTGCCTAACTTTGATGATTCCACGAAACCAATGTTCATTAGCATGGCGCGGTTGAACGGAGGACCTTCACGCTGTAACAGAAAAGTTATGACATTATATAGATATTTCAACTGATATAACTATTTTATCCGTCACCTTTTCGATTAAATAACACTCTTTATTTCGTAAGGTTCCAAGTATGCGGTATTCATCGGCTCTAATTGGGGTTGCAAATTCACCCAGGCGTATTGTTCACGTGTCAGAATTTTCTCATTATATAGCAATGTTAATTTCCTATTTGTCTATGCGGATAAGAAAAAAACTCACACATCACCCCCCCCCCCTCCAAAGTGGTCAATCAAGCTCGTGCGAAAGAGAAAACTGCACCTCTCGATATGAATTATCAACACATCTGATAGTCGAGATGCAGAGGATTTAGACACAACTTTCATATAGCATGAATATGTTAAAATAACAGTATGTCTAACACCCAAGGCATTACTGTCTCATTTATCTTTAAAATGGTAAACAAAACCCCAAGGAGATTTTTCTGGAGAGGTTCTCGAAAAAGATATATAACAGCATCAGTTTGTTGGTTTATTGGTTTAACAGAGATAGGCGCCAAATAAACAGCTTACGCCTTTCTATAACACAAACTAATCAAAATATCAACATAGGGCTCATTTCCAATAAAAGTATCGGTCTCCTTTGATCAATCCAACTCCGCTGAGACTCTTGGTACTTGCAATCAGATTAGTAGATTAACATCGCTCCTCCTGGCGTTGAGTGGAATACAGAACAGCTGGTGCTTATAAAAGTACGTTGGAAAAAAGAGGAGACTTGTTAATACGTTAAATTTGTGTGTGCAGTTTACATAAAACCAGGCAACACTGCAACTGATGAGGCCACTTTTGATATCCTAGAAGATGAAATTGCACGCTATCAGGCACTAGGCTCAGTCTGTCTCCTAGGTGACTTTAATGCAAGGACTGGGACTTTGTCAGACTTAGTCAAAGATGATAGCATGTTTGGACCGGTGCCTGACAGTTTGGCCAATAGCACACTTAAACAACCTAGAAACAATTTAGATAGTGTGGTAAACCCCCAGGGAAGAAGTCTACTAGAACTGTGTAAAAGCAGTAGTTTAATCATCTTAAATGGTAGAACACAAGGCAACTCCTTAGGATATTTTACCTGCTTTAACAAATTGGGATGTAGTGCAGTAGACTATGCCATTGTTAGTGACAGGCTACTCAGCAATGTTAAGTATTTCACTATCCATCCTATTGATTACTTGTCTGATCACTGTTTATTGGATGTCACGTTTCAAACAACAGGTATCAAAGAGTATAGAAACTCACAGTCCCTTCAGAAATTCAATGGTAGATATATCTGGGAGTCAGACTCATGTGAAAAATTTTTAAGTGCCCTTGAAACTGAATCAAACATGTCAGCCATCTGTAATCTGCAGTCAACAAACTTTCCTGCAACAAAGAGTGGAGTGCATGATGCATGTCGCTCTCTAGTAAATATTCTTGAAAACGCCGCAGAAGCATCCCTACGAAAAAAGAAACCTCAAAGTAACAAACAAAATAAAAGACCAAAAAAAATAGTGAAAAAACAGCCATGGTTTGACGGTACCTGTCTGGAAGTAAGGAGAAATGTCAAATCATTAGGAAAACTCCTTCAAAAAAACCCGAAAAATAAATTCATTTCTGAAACATACCATGTAGCTGTCAAAAGGTACAAGAAAATGATTAAAGAAAAGAAAGAAAACCACAAGACTAAAGTGATAAATTAATTGCTAAACCTTGAAGAAAAAAATCCTAAAGCCTTTTGGCAAACCCTACAAAAACTGAAGGGTAAAAAGGACCAAGAAAACCTAATTGAACCAGATACATGGCTTAACCACTTCTATAACCTATGTGGAATCCCACCCCAGGACGAACAAGAAATAGATAATCAAATCAAAGCACATGAAAATATGCTAGGCGAGCCCACCCTCAACCTTCCCATAACTGTACATGAAGTCAAGAAAGCCATACGGAAGTTAAAAAATGGAAAATCTCCTGGTGAAGACATGATAAAAAAATGAAATGTTGAAGACAGGGGCACAGTACCTTACAGGTGTGATTACTAAACTCTTTAATTTAGTGTTAGATACGTCAGAAATCCCTGATCCATGGAACCTCGGGGTTATTATTCCGCTTTTTAAGTCAGGAGAATACATGAACCCCTCAAACTACAGAGGACTCTGTACAACTAGCTGTTTGGGAAAACTGTTTAACTCTATTTTAGCAAACAGAATCATTGAATACCTCCAATCAAAAAACAAGTTAAGTGAGGAACAAGCAGGATTTCGGCCGGGCTATAGAACTACCGATCATATTTTCACTTTGAAATCGATAATTAACAGACACATCAATCAAAATAGGAAACTATATACATGCTTTGTTGATCTGAGAAAAGCATTTGATACTGTGTGGCACAAGGGCCTACTGTTGAAACTGCTCAAAACTGGAGTAGGAGGAAAATTTTACAGCATCATTAAAACAATGTACAGTAACACCAGATTAGGCATCTCTGTTGGGGAAGGGTACACAAAGCCTTTTATATCAAGGATAGGAATCAGACAAGGGGATAATCTGAGTCCTACCCTCTTTAATGTGTTCATTGATGATATCAAAGAAATCTTTAAGAACAAAAATAAGGACTGCTCCATTGATGGCCTAAACCACATCCTCTATGCAGATGACCTTGTCCTGTTATCAACTAGCAAGGAAGGACTACAAGGCCACTTATTAGCACTTCAAACATATTGCAGAAAATGGAACCTTCAGGTAAATGAGAAAAAGTCAAAAGTTGTCATCTTTAACAAACAAGGGAAACTAGACAGATATTATTAACTTCTATATAAATAACAAAATCATAGAATCTGTGAAGAACTTCACATACTTAGGAATAACCTTCACAAACACAGGGTCTTTAAAAAAAGCAATTGAAAACCTGAAACAAAATGCAATGAAAGCATCTTTTGCACTGAAAACAGCACTTTCTTCACACCAAATATCTTCTCCCCTACTATACATGAAACTCTTTGATAAAACCGTCAAGCCAATCTTACTCTATGGTTGTGAAGTTTGGGCAGAGGAACTATTTAAAGATAAGAAAATCTCCCTCCAAAAAATTAATAAAATGCCTTTTGAGCAGCTCCATCTAAAAACGTGTAAGTGGGCTCTTGGTGTACGGAAATATGCAAGCAACAATGCAAGTAGGGCAGAACTTGGAAGGCTTCCACTCTACACAGATATTGTAAAACATGTTTTTAAGTATCAAATTCGTTTCAAAGAACTTGCTCCAAATAGAATCGTGAAACAAATCTATGAAAGAGAAATCCATTTAAAAGGGCCTAGCTGGTCAAGCTCTCTAAAAACTTTTATAGACCTCTGGGGACTGTCAACAGATCTAAACACTGAAGACCCAAACTTACTTCAAGTAAATGTTATCAAAAAAATTGAAGAACTTTTTTGGACCGACCTGCACAGTGACAATAAAAGCAAACTAAGAACTTATAAAGCAATAAAGAAATCCTACACTCCAGAAAATTATCTCACAATGAAAGTCCCTCTAAATGAAATAAAAACACTTGCAAAATTTCGAATCAGCGACCATGACCTAGAAATTGAAAGAGGTCGCTACACAAAACCCAAAAAACCAGTAGAAAACCGAATATGTCCACATTGCAATGATGTTGAAACAGAAGTGCATTTCCTACTAAAATGTAATGAGCATGTGAACGAAAGAGAAAAAATGATAAAAATGATACCGCCGCAAATGTCATCTGATTAAGAAAAACTTGCCTGGCTTCTGAATCCTCAAAGTGAACACTCCCTAAAAACCGTGTGTCACTTCATCCAACAAACATTTAAAAAAAGACTAGCCTGTCAATAATAATGAGCAAGTCTACCACAATACAGAACAATGTAATTGTCATTATGTAATATAGGTATTTTTTTAATCTTATTATCATTATTATTATTTATTTATTTATTTTTATTGTGATAATAGGTCTAGATTGTACTAAATGTATCTATATACAAGTAGTTTAGAGGGCTTGCAAAATGTACTGAAACATTTTAGTGCTCAATAAATTATTATTAAACTGATTGCATTAAACAAGAGGTCCTGGTGGTACACCGGTGGTACAAATAACATGTTTTCATGCATTGTAAGCCTTCAACAACAGCGCCCCACCAAAAAGAAAAAGGAACGTTTTTCTGAGTCAGCGTTACTGATTAATGGCTTTATATAAGCACAGTGGCAATGAGAAGCAGGCACAGTATGAATTTTAAAGAATTTAATAATATTTCACCATTAGTATTGAATCATATGAGCTAGGACAACAAAATGTTTTTAACTTCAAAAAAATATCAGAAGTGATAAAAATTGACTTACCTGATCTACAACAAATATCCCGTAGTCTAAGTTTTGTTTCTGAAACAACGGAATCATGTTATTAAGAAAAACTCTCAGCTGTGAATCCCGTCCTCGGAAAGGAATTATGATGGCGACGTGAACGTTAGGATTACAGTTCCTTGGTCTCCAGAGCCCTCCTGGTAGTAAACCAGTATCTTTAAATTTGTTTTCAAGCTCTCTCCAAGATGGCGGATGCAAGTTCACCATCCGTCTGCTAGCTGCAAAATAACGATTGATTTTTAAACAAAATTAGTTGGGCCTAGCTGTCACTAGTTTGGTGAATATATGACCACAGTGTGAAATGAATATAATTTGAGAAAATGGGAAGAATGTATATAAAAAAATTCACATGGATTTTTTTTAATTGAGCTAAGATGATGATGGGTTGAGAAATAATACAGTTGTAACTTTTGTAACTTAAACCAGGAAAAGTCGTTGCTTATTTTGTGCCTCGGTTTCAATAACCTTCCCCAACAAACTCACCTAAAGCGGCTTCGTGGATAGAACACGTCTTATTAAGTCCGTCCCCAAGTCCGATGACCGTGGTGACAGCGTCTTGTATTTTTAAAGAAGCGGTATTCACTATTAACGGTCCCTCTGTCATCCCAGCGTCTATCGCGCGTCTTGTGTTGACTTTGGTTGGATTAACACGACCACCTACATTTATCACGTCCAGATATGTGGTAATTTCTGCATCAGATGCATTTGAAGTTAAGTTCAGCACACTCTGTGTTGCTTTTACAGCAGTCACGTTCAGAGACGAAGACGAAAATGTCATGCTTGACAAAACTGAAATAATTCTGTCTGGATATTGCAGTAAAAAAGAAAACAGTGATATTTTAACTAGTCTAAATCTGTTACCCATGTTTTCCAGCGTTTGACGACGTCCTGTGTATCGGATCTTTTCAGTATATATGATATATATCAACATCTGCAGTAAAAATAAGCCCACTAAAAGACAAACTATCGTTTTTATCCGGGCATGTTGCTTACAAGAAATTGTCGCCATGTTGTTTTTCGAATACTCGCCCTCTTTTGTCCATCGCATAAAAAATTACGTGATGATAGATTTACTCGAATCACATTTTATATCCAGGTGATCAATCAAAAGTCAGTTGGAGGAAACTTTTATTATAGTGAGTTCGTTTTTTTCCTCGCATTAATGTTACTTTTGTTTGATCATCTTGTTTCTTATCTCGGTGTACTTTTTACTGAAGTCTCGCTCTTTGTTCAGACACAGACTTAACTTCAGTATTTACTTTTCTCCATTTTTCAGATAAGTAAAGAATGTTATCGCAAGCGTGTATTGGCTACAGAAAGAACTCTATTAACTAGGGTTCTCAATATTTTTTAAGACCAAGTCACCCAGGACGTTCCAAGACTGGAGTATCCCTGAGGTGATAAACAACCTATACTGAGCTGGGTGGATTCAGAGTGACTTTTTTATGATGTTGATTCCAATTCCAATGTATTTTTCACTGAAGTGCCCCTTTGTTCAGGCCCAGATGACATGACGAATTATATGCTTTTCCCCATTTATTGAGGTGGATCAGTGATCAATTCGTTTTAAAAAAACTTTCAAGATCAAAACGTTTTCTTCTTACTTCTTTTCACTTCTGTTTATCTAAGAAGAAACAAGACTGATATATATATATATATATATATATATATATATATATATATATATATATATATATATAAGTAAAGGCTCATTCTTAATATCGTTCAACTTACATAATTTACACGTTTTATATAGTTTAAGGTTGAGTATCAGTTTAAAATGTTACATACAGTATGGTCAAGTCTATTATACAGCCCAAAGACATGGACGCTAACAAAAAAATGAAAAAAAAAAAAAAAAAAAAACGGGAATCGTTATAGAAGGATGCCAAAATTTCATAGACTGAACACAAAATTACCGAGGAAGTACTAAATAATCTAAAAATAAGGTAATTACTTGAACACTATAGTTATGAAGAACAGAAAATTCATTTATTGTGCTCATACTAGAAGAAAAGATCATTTCCAGCGGTTGTTATAAGAAGGAAGTTATATGGGAAAATGGGGAAGGAAGACCGAGAGCAACATGGATGCACAACATAAAATACAGAGCAATCAAAAATATATAGCCAAGATATAGCATAGGAACTGCACAAGATCGAGAAGCAGGGAGATCCATGACAATTAACCTGATGAGAGTGTTAGTATGGCACCCAATGGTGATGATCATATAGCTCATGTGCATGGTTCTACGTTTGAAGCTTTATGTTCGCCTTCGGCAAGATAACGTGATATAAAATACCGGTAAGCAAAACATGTTCATTAGCTTGGTAGGTGTATTATAAATAAAAATATTCAAACACAAGCGGAAAAACTTTCGTACCGTTAGCTTACTGCCAACCTGGATGGGTCTTTACCGCTAAACCACCTAGCGGTCAGCATAAGGTCAACATCTGCTTACATCAGTCTGATAAAGGCCTACGTCCTGGTTGGTCTTAACCTAAGGTAACGGTTTTAAAGTTTTTCGGCTTGTGTTTGATTATTTTCATTTGTGATATAAAATAGTGTATGACTAGATATGGGTGATGCAGAAGGGATCACCACAAATAAAAAATTAACGACTTCAGCATACAAAGTTTGTGACGATTGTATGCAAAACGGGATTTTAAGGGCTGACATGAGTAATTATTTTCTGTCTTAAAGCTTTTTTCTGTCCTAAAGCAGGCTTTGTTCGCCTTCAGCAAGATAACATATAAAACAGTGGTTGACTAGGTGTAAATGATGCAGCTGGGAATACGACTCTACACAAGATAAAAGGTAGGTACTACTTGACTACAATTCCGTACTTATACCTTGCTCGTCTATCATAAAACTAATGGAATTTGTTCAGAGTTGTTTAGGCTATAAGAGTATCCGGGAAAGACTTGTGTAATGCAGTTATAATATTGAGAATAAGGGAATTATTCTGTCTACCTTTAATGAAGGGGCTTCTCAAAATAAAGGAGGGGTAAAGTAAAAATCTCACTAACCATATA
The DNA here is from genome assembly GCF_051362555.1 of Lingula anatina. NCBI lineage: Eukaryota > Metazoa > Brachiopoda > Lingulata > Lingulida > Lingulidae > Lingula > Lingula anatina. The sequence continues at coordinate 12,579,463 of NC_141774.1, read as the reverse complement.
TCCCTCTAAAGAACTGTCACTTTTAATTGTTTTGCCACTTTTTCTTGTTTCATTCTTCTTCTTCTTCTTATTATTATTATTATTTACATAACCTGTTATTCAGAGAGCTCCCTAACAATCATATAAAATGCAAATGGATTGATCAATGACATTCTTTTATTATGTAAAACTTGATATAGTGGTGGTATTTATCAGATTAACACTGTAATTAAAACTGCAGTTAAACACTGTAATGTTTTAACTGCAGTTTTAGTGTCTAATAGCATCACAGTAAATCAGGTTACCTATTTTTTTAATCCCCTTTAGATGTTTTCTGGTAGTAACTGTCATGAGGGAATCGTCTTAGGACTTTTAAATGCTCACTGCCAGGTTGAATAAATTGTTTACGAAGTGTTTACAACAGATTCTGGTGTAACGGAACTGAGGGTCCATATAAAAGAAAGACCGCCCTCCATATTGTAATAATGACTAGGGTTAGCCTAGCCTTAGTGGATCAAAATCTAAAGTGAAGTTTACATGTACAAATGAATGGGAAGCGGAGTCTTTGTCGTGGGGGACTCTGCGTCACATTACACGGCACAATACAAAACAATAGGTTCTCGAAATACATGAACAAGCTACAGTATCTGATCCAACCCATCCGTTTTAAATATTCCTGTTGGAACAGCTAACTCCTAACTATTTTGATCTAGTTCCAGGTGACGAAAGAAGAAATATAAAAGATAAATAACTAAACAAGAATGATGGCAATGGATCAACGAAGAAAATAAGGATTAAAATCGTGTTTTAATAACTTTTATTTATCTCTTTGATGTCATTGTGACATCAGTTCAAAAATTGAATTCGCCAGTGAGGCAAACAAAAATGCATTGCCTATTTTAAGTCACACGACAACCATTGAAAACGATATTTTGGATCTCCATATTTTCGAAATTATCGTCTTTAAAAGAGTTTTACGCCCCACAATTCTGACATCATGTCTTCTACTTGTAGGCAAACCAGGCTTAATTTCCTGCCCCAGGCGACATAATGACGGGACATGTCTTTGCTGAGCATAGTTAAGCATAAAAAATTGTGAGCTAAATCTTAATATATTCTGTTAAAGTTACAACAGGGAGTCGTTTCATTATTTTCTGTGTGCAGAGTTTCAGACATCGAACCTGGGAAACTCCATAGCAGTTTTATAGATCCCCCCCCCCCCGGGGGTTATATTTTAAAGGGTATATTTCATGTAATGTGGGGTCACAGGGTAGTAAAAAAAGGCCCCTCACAAGAAAGGAACGGAAACACACATGCTGCAATCAGTTACTAAATCACCATGGGATATCGTAGGTTATCAAAACGCATTTATCTGGTACCAAGCAGAATGACACCAATTGCAAACGTGTGGCAAATTAGAAACCATGCAGACATAAACAGTGACTCAAGTATATCACTGTCTGATAAAAGTGTAATACAATAATTTGCCTTACATATATACATACTTGCTTCTGAGATTTGAGCTTATAATTGTCACATTCAATTTCATAAAAGAAACTGACATACTAGTAGTATTTCAATAAATGTCGGCAAATGTTTACAAAGCCATTGCGCATGCGCACTCACTACCAAATTCGAAAAAGCAGTGTTCTCTTTTGAAGGTAAGCGGTAAGCATGTCGAAATTTGAAGTACTCCTCTCTTTAAATCACCTGTCTTTTAGTAGCATTTGTGGACGGTACCGTCTGAAAACTTAGCATTGCCTACGTATTGCCGATTACGTGAGCCGACCACCCCCAACACAAATGCGTATTGTCGCGCAACTTATTTAAGCACAACCAGTAGGCCTGTTTCGCCACTGGTACTACTTTTTTCTTATAGGTTTATTGGTAAAATGATCATATGAACTACCCAAAGACTAGAAAGATCTAACTTCAATTTACTTGGAAATAACCCTGATTCAAAAGAATTTATTAGACTAAAAGTTTACTGATCCATTGCTGCTGAAATTTCGTTGTATTCAGTTTAAGTTTGGATCTAGAAAAAAATAAGCTCAGTCTAAAAATTGGATTTCATCTGATGTAAATGAGATTGATCGAAAACAAAACAGGAATAATTTATTTCAATGCACAATTCAACTTTAACGAATGTTGCTGGGTACCTGTATTTACAAAATGGGCCGTCAAAATCACACTCTTACTGTGTCAGATACAGTTTCAGAAAATGGCTGTAAAACAATTAGTCACACGTGCAACATCCGGAGATATATGCTTGTACACATGTGGGTGTTTCTCTCTATGAAACAAAACACACATGCGCGCCATACACCTTAGCAGAAGCTGCTGTCTTTTGGATAAAACATGTTGAAATTTTGTTTCAACTCTAGAATGTACATGTACACCTTTAAACAGATTTTGAGGAGAATATTGTCACCTTTTTGGCATTTTCAGGTTTGTTTACGTAAATTCAATGCCAGAGAAATTTCGCTTTAACACTGTGCCTGATATAGTTTCAGAAAAGGTTCCACTCAATAATCTCAATAAGTCATGCATGTAATATGTGTATGCAGTACGTTTGGTCATGTGCACTGCAACACACACTCACTTCTGGCTTGAAATTTTACCAGTGATTCTCGTTTTTTAAATGTCACGTTTAATAGCTAATCACTCATTTAGGTTTTCCTGGCTTATCCTCCATTTCAGTAGAGGTACCCCATCAGTTTACATCGTGCTCAATACATTTTAAAGGGATCAAAGTCTGTGTTTGCAGAGCCTAATAGATTGCAGAATAATGAGTGCGCACCTGTTTAGCATCACGTACAAATGTAGTAAAAGGGGTGGTAACTATTGATAAGCATAAATGTATGGACCCTCCAGCCCCAAGGTCCCATTAACATAGATTGTGGCAGTGCCACAGCTGTAAGAATTTGGTTTAAGATTCAACTTAAAGATATTAAAAAAAAATATTTTATTTTTATATTATAATACATATTATATTGCATTAAAATAAAATTCTAAACATAGGTTGTGGCAGTACCACGGCATGTACAGGTATGTTGTGTAAATTTGATAAGACAGATTAACTGGTTCTTTAATACTTCCTGTTATTTATTTATTATTATTATTATTATTATTATTATTATTATTATTGTTTTTGTTGTTGTTGTTGAAATTTTAAAAAGTTTTGTTGCTTAACTGTTTCCTCCAACGAACCATCCTAACGTTTATTAATTTCGGAAGAAAAAAATTGTATAAAACGATTATAAAGTTATTCGACCTTTTCACGGAGTATTGAATACACAGAAATGGAAATTAATTAATATAAAGGGAATGCATGCATCCCAATTTCCAACACCACGTGATAACAACCCCCCCCCCCCCTCCACTCAGAGCTGCACGTAGTATAAAATACAATAGAAAGAGCATCCACAACATTGTTGTACATTCAGTGCCTCCAATGCCTACATTACATGAATTCACATATTCCTTAGGGGTTTCACAAGCAATTGTCTATTTTACATTCATGTGTTACCAAGCTAATAAAGGGTAAATAAATACGCTGAATTTATAAATATGCGTTGGACTGAATTTTCCTATTCGCATACCAAAGTACCATACATGTAGCCACAATATTGGAATGAATAACTCTTAGACCCCATTCCCAGAGATAAGATCGATCCAACTAGATCCCTGGGGGTTCACACTAAATAGCTGTCAGCCAAGCGGGCACGAAAGTTAATTACCCCCTTACAGCTTGTAGTAGGCGGGACGGACATTTAAGCCGGATTATCTGACAGTAATCTAGTGAGACTCCCCACGGGGATAGATCGATCTAAAATCTATGGGAATGCGCCCATAATTATTTTTATCTATTTTCAGGTAACCAAAGAAATAAAGACACGTGATGGCGATGAACAAATGGACGACCGTAGTTCTTATCATTGCAGCGTTTTGCTTTTCAGCGCTTATTTTTCATCTCGTTTGGGAAGTTAAACCGAATCTTTTCTCTAAACACTCGAGTAATGCTAAAAAGGAACTTAAACAAAAGTGCTCTATAACCACAGAGTTCATCAAACGTCTTGGCACCGGGAACATAGACTCCCTCAGTGAAGATTTTTCAGAACACTTAAGAGGGAAATGGATTCTCCCTCCTTCCAAGCTGCCCTATAATCTTTCCAAACCAAAGGCAACATACTGGGACCAAATTGGACAATCAAAATTGGTAGACAAAATTCTGAAGCAACGCCGCAAAGGATTTTTTGTGGAATCAGGAGCATATGATGGAGAGGCTCATTCCAATTCTCTCTTTTTTGAGATTTCACGAGACTGGGAAGGATTACTTGTGGAGCCAAACCCGTGGTCTTTTCAAGTGCTTTTGAACAAAAACAGGTAAGTCAAACAAATGTTTTGTTCTATCAAGTATACATATATACTGTTGGAAATGAATTTGGTCTTGCACTAGATCTCACGTTCTGAAGCAAAGGTCACAACATTTCCACCTCATCACAAGGCCTTCTTGGCCCCCGTAGCCAGGGGGAGTTTGGGGGTTGGGAAAAGGTTGGGTAAAATTTTATTTAGGTAAATGAAGGTTGCATGGTCCACTTTTTTCAGAAAAGAACCCCCGCTTTGAAATTGCTTGCTACGGGCCAGGACCTTATTACAAAGCCGTCTTCACGTGGTAACAATATGCGCGGAATGTTCCCAAGATATGGTAGTTTCTATCTCCGGCCATCTTGCTTGTTGTTCAACCCGTTCAGGAATGGCCTCTTTTATTCCTTGTCTGAACCATTCCTCCTCTCCGTTGAGGATCAAAGCAAATGTAAGCAATAAATTTGGACTGTTATGAATTTGGCGTGTACATGAAGCTGCTCACACCTTCATAGATGACAATGTGTATTTCTTTTTTTTTTTTCTTTATAGGAAAACTTATGCTGCTAATACGTGCTTGGCAACAGGCCACAGTCCCGCAATGGTTGATTTTACGTTCGCTCAAGAGATAGGAGGAATGGCCGAAAAAAGCTACGCTATTTCTAAGGGCGAACAAAACGCCATTGAAGAAAAAGTCGCATACAGTGTTTTCCAATTCGTTCTCTTCTGGCCGCCATCGGTAGGAATCACGTGGACCACTTTACCTTGGACGTAGAGGGTGCCGAAATACAAATCCTTAAGTCGTTTCCATGGGAACACGTCAGCGTTGACGTGTGGACGATAGAGTACGCAGTTCACGGAGGAGGTCCTGATACTCCAAAACGTGAGAAAGCAATCAGGGAAATCTTTAAAAATACAGGACTCTACAGGGAAGGGACAATACTTGAGGCCCAAGACATACGGTTTGTTAGAAAGGACGTAACACAATGAAAAAGCAATATCATAAATATGTCACATATAAAACTGGTCTGTTTAGTGTTAACGTGATACAATATGAATGATACCGATAAATGTTTGTCATAGAGGACATACCAGAATGACAAAGCAATCAGGAATATGTATAAAATATACAACTATGTTCTTGTACAATTATTTAATTTTCACTGAACACGATACGAATAAACTGGGTCGTATATTTACGTGTCTTAAACGTAGTGTTCAACCGGATTTGAGATTTTATAAAAAAAGTACTTTTGTGGACATGTTTTTAATTAAAAACTGGGGTGCCACATTTTTTAAATTTTTATGTCACTCAGTGTCAATTCCATCGTGTCCAATTTTCAAAATAATTTTTCAAAATCTTTATGATGCCAAGGATTTTCCCCATGTTCCTGGCATTTATGATTATTTGCGTTTTGGGGGTCCTTTCGCTGACGAACCTGCAGTTATCTACTCTAAATAATTTGAAAAACCCTAAAAAATGCACCTCCCCTTTCGAGAAAATGACCGATCTTGACGATTTTCAAACTCAATTTTGCTTTTATCAGATGGAGCTTAATTCCCTTGCAAATTTGAAGAAGCAAAGATACAATTAGGCAAGTATAATGTGAATGTCCCTATAATACAATACAAAAAATATTCAAAAACTTTCGTGAAAAAAATATGTTTATACTGGGTTTATAGTCTCTACTAGTGAGCTGCTTTTTACGTAACAAAACCATTTAACAAATTTGAATGGAGATTGGCAATCACGAGGCAAACATCGCCAAATAAATGTCAGGAAAAATGAAAAAAAAAACAATAATCCTCCTAATAAATTATTTTAACACACACACGTACAATTTAAAATGTTTTATCAGATCTGTACATATGAAAGATAGATTTTTTTTTAAATTCAGCATGTGTAAATACTAAAATTTTAACAAGTGCAAATGTTATAAAATTGCCGTTTATAATGTGACAGTCTCTAGGCTGTAATCTACCGGTGGGTGTTTTCAATTTGCAATGTGTGTGGCTACCCATCTGGGGCTTTTAAATGAAAACCGCATCAGGACAGGACAGTAGAAACAAAATGTGAGCCAACAGATACAATCAGAAAAATTAGCTAGTGATTCCCACTTACTGTAAAGGAATTCCAGAGAAAACCTGCATAATCTACAAGTACAAGCATTGTGTCAAAAGGCCTTTATACCCCAGTGCTCATTAAAACAACACCTAGGGGCACCAAAGAACTAGCTACACCCCTCGAGAACAACGTTGTGGGGACATATAAAACACCAAATTCCATGATTCCTTTTACATAAGTGACACAGGTAGACAGTTCAAAACCAGGGTTAATGAATACAGGAGATCAGTGACTGCAATTTATGAACATGTAATAGACACCGGTGTGACAGGAATGGAAGCCCGTTTGCTATTACTTTGAGTCAATCGACATCCCATGGAAGATAGCAGAGACTATAAACAGCAGCCGTTACATCAGGCCTACCCAACTACCAGGCTCGGCACATAAGGATCCTGAATAAACCGGTATATCGGACCACACTACACGTTTTCAAGGTGTGTGTCAGAACGCATTTCGGAGTATCAGCCAGAACACCGACAGGATGAACCAATGATCGGGTGTCACCTTGATTGGATAGTAAAGGATTGTCGTAAAATCGTTATATGATTTTAAAACCGGGTGCATAAATTTGAAAGCCACCTAGATGAACCTTAGACTGCCACATTAATCTAATACAATGCAAAAAAAAAGCCTTATCAAAAGTGGTTAAAACATTCAAACCGAATGGGCTAAAGTCCCCATATACCCTCATAGAGACAATAAAATAGAGTACTCTAAAGTAAGAGTACAGTTTAAGGTTGTTCAGCCGAGCGTGGATGAGCCCGCAGTCGTGCTACAAAATTTGTTCTGGGGTATGATACTCCGAAATGCGATCTGACACACACCTTGAAAACGGGTAGTGTGGTCCGATATACCGGTTAATTCAGGATCCTTAGGTGCCGAGTCTGGTAGTTGGGCAGGCCTGTACATGTACCAGCCACCCATGAATAGGGACGGGGAGTCGATCTACCTGACAATTATAAGAGGGGCATGGCCGCTATACCACCTAGCAGTCAGTGAGTGTCAACATCTTCTCACATCAGTCTGATGATGGCCTACGTCCAGGTTGATCGTAAGATATCGGTATGCCAACATTCCAGGTTGTGTTTAATATATTCATCTACCTTTTTGATCTAACCACCAAGCTAATGAACATTTTCCCTCATGACAATTATCTTAATCCAGAAACACGTTTTCCAAAACATTTTATTGATAAGTATTGTTAAACTATTATAATTTCAATAGTTAAAAGACCCTTGATTTTTTATGGCAATACTCTCAAACGTTTCTCTGACTACGTGTGCTGTAGTATGGAATTTTGAGAATGAAGTGGTGTTCATCCCCAATATCTTTCAACTAACATAATTTACACGTTCTATAAACCCCGGTTGTCTAAGTTTGCATATTAATTTAAAGTGTTACATATGGCCAACTCTATTATACAGCCCAAAGACATGGACACTAACATAAACAACAATGATTAAAGCGGGAAGCGATGTAGGGACCATTTCCAGACCCTATCTGACTAACTGTGGATCGATCTATCTCCAAGGGGATTCTCGCTAAATTGCAATCAAATTAAGTGGCTTAGATCTCTGTCACGCCTACTGAAGCCACTTAAGCTGAAAGCAATTGAGCGAGAAACCCTGTGGAGATGGATCGATCCTGTTAGATCGATCTAGGTGTGGGAAACCAGTCAAAGCAGGATGCTAAAACTTTTATGGCGGTATGAAAGTTTTTCGGCTTCCGTTTGATAATTTTCATTTGTGATATAAAATAGTGTAGATGATGTAAGAGGGACTACAACAAATTGTAATCAAATTAAATGGCTTAGATCTCTGTCACGCCTACTGAAGCCACTTAAGCTGAAAGCAATTTAAGGGGAAACCCGTGGAGATGGATCGATCCTCTTAGATCGATCTAGGTGTGGGAAACCAGTCAAAGCAGGATGCTAAAACTTTTATGGCGGTATGAAAGTTTTTCGGCTTCCGTTTGATAATTGTCATTTGTGATATAAAATATTGTATGCCAAGATATAGATGATGCAGAAGGGATTCCCACCATTAATAAATTAATGACTTCAGCATATAAAGTTTGTGACGATTGTATGCAAATGGGATTTTAAGGGCTGACATCAGTGATCCTCTGTCCTAGCGCAGGTTTTGCATTAAACATGCTGTTCGCCTTCAGCAAGATTGCATCATATAGAACAGTGGCTGACTAGGTGTAGGTGATACAATTGGGAACACGGCTCTACAGAAGACAAAAGGTAGGTACTACTTGACTACAATTCAATACTAATACCTTGCTCGTCTATCATAAAACTATGGAATTTGTTTAGGCTATAAGAGCATCCGGGAAAGACTTGTGTAATGCAGTTATTATATTGAGAATAAGAGAAATTATTCTGTCTGCATTAAATGAAGGGGCTTCTCAAAATAAAGGAGGGGTAAACTGATAATCTCACTAACCATGTGTCCTTTAAAAGAACTGTCACTTTTAATTGTTTAACCACTTTTTCTTGTTTCATCTTCATTATTATTATTATTATTATTATTATTATTATCTACAGTACATAACCTGTTATTCAGAGAGCTCCCTAAGAATCATATGAAATGGAAATGGATTGACCAATGACTTTATTTTTATTTTGTAAAACTTGATATAGTGGTATTGTTTATCAGATTAAAACTGACATGTAATGTTTTTACTGCAGTTTAGTGTCTAAAGCATCACAGAAAATCAGGTTACCTATTTTTAATTTCCTTTAGATGTAGCACTTTTAAATGCCCACTGGCAGGTTGAATAAATTGTTTACGAATTGTTTACAACAGATTCTGGTGTAACGGAACTGAGGATCCATGTAAAAGAAAGACCGCCCTCCATATAGTAATAATGTCTAGGGTTAGCCTAGCCTTAGTGAATCAAAATCTTAAGTGAAGCTTACACGTAAAATCAATGGAAAGCGGAGTATCTGTCATGGGGGACTCTGCGTCACGTTACACCGCACAATACAACACAATAAGTTCTCGAGATACATGAGCAAGCTACAGTATCTGATCCAACTCCTCCATTTTAAAAATCCTTGTTGGAACAGCTAACTCCTAACTATTTTGATCTAGTTGCAGGTGACGAAAGAAGAAATATAAAAGATAAATAACTTAACAAACATGATGGCAATGTATCAACGAAGGACCATAGTTCTCGTCGTTATCTTTATAGTGTTTTTAATTTCATCGCTCATTTTTCGCCATGTTAGGGAATTAAAACCAAATCTTTTCTCTAAACACTCGAGTAATTCTAAAAAGGAACTTAAACAAAAGTGCACCATAACCACGGAGTTCATCACACGTCTGGGCACCGGGAACATAGACGCCGTCAATGAAGACCTTTTAGAACACTTAAGAGGGAAATGGATTCTCCCTCCTTCCAAACTGCCATATAATCTTTCCAACCCAAAGGAAAAATACTGGGATCAAATTGGACAATCAAAATTGGTAGATAAGATTCTAAAGCAACGTCGCAAAGGATTCTTCGTGGAATCAGGAGCATATGATGGAGAGGCTCATTCCAATTCTCTCTTCTTCGAGATTTCACGAGAATGGGAAGGATTGCTTGTGGAGCCAAACCCGTGGTCTTTTCAAGCTCTTTTGAACAAAAACAGGTATAAGTCAAACAAATGTTTTGTTCTATCAAGTTGTTTACATGCAAATATACTGTTGGAAATGAAATTTGGTCTTGTACTAAATCTCACGTTCTGAAGCAAAGGTCACAACATTTCGACCTCACCACAAGGCCTTCTTGCCCCCCGTAGCCAGAGGGAGTTTGGGGGTTGGGAAAAGGTTGGGTAAAATTTTTTCTAGGTAAATGAAGGTTTCATGCTAAAAGGTCCACTTTTTTCAGAAGAGAACCCCCGCTTTGAAATTGCTTGCTACGGGCCTGGACCTTATTACGAAGCCGCCACGTGGTAACAGATATGGTAACAGATATGGTAGCTTCTATCTCAGGCCACCTTGCTTGTTGTTGAACCCGTTCAAGAATGGCCTCTTTTATTCTTGATGACGTTATGAATTTGGCATGTACATGAAGCTGCTCACACCTTCATAGATTAGGTGTGTATTTCTATTTTTTTTTCTTTATAGGAAAACCTATGTTGCTAATACGTGCTTGGCAACGGGCCACAGTCCCGCAATGGTTGATTTTACGTTCGCTCATGAGATAGGAGGAATGGCCGAAAAAAGCTACGCTATTTCTAAAGGCGAACAAAACGCCATTGAAGGAAAAAGTCGCATACAATGTTTTCCCATTCGCTCTCTCCTGGCCGCCATCGGCCGGAATCACGTAGACTACTTTACCTTGGACGTAGAAGGTGCCGAAATAGAAATCCTCAAATCGTTTCCATGGCAACACGTCACCGTGGACGTGTGGACGATAGAGTACGCAGTTCACGGCGGAGGTCCTGATACGCCAAAACGTGAGAAAGCAATTAGGGAGATCTTCAAAAATACAGGACTCTATAGGGAAGGGACTATACTAGGGAGCCAAGATATAGTGTTTGTCAGAAAGGACTTACCACAATGAAAAAGCAATATCATAAATATGTCACATATAAAACTGTTCTGTTTAGTGTTCATGTGATACAACGTGAATGATACTGTTAAATGTTTGCTAGAAAGGGCATACCACAATGACAAAGCGATCAGAAATATGTAAAAAGAAATACAACTATGTGCTTGTACATTTTTTTTATTGTCACTGAACACGATACTAATAAACTGGGTCGTAAATGTATCTTGAATGTAGCGTTCAGCCGGAATTGTTATTCTATCAGAATATATGTTTTTGGACATGTTTTAAATTAAAAACTGGGGTGCCACATTTTTTAACTTTTTTATGTCGCTCAGTGTCAATACCATCGTATCCAGTTTTCAAATTTTTTTTTTTCAAAATCTTTATGACTCCAATGTTTTTTCCCAATATTCCTGGCATTTATGATTATTTGCAGTTATCCACTCTAAATGATTTGCAAAACTCAAAAAATGCACCTTCCCTTTCGAGAAAATGGCCAATCTTGATGATTTTCAAACTCAAATTTGCTTTTATCAGATGGAGCTTAATTCCCTTGTAAATTTGAAGAAGCAAACCTACAATTAGGCAAGTATAATGTGAATGTCCCTAAAATACAATATAAAAACATTCAATAACTTTCTTTAAAAATATGTTTATGCTTGGTTTGTAGTTTCTACAAGGGAGGTGCATTTTTAGCTAACAAAGCCATTCAACAAATTTGAATGGAGATAAAAAAAAATACAGTTAGGCAATTACAAGGCATCGCCAAAATAAATGCAAGGGGAAAAAAAACAATAATCCTCCTAATAAATTATTTTAACACACACACATACAATGTATAATGTTTATCAGATATGTACATAGGAAAGAGATAGATTTTTGAAAGATTCAGCATGCGTAAAAACTAAAATTTTAACCAGTGCAACTGTTTTAAAATTGCAGTATATAATGTGACAGTCTCTAGGCTGTAATCTACCGATAGAGATTTTCAATCTGCAATGTGTGTGGCTACCCATCTGGGGCATTTAAATTACAGCCGCATCAGAACAGGACAGTAGAGACCAAATGTGAGCCAACAGATACAGTCAGAAAAAACAGCTAGTGATTCCCACTTACTGTAAAGGAATTTCAGAGAAAGTCTGCAGGATCTATAAGTACAAGCAATGTGTCAAAGGCCTTTATACCCCAGTGCACAGTAAAACAACACCTAGTGGCACCAAAGGACTAGCTTCACCCCTCGAGAACAACGTTGTGGGGACATGTAAAACATCAAATGCAATCATTATTGCAATCCCTTTTACATAAGTGAGACGGGTAGACAGTTCAAAACCAGGGTTAATGGATACAGGAGACCAGTGACTGCCATTTCTGAACATGTAATAGACACCGGTGTGACAGGAATGAAGTCGGTTTCCCATTACTTTGTACAGTTTACATTAGTCCCGTAGTCTAAACCCAATACCTCAACTAACGCTAATCTGTACTTATCATATGGGACCCCATCTCTATAGGACTACCATTCCTGTCAAATTGAATGGAATCCACCAAGATCCTTGAATCTGAGTCCTTGATATCCCATGGAAGATAGAAGAGACTATAAACAGCAGCCGTTACATGTAACAGTCACCTATGAAAAGGGACGGGGTGTCGATCTACCTGACATTTATAAGAGGGACCTAGCCGCTATACCACCTAGCAGTCAGTGAGTGTCAACATCTGCCCACATCAGTCTGATGATGGCCTACGTCCAGGTTGGTCGTAAGATGACGTTATGTCAACATTCCAGGTTGTGGTAAATATATTCATCTACCTTTTTGATCTAACCACCAAGCTAATGAACATTTTCCCTCATGGACAATTATCTTAATCCAGATACACGTTTTCCAAAACATTTTATTGATAAGTATTGTTAAACTATTATAATTTCAATAGTTAAAAGACCCTTGATTTTTTATGACAATACTCTCAAACGTTTCTCTGACTACGTGTGCTGTAGTATGGAATTTTCAGAATGGAGTGTGTTCATCCCCAATATCTTTCAACTAACATAATTTACACGTTCTATATACCTCGATAGTCTAATGTTGCATATTAATTTAAAGTGTTACATATGGCCAACTCTATTATACAGCCCAAAGACATGGACACTAACATTAACAACAATGAATAAAGCGGGAAGCGATATAGGGACCATTTCCAGACCCTATCGGACTAACTGTGGATCGATCTATCTCCAAGGGGATTCTCCCTAAATTGCAATCAAATTAAGTGGCTTAGATCTCTGTCACGCTTACTGAAGCCACTTAAGCTGAAAGCAATTAAAGGGGAAACCCGTGGAGATGGATCGATCCTGTTAGATCGATCTAAGTGTAGAAAACCAGTCAAAGCAGGATGCTAAAACTTTTATGGCGGTCTGAAAGTTTTACGGCTTCCGTTTGATAATTTTCATTTGTGATATAAAATAGTGTAGGACTAGATATAGATGATGTAAGAGGGACTACCACAAATAAAAAAAATTAATGACTTCAGCATATAAAGTTTGTGACGATTGTATGCAAATGGGATTTTAAGGGCTGACATCAGTGATCCTCTGTCCTAGCGCAGGTTTTGCATTAAACACGCTGTTCGCCTTCAGCAAGATTGCATCATATAGAACAGTGGCTGACTAGGTGTGGGTGATACAATTGGGAACACGGCCCTACAGAAGACAAAAGGTAGGTACTACTTGACTACAATTCAATACTAATGGAATAAAATGGAATAAAACTATGGAATTTGTTTAGGCTATAAGAGCATCCGGGAAAGACTTGTGTAATGCAGTTATTATATTGAGAATAAGAGAAATTATTCTGTCTACCTTAAATGAAGGGGCTTCTCAAAATAAAGGAGGGGTAAACTGATAATCTCACTAACCATGTGTCCTTTAAAAGAACTGTCACTTTTAATTGTTTAACCACTTTTTCTTGTTTCATCTTCATTATTATTATTATTATTATTATTATTATTATTATTATTATTATTATTATTATTATCTACAGTACATAACCTGTTATTCAGAGAGCTCCCTAAGAATCATATCATATGAAATGGAAATGGATTGACCAATGACTTTATTTTTATTTTGTAAAACTTGATATAGTGGTATTGTTTATCAGATTAAAACTGACATGTAATGTTTTTACTGCAGTTTAGTGTCTAAAGCATCACAGAAAATCAGGTTACCTATTTTTAATTTCCTTTAGATGTAGCACTTTTAAATGCCCACTGGCAGGTTGAATAAATTGTTTACGAATTGTTTACAACAGATTCTGGTGTAACGGAACTGAGGATCCATGTAAAAGAAAGACCGCCATCCATATAGTAATAATGTCTAGGGTTAGCCTAGCCTTAGTGAATCAAAATCTTAAGTGAAGCTTACACGTAAAATCAATGGAAAGCGGAGTATCTGTCATGGGGGACTCTGCTTCACGTTACACGGCACAATACAACACAATAAGTTCTCGAGATACAGGAGCAAGCTACAGTATCTGATCCAACTCCTCCATTTTAAAAATCCCTGTTGGAACAGCTAACTCCTAACTATTTTGATATAGTTGCAGGTGACGAAAGAAGAAATATAAAAGATAAATAACTTAACAAACATGATGGCAATGTATCAACGAAGGACCATAGTTCTCGTCGTTATCTTTATAGTGTTTTTAATTTCATCGCTCATTTTTCGCCATGTTAGGGAATTAAAACCAAATCTTTTCTCTAAACACTCGAGTAATTCTAAAAAGGAACTTAAACAAAAGTGCACCATAACCACGGAGTTCATCAAACGTCTGGGCACCGGGAACATAGACGCCGTCAATGAAGACCTTTTAGAACACTTAAGAGGGAAATGGATTCTCCCTCCTTCCAAGCTGCCATATAATCTTTCCAACCCAAAGGCAAAATACTGGGATCAAATTGGACAATCAAAATTGGTAGATAAAATTCTGAAGCAACGTCGCAAAGGATTCTTCGTGGAATCAGGAGCATATGATGGAGAGGCTCATTCCAATTCTCTCTTCTTCGAGATTTCACGAGAATGGGAAGGATTGCTTGTTGAGCCAAACCCGTGGTCTTTTCAAGCTCTTTTGAACAAAAACAGGTATAAGTCAAACAAATGTTTTGTTCTATCAAGTTGTTTACATGCAAATATACTGTTGGAAATGAAATTTGGTCTTGTACTAGATCTCACGTTCTGAAGCAAAGGTCACAACATTTCGACCTCACCACAAGGCCTTCTTGCCCCCCGTAGCCAGAGGGAGTTTGGGGGTTGGGAAAAGGTTGGGTAAAATTTTATCTAGGTAAATGAAGGTTTCATGCTAAAAGGTCCACTTTTTTCAGAAGAGAACCCCCGCTTTGAAATTGCTGGCTACGGGCCTGGACCTTATTACAAAGCCGCCACGTGGTAACAGTATGCGCGGAATGTTCCCAAGATATGGTAGCTTCTATCTCAGGCCACCTTGCTTGTTGTTGAACCCGTTCAAGAATGGCCTCTTTTATTCTTGATGACGTTATGAATTTGGCATGTACATGAAGCTGCTCACACCTTCATAGATTAGGTGTGTATTTCTATTTTTTTTTCTTTATAGGAAAACCTATGTTGCTAATACGTGCTTGGCAACGGGCCACAGTCCCGCAATGGTTGATTTTACGTTCGCCCATGAGATAGGAGGAATGGCCGAAAAAAGCTACGCTATTTCTAAAGGCGAACAAAACGCCATTGAAGGAAAAAGTCGCACACAATGTTTTCCCATTCGCTCTCTCCTGGCCACCATCGGCCGGAATCACGTAGACTACTTTACCTTGGACGTAGAGGGTGCCGAAATAGAAATCCTCAAATCGTTTCCATGGCAACACGTCACCGTGGACGTGTGGACGATAGAGTACGCAGTTCACGGCGGAGGTCCTGATACGCCAAAACGTGAGAAAGCAATTAGGGAGATCTTCAAAAATACAGGACTCTATAGGGAAGGGACTATACTAGGGAGCCAAGATATAGTGTTTGTCAGAAAGGACGTACCACAATGAAAAAGCAATATCATAAATATGTCACATATAAAACTGTTCTGTTTAGTGTTCACGTGATACAACGTGCATGATACTGTTAAATGTTTGCTAGAAATGACATACCACAATGACAAAGCGATCAGAAATATGTAAAAAGAAATATAACTATGTGCTTGTACATTTTTTTTTATTGTCACTGAACACGATACTAATAAACTGGGTCGTAAATGTATCTTGAATGTAGCGTTCAGCCGGAATTGTGATTCTATCAGAATATATGTTTTTGGAAATGTTTTACATTAAAAACTTGGGTGCCACATTTTTTAACTTTTTTTATGTCGCTCAGTGTCAATACCATCGTATCCAGTTTTCAAAATATATTTTTTTTTTCAAAATCTTTATGACTCCAATGTTTTTTCCCCATATTCCTGGCATTTATGATTATTTGCAGTTATCCACTCTAAATGATTTGCAAAACTCCAAAAATGCACCTTCCCTTTCGAGAAAATGGCCAATCTTGATGATTTTCAAACTCAAATTTGCTTTTATCAGATGGAGCTTAATTCCCTTGTAAATTTGAAGAAGCAAACCTACAATTAGGCAAGTATAATGTGAATGTCCCTAAAATACAATATAAAAACATTCAATAACTTTCTTTAAAAATATGTTTATGCTGGGTTTGTAGTTTCTACAAGGGAGGTGCATTTTTAGCTAACAAAGCCATTCAACAAATTTGAATGGAGATTAAAAAAATACAGTTAGGCAATAACAAGGCATCGCCAAAATAAATGCAAGGGAAAAAAAACAATAATCCTCCTAATAAATTATTTTAACACACACACATACAATGTATAATCTTTTATCAGATATGTACATATGAAAGAGATAGATTTTTAAAAATTCAGCATGCGTAAAAACTAAAAATTTAACCAGTGCAACTGTTTTAAAATTGCAGTAAATAATGTGACAGTCTCTAGGATGTAATCTACCGATAGAGATTTTCAATCTGCAATGTGTGTGGCTACCCATCTGGGGCATTTAAATTACAGCCGCATCAGAACGGGACAGTAGAGACCAAATGTGAGCCAACAGATACAGTCAGAAAAAAAAAACAGCTAGTGATTCCCACTTACTGTAAAGGAATTTCAGAGAAAGTCTGCAGGATCTATAAGTACAAGCAATGTGTCAAAGGCCTTTATACCCCAGTGCACAGTAAAACAACACCTAGTGGCACCAAAGGACTAGCTTCACCCCTCGAGAACAACGTTGTGGGGAAATGTAAAACATCAAATGCCATTATTGCAATCCCTTTTACATAAGTGAGACGGGTAGACAGTTCAAAACCAGGGTTGATGGATACAGGAGACCAGTGACTGCCATTTCTGAACATGTAATAGACACCGGTGTGACAGGAATGAAGTCGGTTTCCCATTACTTTGTACAGTTTACATTAGTCCCGTAGTCTAAACCCAATACTTCAACTAACGCTAATCTGTACTAATCATATGGGACCCCATCTCTATAGGACTACCATTCCTGTCAAATTGAATGGAATCCACCAAGATCCTTGAATCTGAGTCCTTGATATCCCATGGAAGATAGAAGAGACTATAAACAGCAGCCGTTACATATAACAGCCACCCATGTATAGGGACGGGGTGTCGATCTACCTGACATTTATAAGAGGGACCTGGCCGCTATACCACCTAGCAGTCAGTGAGTGTCAACATCTGCCCATCAGTCTGATGATGGCCTACGTCCAGGGCTCCGTATCTCGAAAGGTTCGCTATGTTGCGCACGTACGCAAGTGTCTCGATTCCATGTCCCGTATCTCGAAATAGAATCGGTTATGCACGCCTGTTAGTGTCTCGATTCCATAACCGATTCCATAACCGTATCTCGAAATAGAATCGGTTATGGAATCGAGACACTAACACACGTACGCAACATAGCGAACCTTTCGAGATACGGAGCCCAGGGCTCCAAATCTCGAAAGGTTCGCTATGTTGCGTACGTGCGCAAGTGTCTCGATTCCATAACTGGTTGTATTTCGAGATACGGGGCCACGGAATCGAGACACTTGCGCACGTGAACATAGCGAACCTTTCGAGATACGGAGCCCAGGTTGGTCGTAAGACAACGGTATGCCAACATTCCAGGTTATGTTTAATATATTCATCTACCTTTTTCATCTAACCACCAAGCTAATGAACATTTTTTTCCACATTGACAATAATCTAAATCCAGATACACGTTTTCCGAAACATTTTATTGATAAGCATTGTTAAACTATTATAATTCCAATAGTTAAAAGACCCTTGATTTTTATGGCAATACTCTCAAACGTTTCTCTGCCTACTTGTGCTGTAGTATGGAATTTTGAGAATGAAGTGGTGTTCATCCCCAATATCTTTCAACTAACATAATTTACACGTTCTGTATACCCCGGGAGTCTAAGTTTGTATATTAATTTAAAGTGTTACATATGGCCAACTCTATTATACAGCCCAAAGACATGGACACTAACATAAACAACAATGAATAAAGCGGGAAGCGATATAGGGACCATTTCCAGACCCTATCGGACTAACTGTGGATGGTTCTATCTCCAAGGGGATTCTCCCTAAATTGCAGTCAAATTAAGTGGCTTAGATCTCTGTCCCGCCTACTGAAGCCACTTAAGCTGAAAGCAATTTAGCGAGAAACCCCGTGGAGATGGATCGATCCTGTTAGATCGATCTAGGTGTGGGAAACCAGTCAAAGCAGGATGCTAAAACTTTTATGGCGGTATGAAAGTTTTTCGGCTTGCGTTTGATAATTTTCATTTGTGATATAAAATATTGTATGCCAAGATATAGATGATGCAGAAGGGACTACCACAAATAAAAAAATTAATGACTTCAGCATATAAAGTTTGTGACGATTGTATGCAAATGGGATTTTAAGGGCTGACATCAGTTATCCTTTTCTGTCCTAAAGCAGGTTTTGCATTAAACATGCTGTTCGCCTTCAGCAAGATAACATATAAAACAGTGGATGACTAGGTGTAGATGATACAGATGGGAGCACGACTCTACAGAAGACAAAAGGTAGGTACTACTTGACTACAATTCAATACTAATTCCCTGCTCGTCTATCATAAAACTAATGGAATTTGTTCAGAGTTGTGTAGGCTATACGAACATCCGGAAACACTTCTGTAATGCAGTTATAATATTGAGAATAAGAGAAATTATTCTGTCTGCCTTTAATGAAGGGGCTTCTCAGAATAAAGGAGGGGTAAACTAATAATCTCACTAACCATGTATCCCACTAAAGAACTGTCACTTTTAATTGTTTAACCACTTTTTCTTGTTTCATTATTATTATTAATATTATTATTATTATTATTATTATTATTATTATTATTATCATCTACATAACCTGTTATTCAGAGGGCTTCCAAAAATGCAAATGGATTGATCAATGACTTTTTTATTATGTTTCTGGGCAAGGCTACAGTATCAGGTTCAACTCCTCCATTTTAAATATTATACCCCTACCACCTGCCCGACAGTCCTGGACTTTTTATTTGCTCTCTAGTCCACGAGTCAGACATAGTATTGGAACAGCTAGCTCCTAACTGTTTTGATCTAGTTTCAGGTGACCAAATAAGAAAGATTTAAGAAAAATAAATAAATAAACAAACATGATGGCGACGAACAAACGGAGGACTGTAGTTCTAGTCGTTATATTTTTAGTGCTTTGTATTTCATGGCTTATTTTTCGCCACGTTTGGGAAATTGAACCGAATCTTTTCTCTAAACACTCAAGTAATTTTAAAAAGGAACTCCAACACAAGTGCAATATAATCACAGAGTTCATCAAACGTCTAGGAACCGGGAACATAGACTCACTCAATGAAGACCTTTTAGAACACTTAAGAGGGAAATGGATTCTCCCTCCTTCCAAGCTGCCATATAATCTTTCCAACCCAAAGGCAACATACTGGGATCAAATTGGACAATCAAAATTGGTAGATAAGATTCTGAAGCAACGCCGCAAAGGATTTTTCGTGGAATCAGGAGCATTTGATGGGGAGGGTCATTCCAATACTCTCTTCTTCGAGATTTCTCGAGACTGGGAAGGATTGCTTGTGGAACCAAACCCGTGGTCGTTTCAAATGCTTTTGAACAAAAACAGGTAAGTCAAAGCGAATGTCTCGATATATCAAGTTGATAACATACTAAGATAATGTGGGAAAAATTAATATGAATTTGAGTACTAAGTGTTGCGTTTTGAAGAGGAGGTCACAATATTTAAACCTCATTACAAGGTCACGCGTGGTGACGGTCTGTGTGAGAGATCTCCAGGATCACAGCATCAAATGTCAGCAGTAAATTCCTACCATTGTGAATTTGGTTTGTACGTGTTTCTGTTCACACCTGCACATATAGATTTATACTTTGGATAGATGAGAATGTGTATGTCTTATTTTTACTTCTTTTTAGGAAAACTTATGTTGCTAATACGTGCTTGGCAACGGGCCGCAGTCCCGCAATGGTTGATTTTACGTTCGCACGGGAGATAGGAGGAATACCTAAAAAAGGCCATGCAATTCCTAAAGGGGAACAACACGTCATTGAAGGAAAAAGTCGTATACAATGTTTTCCCATCCACTCTCTCCTAGCCGCCATAGGCCGGAACCACGTAGACTACTTTAGTTTGGACGTAGAGGGTGCCGAATTAGACGTTCTCAAATCGTTTCCATGGGAACACGTCACCGTGGATGTCTGGACTATAGAGTACGCAGTTCACAGCGCTGTTTACGGTCCTGATTCCACAAAACGTGGGAATGCAATCAGGGAAATATTTAAAAACACAGGGCTTTACAGGGAAGGGATTATTCTAGAACCTCTAGATATAGTATTTGTCAGAAAGGACGTGCCACAATGAAAGTGACTAATATGATATGTTTCAAATACTAGTAGAACGGTACTGTGTAATTATCACTTAGTGCGGTATTAATGACATAATGTTTGTCAAAAAATGCCACAATGAAAAATCGACCAGGGATATATGTTCAAAATAAAACTATTTACATGTATATTGTTTAGTTTTCACTAAACACAATGTGAATGTACTGCGCCGTGTATGTACAGTGCACACGTAACTTTTATGTAGCGCTCAGTGGGGCTTATGCTTTTATCAGAAAATACAGCTAGAAACTTGGGTGCCACATTTGTGAATGTTTTGTGTCATTCAGTGTTATTTCCTCCGTATTTAATTTTCAATTTACTTTTTCAGAAGCTTCATGACTGCAATGCTTTTCTGCTATATACATGCCCCCCCTTCCACTACTGAATCTGCAGAAATCCACTTCATAGCAGCTACAATCGATTTACGGGGACGGTCAGTTTTAGCGCAAAAACAAACTTCTCATATTTACTGTCTTACATAATTTTGGATAATGCACAAATCTTCACTGTTCACTGAATTAATTCCTGTGTATTTACACAGATGCCATATCGTACCAATGACGTCATAATCGTAATTTTGGGGGAAATGCAAAATCGGTTTGTCAAATATCTCCTTCACCTCCTTACCAACGGTGCATATGAAGTCAATTTTTGCCACAAAAACCAACCAAATGCTAGCATATAGTTTCAAATAAGATAACTATGGGAAGAACCAAAAGACAATGCTTAATATTACTCTTAAATGATATTTGAACGGATTTTTCTGCCAGCTTTCTATACTGTATATACAAGGGGCAGAAAAGTAGGTCACATAAGTAGGTTAAATTTTTGACCAAAATTTAAAGAAAGGGGCGGATTGAAGCTCTTTTAAGGCTGATCCAATGATTTATTCAGTTTATCCCTTGGCATGTCGACTTTATTCGAGCTGTATAAGAAATTAGTAGAAGTGGTTTATATGTGTTACTGGGAATCCACGCTCCACCGATGCTCGGTTCATATGTACCTTTAAATTAGGGGCTCAAAACTTATGGACAAAAACATGTAAACTATAATTACGGCACGGGAATGGGGCCCTTGCACTTGTAGTCTTCCATGCTAATTTCTGGAGATAAGATCTTGTTCAGGGATTGAGTAACTCTCCATACTGATTGCTATATGCCCTTGACATAGAAATGTGTTAACTTCTCGATAAACGCTTGAATGACGTGATTATATTCTTGTGCTTAGAAATGAAGGATATAAACGCCGATATTTTATTTTTCCGGGGGGGAGGGTTAATCAACATGTCAGATGCACTATACAATAATTTGATACAGGAAAACCTCATCTTTGGAAGCTGGATGATCACAAGCGCTAACGGTACCCTTAAATCATAAATTAAAAAAAAGACCGAATTTGCAGATTATCTTCAAACCAGGATATGTAAACGAAGAAAAGTAAGAAATATTTACGCAGCCAAATGCTTTATTTCAGTTGTCTAAAACAGTTTCCTCATCGGGGTCAAACTGAAATAGTCAAATTTCTCTACTGTAATCTAGAGTTAAAGAAGACTTGACATAATCTAAACAACATGGTCTCTTTGAAAAAGGCGCTAATATATTAATAGACGCCAATGCAATAAAGATAATTATTACTACCAGTAAAAGTCAGTCTCACAAATTGGTTAAAATAATGACACAAATACTAATAACACAGAGACTGATAAAAGAAAGACATTTTGGAATACATGGTGATTTCACAAACAGGTCAATACTGTGGATCGTCCTTGCTCCGTCAGAAATTGAAGGTGATGCAGTTATAAAGGTATGATTTAACGTAAGTAAGTATTGCACCCAAGAATTCTTCCGATATTTTGCCATGGCATCGTCCTATAACACAAAGCGAAAGCAAACCTTGAGCAAACTTTGTGAAGACAAATAAACATGTACCTGACTTGATTAGCTGCAAGAATCTAAGCAGAAACATCAATGGAACAATGGAATTAAAATGTTGATAAATTTATATACGTATATAATAATTTTGTATTTCGGTCCCATCTTTCCAGACTTTTGCTAGCTTTTTTCACAAAAGATAATGTATCAAAAGCAGTGCAAGATAATTCTAAAAAACACATGATGTAAGGTGTGCCTTTTTTCTAGACTAGAAGAAGTAAAGAGTTCGTTTTAAAAAGGAAAATATTGCTACTGGCCCAGATCGACAAGCGCAAAAGAAAAGGCTACAACTAGTATAGAAAGATGGCTTAGTATAAAAAAATTAAAAAATCGTGAAAGGGTGGAAAAAGCCACCAAATTACCCTTTTGACATATCAAATCTAGTTAGCCCCATAACCATCAGAAAAAAATTATCTATTTAGTAAAAATAAAATAAAAATAAATAGAAGATGACCTATTGTCAATGAGATTCTACATTATGTTAAAACACTTATCTCAAATAGCTGTTATCAAATAAAGTTTGTTTATCAGTGTTTTTCACATCCTGCTTACCCTTATAATACAGCGTGTTTCAATGGGCTTTTAAAAATCCAAGGTTGCTGCCATTTGCCATATGAGATTGGTTTCGGTAAATGCCAGAGAGGGAGGGTTTATGATGAAATAAAGTTACAAATAATCTTTTTTCTTGAGTATTTTCAAATCTCTGTTGTCCCTATGCAGAGCGTATGTTTAGGAATTTTAAGAAAATTCAAGATGGCCGCCATATGCCATAGGAATATTCCTTGTGCAATCTGAAATGCAGTCTTTTGGCAAACTATCTCCCAAATTTACTTTTACGTGAAAAAATTATGAATTGGCGACCATCTTGGAATTTTTGTAAAAATTATCCTTAGTCTTGAGGGTGTTTTTTTTTTTTTTTTTTTTTTTTTTGATTCAGTAAGTTAAAAGGTAACCGCATGCCAAACCTGGTGCCTTTATCCACCAAGTCACGATTCTTTCATTAAGCCACCTCACTTTAGTGAACGTACCTAGGAACATGTTCAAAAATTATCCTGCAATACAGGTACATACCCATAAAATAGCCTTTTCATCAACATCCGTGTAAATCCAAGTATACAGGGGGCGTCGTTCTAATTTCAGTATAGAATATCGTCCCTCCAAGCTGCTCAGTCCATCTGACTTCCACATGTTGAGGGTTGATTTCAACAGATCCCACCTGCAGTAAAACATTAATATTAACCAATGGGGCTCCAATGCGCCTGAGTTAGGTCTAGATTATATTTTTACGGGCGCCGAGCGATGAAACTGACTGTATGATTTTTTTAACCGTGAGGAGCTACGGGCTACGCCGAGTATGTCTACATAACATGACCTTACATCCATACGATCCCGTGCGATTTCGCAAGACCACCGCCTACCTCCGCTCAGACGCCGTACGAAAATAATAATAATAATAATAATAAGATTCTTATATGGCGCCTTACATTCTATCTCAAGGCGCCTTACAATAATGGCTACTATACTAAAATCATTAAAATGACTACAATATTTAATCATAAACTCTCATTGGAAACCATTTAAAATTTACACTACTAAAAATCAATCTTATTAAAAAACATATATTTATATTAAAATAAAATCTAAGAGATATAGACAAAGGGCATTACGGATAGTATATGGCACCGTACGGGCATCGCATTGCAAATGTAATCTAGGCCTTAATACCTTATCACATATTGAACAAAAACTCTGCAATTAGATTGGTTAAAATACTTAATTTATTGTCTATGTGATACGTGTTTTTCGGCTTGTTCAGATGCCATACAGTTGTCTCGTTTTGGCACCAACTCTACATATGACAAATGACTCTGAGTGGCTACCAAAACGAAGTCACAATCATGTTTTTAACACCAGTCAAAACATTCATCTTCTTTATTTTTCGATTTGTTTCATTAAAAATGTAACATACCTCAAGGAATTTATAGGGTTACTTTTTTCGTGCTGGTGTTTGATCATTTTATACCGTCCAATCTCACCGGGAACACTGCTTAGACCAGGGCCGTTTTTGTCCCGAATTCTGCAAAAGTGGTTAGATTAAAATTGAGAAAATAGGCACAAATAATTCTAAGTGCATGGATTGCTTTTTGTTGAACTTATGCTTGAAAAGTCTAGTCGTCAAGCATGAAAATGGCATCCGTACTTGAAAATCATCGCTTAAGCGTAGGTTTTGACTAATTGCTTTTTCCAAAATTGTTACAAAGTTACCTGTATGGCATGTGTCAGGAAAAACAGATTAAGGGTTAAAAAATCGCTGGAAAGTGCCGTTTGCCCCGGGATAATTGTTTAAATATGAATTTTGGTGCAGAAATCTTCTTATGTGTACCTTTAACTCCATCGTGTATGATGGGTCCAATGTCTAACCAAAATATTCTAACAAAAAAGCCAATGTTTGGCTTTGGACTGGAACTACAGGGTAGAGAGCACGTACATGAATGAGCACTTACCTACATTTTGACCTTTCAATTTGTTACAATAATAACTCGATGAGTAAAATGTTTAAATTTTTTTAAAATAACAAACCATTTAAAAATCATCTTTACCTTTTCGACATATCATCATCCTCTCCTCCCCATCCAAAATAAACATTAGAAAACCCGTTCACTTTCTGCATGTGTTCTCTAGTTAACGCAGTCACGCCACCGAATATGTCTTTGTAAAGAACCCTGGAAGCGAAAGAAAACAAATGGCCGTTATCAGTCAAAAGTTTCTCAAACATTTAGAAGCAAGATTATATTTCAAGAATATTTTTCTTTTGAGTCGGTCGAACGAAAAAAAAAAAAAAGATTTTTGCTTAATGGTGGGTGAACAAATATTTTGCAACATAATAAAAATGCAAAAGATGCCGTTTTGGTGCAAAAAAGAGAAAGTCAAATAATATCAACTGACAAACATGACCCGACAAGCAAGAAGACAGACAGGCAGACAGACAGACAAACAGACGAATACAAACATCACCTTTTACAAGGTGGACGCACATACTTGTAGTTATATTTGTCAATAAGCACTGACATATGCCTAGGTTTCTCCGCACATCTGTATATATTGAACTCATTCTCTGCTATTAAATCTACATCGTGGAAGATGAAGCAGTTGTAGTTTCCTAACTTTGATGATTCCATGAAACCAATGTTCATTAGCATGGCGCGATTGAATGGAGGGCCTTCACGCTGAGCATGCAACAGAAAAACGCCCATTAAACATAAACAAGTTTAAGAAGTTCAATAAATTGTTGTGTTTATGACATAAGAAGGATCAATAAACTGAAAGTAACATTGGAAGAACGAAAGCTGGTCCATATTTTTTTAATGTGCAGTTCTTGTCCACTGCTCAGCTTATGAAAATGTTTATTATTAAATCAACAGAAAAATTCTGACCACCTAATCTTCGGACCGATGGAAAGATAAAAAAAGCCCTAAAACCAACTTATCTTCGGTTATTGGACACGTACCCCAATGGGGTTTTCACTTTTATGTTGTATTAATAGATATGATGAAATACCATAGTGTCTAGTGCCCTGTCTTTCTATAAATTGTAAGCAGTTACTCAGGGTGTTCTTAATCCATCATTATCATAATAACATAAATGATAATATTATTCAAAATCTTAAATCCATTTAAAATGTTCAGTAGACATAACAATGCAATAATTTAAAAATGTTTATACATTATAAATAGGAGTACAATGAACAGCTAAGATATTTATAAAGTAAATATACAGTTTAGTACATATTTAAGTTCACAGTTTAAAATCCAGTCATTTCAGCTACAATATGTTTAAAAGCTTTAATCTCTTTTTTAAACTTCTCCTGGGTCTCCATGATTGTAAGGTTTATTGCAAGACTGTTCCATTTATCAGGATGGAAAACAACTTGTTGAGGGAGGTCGCCATAGGGTTGAAGTCCGACTTTACATGGTATCAGTGATAATTAATTGAGTGTTCTTGAATTTCGATTTGGAGTGTTATGTTTGACTTAAGTTCAGTAGGTAAGGGGGCGGAGTGATCGATAAAACACTCGTAATCGAGGCGAGAGGAAATCACTGCATGAATGACACATGTTTAATCCAAGTAATTTCGAATAGCACAGATGTATCCGATGTTGACAATGCTCGATTGGACTTGGGTGATATTTGCGACTTGTCTGTCCATTGAGAATGTAGAGTCAAAGTAAACACCCAGATCTTTCACGTGGGTCTTTCACAGGTTCACAACACAGGTGCCTACTACTAACTTAACCTCTGTCAAGGCTGCAGATTAATATTGTGCACTCTTTACACCATCGCGAAGCATAGCAGAGACTCGAGAGTGCCATAAATGAACCAAAGACTTATAAGTAAATAACTGGTGAAAAATCAATCTGTGGCCCTGGTAGAGGGTACTGCTAACTGAGGTTTGAGCTTCTGCACAAGTCCGTTTTTATGTGTTTGGGTGATCATATATAAGGGGTTCTCCGAATATATCTGAATGCGTTTAAAGTATTTCAGTCTAAAAGTTATTCCTGACACTGCCAAATCGAATAACACTAAATAAATTAAACAAAAAGTTAACATAGACAGCAAACTCATGGTAACCGCTTCGGCAATTTGTTTAGATATCTGTTAGCAGGAAAAGTGGTTAATTTTCAATGACGTTTATAACACTGAATAACAGAATGTGATTTTCTTTTTTCACCCTTTGCCATAGTTTGAAACTGTAATTAATTTTATGTTTTCAATGAACAATATATAAAAAAAATGTTGATTGTGTCTATGAACGAGGTTATGTAAAACAAAAAGGTGGCCATTCAAGATGAATCGCATACGATTTGTACAATATTTTGTTTTGTTGAAATTTCAATGTCCTTCCTGATTGCCAACCTCTCCTGATTGCCAACCTCTTTGTTGCATCACAGTTGGATTAGCAATGTTTTCAATTAGCAAATAGGGTTTCATTTGTAAAAATTATGTGAGATTTACCAGCAGCAGGGGCGGATTTAGGCCGTCTTCTGGGTCTTCCAGAAGACGGTCAGACTTTCAAGTTAACATTGACGGGTATCTAATTTTTTCTGTTGGAAGACGGTCAAAATTGGTCGATACATCAACAAGGATAATTTGGAAGACTGTCAGTAAATAGCTCTGGATCCGCCCCTGAGCAGACTTTATGTGGGAAATGAGGGCTGTGATAGGTACCACAATCTTACACAATCACGACATTTCAAAACCTCTTCCAATCAGGCATCTATTCACCGGGATCAAGGTTCAAAATACAGCTGATAGATAAAAAAACCAAAGCAAAGAAACATCAACATGTGACCTCGACTGTGCACGATCAACGCTTGCCTGTCAGTCAAAGAATGTTTGTAAAATCTGTTATTAAAGAAACATACAAAGTCAATTTTTTGTCATAAAAACCAACCAAATGCCAGTATATACAGACTTGACATTTAATATGGAATATTTTTTTCCAAATCATTTTTCATCAGTTTTTTCCTATTTTGCTGACTGATAAATGAAAATAAGGATTAAAATAGTGTTTAAATAACTTTTGATTAACTCTTTGATGTCATTGTGACATCAGTTCATTAATGGAATTCGCCAGAGAAGCAAACAAAAACACGTTGCCTATTCTATGTCATATAACAACCATTAAAAGAGATATTTGGGATCTCCATATTTTCCAAATTATTGTCTGTAAAAGAGTTTCACGCTCCACAAAGGACCCCCATGTCAGTGTCTAGTCACAGTAACAGTTGCTGTTACGCCTGACCTATTCTGGCTGCTATCAGCGCTCTCAAGTGGCAAGGCATTCCTTGGAATAGGTTTTAAGAGTTCAACCTGGAATAACATTCTAGGCATCGGTCACAATCTGTCCAATTTGGTCCAGTTTAGTTGTAGAACATGTAGGCCATTGATTCGGCGAGCAATGGCCTACCCACATATTGTCTATGTGGTTCAAATATGGCGATTTTGATGACCAATGTAGCTGCTCATTCCCTTGGTTCGGTAAGTAATCTGCTATTAAAAGTACTCTGTGTGAACCGGCAATCTCACCGTGCAACCTTAAATTGTTCCTAAGTTGTCCCCTATCAAATGATAGTCAAGTGGTTGCCAGATTATCCCTTTATTTGATCTGGTTCAGGTTTTCGTCGATGGCTACCATTTGTGTTTTGGCACCAATGTGGTATCCACTCCAAATACTGACGCTGTTAATGACCTTAGTCACTTTAGACGCGTCACACGCTTCGTCGTTGGACTCATCTGGATGTCTGTAAACTCCGTTTTGACAAGTTGAGCACTACAGGTGAAATCTGACCTCAATAAAGAATGCCACGAGGTTTCAGTGTTCAACCCAGAATCGGTCAAGGTCCCCAGTTTATTAGAGAAACATACAAAGATGTTTTTTCTGTTTACAGTGGGTTGCTCAGAGGTCGTCTGGTATTCTAACCTGCTAAAACCAGTTTGGTGTTTGCTAAGGGCCTTGAAAAATGCATTTTGGTGGCAATTTACCCCTCATTCTGAAGAGACTGGGTGGTTTTTGTTTAGTTGCAACAGCAAATCCAGAAAGACAGTTGGTCCTGTACCCTGGTGGTAAGATTTCAATACATTGGGTGTGGCCTCTGTGTAGGTACATCAGTCTAGGCATTACTCTATAAAACTATGCGGACCGTTTCGTTTGGCGCAATTATCTGTCTGGCAATGTCTGTCTTTTTCTCGCCATTCTGCCACAGATTAACAAATTTGTAAAGCACCGCATAGTTCATTTTACACACTGCAAAACCGACCATTGGTATGCAAAATTTCTAATTCTTCTATGCAGTAGTTGCCGACATATGGATACTTTTTTGACAGAACCATGCCTTGCCACAGCCAAGCTTTGATCTGCCCAAAGGAGCACTACCCAATTAAATCACTGCATATTACATAATGCAGCAGCGCAACAAACCTGGTATTCAGTTAATTGGTAGCGACACACCTGTCAACACACTTCTCCATTCACATACCTTATAAGAGATCGGATTTTTTTTGAAAAAAGAAAGCATTTTTACCTAGGCATACCTTCGAAACTGAAATATTCCATATTAAATGTCAAGTCTGTAGTTTCAAGTAGTATAACTAAGAGAATTACCAAAAGACATTGTTTAATTTTACCGGAAAGTGATGTTTGAACAGATTTTTCTGCTAGCATTCTATGCTGTATGTCAATGGGGCAGAAAAGTAGGTCACGAAAGTAGGTTAAATTGACAACCAAAAATTTAAAGAAAGGAGCACTCTAAAGCTCTTTTATGCCTGATCGGGTGATTTATTCAGTTTATCTCTTGGCATGTCGAATTTATAAGAGTCGTATAAGAAACTAGTAGAAGTGGTTTACATGTGTTACTGGGAATCCACGCTCCACCGATGCTCGGTTCGTATGTACCTTAAACTTTCAATATCTTAAGCTAAGGATACTGTAAGCGTTCGCCAAAAACTTCTTATTTACTGATTCACATACTGCCTTCTTTTGGATAACTGTTAAATCTTTAGTGTTCGGTGACTAAATTAATTAACATGTTAAAACACTCATGTTATATTACGGGTGACATCGTTATTGTGATTTTTGGGTAAAAATTGGATAATCGATTTCTCAAATTTCTTTTTAAACGCCAATTTAATGACATCATTTACTAGTCCAAAATCCTGCCAGCGATAAAGCAAAGTAGTGCCCTTGTTTTATGAAAATCTATAATTATGGGCTCAAAACTCCATAACAAAAATATTTAACCCAAAATATGACGGCACGGGATTGTACTCGCGATAAAATCTTATTCAGGGCTGAAGTTATGCCCATACCGACTGCTATCTCACCTCAAATTAGGAAGGTGTTAAATTGTGTTTGGGGTGGTCGGCTCATGCCTTGGTTAAACTACCTCTTATCAAAATAACACGATCCAAGGCTGGGCCCCTGGGGACGTGTGTTTTGACAGCGCCCCTAGTTAAAAGTTTTGAGATTGTTTGCGGGACGCTCGAGATTAAAAAAGAATGCTGTGATTTCTATACTGTAGATATGTTTCTTTTACGTCTGTTTGACAGAGTGATTAGATGTATCATTTTTTTTTTTGATCTGATAAAATAACTGTTCATAGCCGTTGTACGGTGTACTACTTTTACCTTGCTTGTTGTGAGGCGTCTCACCTCAGCGTGGTGTGGAAAGAGGCGTCTCACCTCTGTGTGATTTTTACCAAAAAAGAGAATGGTTTTACGGGTGACGTACAGCCTGGTGGTGGTGGTGGGGGGGGAGGGGGGACTGGTTGCAGAAAGCTCTTTTCGGTCAACAGGTGACCTTCATCAGCTGCAGAGTCCGAGTGATAGGGGGTGTGGGGGGGGGGTCAGTGCTGTATTCAGAATGGTGGTATCAGCTACCCAGCTCAGAACGTGTAACAAGGGACACCGTGAAGACAGGGTCTTCTCAATGCACAACAGCCTTAATACCTTGGGGAACTGTGAACAGTGCGTGTTTAGGCGGAAAGTGGTATATATATATATGTATATACGATAATATCTACCTTTGACTTCCATACGTGTTCTTAATGTTCCTTTTAAAATGTCTCAGTAATTTTAGGTAACGCTTAGACGAATGCCATTTACAAAAATATTATTATTATTATTATTATTATTATTATATGATGTCAAAAATAGATTTTTAAACAGAAAATTCAAAACGTGAAAAATTAAGACTGACTTACCTGATCTACAACAAATATCCCGTAGTCTAAGTTTTGTTTCTGAAACAACGGAATCATGTTATTAAGAAAAACTCTCAGCTGTGAATCCCGTCCTCGGAAAGGTATTATAATGGCGACGTGAACGTTGGGATTACAGTTCTTTGGTCTCCAGAGGCCTCCTGGTAGTAAACCAGTATCTTTAAATTTGTTCTCAAGCTCTCTCCAAGATGGCGGATTCAAGTTCACCATTCGTCTTCTAGCTGAAAAAAAAAAGAAAAAAATTATATATATATATATATATATATATATATATATATATATATATATATATATATATATATATATACAGGGTTACCACTTAATATGGAATATTATTTTTTGGCGAGTAAATTTTCTACAAAATATTTAATTTCTCTCTAACTACTTTAAATCCAAAGCTGAGGTGTCACTCCATGTGTAGCCAGGTGTGTTACCTAATTACCACACAACTCTCGAAACAATTGATGCATGCAGTTGCATGTTCTGTGGTCAGAAATGTGAGGGGTGGTCTTTTCGGCAATTTCTGCCCTTGTATAAAAACGCATGGGTGTGGTCAATCTTTGGAGTGTGTTTAGAGAAGCAACAAAGGGATCGCTCTGAAACTTGGCAGGTACATTAGTGAAGATATGGTTCGACAGCTAAGCAACGCAGCTTACTATGGGATTCTTGCTCTAAGAGAAAATGGCCAGAAACGGACAGCCATTGCCAGGTAATTCAACATTTATAAAGGAACCGTTTGTGAAGTCCTCCAAAGAATTGCTGCAACAGGGGCACCTACTCCAATACCTCGACCAGGGTGTCCGCGTATCACACCAAGAAGACAGGATCGCCTTCTCCCTAGAGGACGCCGTGCTGGTCGTACAAAGACAACCAGTGTCCTCAGAAAAGAGAGGCAGAATGTCATTCAAACGCCCGTTTCAAGGTTCCTCGTGAACAAGAGATTACTGCAAGCCGGTTATTTTGCACAAAGGCCAGTAGGGAAACCACTGTTAACAGGAGGTCATATACAGCGACGTCTGCAATGGGCTGGGGACCACGTGCGTTTGCAGCCAAAACACTGGAATCACGTCGTTTTCAGTGATGAGGCCAGATATGGATTTTTTAGGGTTGATCGTCGAATTCGTGTCCACCGACGTGTACGAGGGACATAAACCGATGATTGTGTACTGCCTTGGGTGCAAGCAGGGGATGGTAACGTCTCTGTTTGGGGAGCATTTCATGTTGGTGCCCAGAACCAGTTGGTTTTTCTAGGAGGCAACCTCATCCAGGATTCCTACAGAAACATTCTACAGCAAACAATGCTTCGATTGGTAAGAGTCATCTTCAGGAACAACTTTGTGTACCAAGACGACTGCGCAACCCCACATCGAGGCCGCAGAATCACTGTTTTTCTTCAAAACCAATGGGTTCAGCAACTGCCCTGGCCTGCAAACTCTCCAGATATGAACCCAATTGAAAATCTGTGGGCGGAAGTAACTCACAGAATTAATAGCTATGGTCCTCGGCCGGGAAATAGTGATGAACTGCGACAGGCAAATATCACTGCGTGGAATGATATCCCCAGCCAAACTCTAAAAAACGTGTCACAGGGTATGCCATGTAGGATGAGGGCGCTGCAAGCGGCTTCTGGAGGTCATACCCGCAATTACTGACTTTTCATGATTTACTGTAGTGAGTTCTTTGACTGTGTAACATATCACTGTCCGGAGGCTATCATTTTCTTTAATATCTTATCTCAAAGTTTATACTGACATCAAACTGTTGATATGGTTTTCTGGGGGTGTTCCTTTCTTTTGAATGGCATCTTATGTCAGATTTAATATCATTGAACAAAATATCTCACAACAGAAGACTGGATGTTATTATCACTCAGTGACATACTTTTTTAATGACTCAAGCCAAAAAAATTTTAATCAGCACTCAAAAATAACAATGATAAAAAATATTCCATATTAAGTAGCAACCCTGTATATATATATATATATATATATATATATATATATATATATATATATATATATATATATATATATATATATATATTTTTTTTTTTTTTTTTTTTTTTTTTTTTTTTGTTTTCAGATGGATGCGGTGTCTTAGAGCCTGGTTATAGGAAGAGATATAAATGTTGCATACCAGTATATATATCAATATAATGCTGTAAAAAAAGATTGGTGTTATCTGTTGTGGAGAAATTGACAAAAAAAGGAGAATTTATAAATGTGCAGGCTATCTTGGGTCCTAGTAAATTACCTTCTGCATAATAAAACGGTAATAACCATAATAAAACCATATAGTTTTCGTGGGCCATATGTTAAAAGCAAATGAAAAAAAAAACAAACATCTGAACGTCCCGAGCGGGACTATCAATAAAAGCGATCTTCACATTAAGCTCCCTAAAATGTTGCTGTCATGGGAATGGTCATTGGGACTATAGATTGCAATAGCAGATAAACACATGTACACCCAAACTTTCCCTCTCACTGACGAGGTTAAAAGTTTCCATTTGATACAGGACCTAGCTACGAATCTTCTTTGGCTTCGTGGTAACTCCGTAACTATGTAGTAACTTGAGCGCGAGT
Source organism: Lingula anatina (assembly GCF_051362555.1). Taxonomy (NCBI): domain Eukaryota; kingdom Metazoa; phylum Brachiopoda; class Lingulata; order Lingulida; family Lingulidae; genus Lingula; species Lingula anatina. The sequence continues at coordinate 12,545,159 of NC_141774.1, read as the reverse complement.
TCCGAGTCCTCTCAAGTTATGTGTAGTTTTTTTTCCTAGAAATAATATGTTAAATTTTGCTTTTGATTAATATAAGGGGACCCTGGTTTGTACAGAGGGTGGAGGGGTCTGTCAAGGCGCAGTCGGTAGGGTGCATGGATGCTGAAAAACAATCCAAAGCGACACCAACCATGGTAACGAGAAGCCACGAGTTCGAATCCCGGATGAGGCACGTCCGTTCAGCACGATAACGACATGGCCTCTGGATCGGGAAGTCACGGGAATGAATGCGGACTCTCGTGGGTCCTAGCAAAATATCTTTTGCATAATAAAACCATATGGTTTAGAAAAAATGATCGATTTAAAAAAGAACATATTCCTGAGTACAATAATATTTTCTTTCTCTTCGCTTAAAGCTCCTTAAAATGGTGCTGTCATGGGAATGGTTATTGATCTCTATCCTTTACCAGCTACTCCACAGATCACACTTGAATTGACCTATAGCTAAAACCCTACGGGGCCTTGCCTGTCATACTGCAATTTTATCAAAATGTGCTATCTTCTTGGAGGGATTATCAGAGAGAAAAGTTTTTATTTTTTTTTAATGTCGCGTTGCCTCTATTGCCTTTACCCCCTTCCTATCTTGGGCCCTTGCTCCTTAAAGACTGTTCACATGTTCATACAGTACCCGGGGCAACTCCACAGTCAACACTGAAAGAGTAAAGACTACTCAAGTCTGAAACCGCCAAGGTGTGAACAGCTGTGGACCTCATTGTGCTCTATATGTATAACGTCAATGGTAAAACAAACGTTATCTCAGTGTAAAATAAAATGAAAATAAAAACATCTGAAGCCATCTAACTAGGAACGTTCCGAGCGGGATATCAATGAAACCGATCGAACTTGAATTGACTCAGTAGCTGTCCGGTATAACACCACGCCATACCACCTGTTAACCGCGTTCACCAGAAAAAAAGTATAAAACAAACTCCTAGTTTGCAAGCAGTAAAGTATGACCATTTTAAATAAATAGTAGAAAATATACTACTGACCTGCAGCAGCAATGCAACAAGCGATATTTAGTGTTTTCACTTGCATAGATCTTTATCATATCCTCTTAGTTACTGTAAACAGTGTCCCTATGAAGAGGGATACTTGCAAATCAATAACTCTATCATAATGCACTTGCAAATAAAAAAAATGTTATTCATACGATTGTGATGTGTTACTCTTCTAATCACTCGCAATGATCTTTAACAGCAATTTTGTTTAGTTGAGAGGGTATTGTAACTTGCTGCTCGAAAAAATACGCTATAATAATAAAATTATTATAATTATTTTATTCATTTATTTATTGCTGGTTTTGGTGGTGCTGGTGAATTTTGTTGTCCACTGCATCTTGCGGTGACATACATTGCGGTGACGTCTTTGAGGTCGGGGTTTGCCCTTGTCAAAACTAAACAATTTTCACCTTCATCTTCACTAGAAGACAAAAGATTAAAACACAATGACGGTATAGCTCTAATCATGACTATATGAATAAGACTATGTGATTAAGATAAGTATTACATCTAACTTTTCCTTTAGTATGGTTGCTTGGAGGCAGTGCAGCTGAGGGAAGCTTCGGAGGATTCATATACAAATATACTGTACATAAATATGACCCTCTACCAGGGCCGCAGATTAATTATGTGAACATTTCTAAAACGTAAAGAAAATATATCTCTGTTTCATGAATTACCTAGAAACATGGCTCTCTTGGCCAAGAAATTTTAATTTAATTTAAAATTTCCTTTATTAAATAGCTTGTTTGAATTGCCAACAATTTGGGACATTTTAGATCGAAATTCTTTATAATGTTATTACTTTTTGAGGAAGTCAATTTTGCCCTAGAATGTACATGTATAATATATGTGGATTTGAGATCACACAACGTGCAAATTCTGATTCAAGGTTGGGTTTGGGTTAATTCTGTCCACCAGTGTCTATCTGACGCTTATGTGAGCTTTTCTGAAATTAAACACTCTATTTATGACGTCTTTCCTTTAAGGTATCTTAGTAGATTTTTTTGTTGAATTTGGCTTTAAATTGGCAATGCATCAATGTTTCATTTAGCATTTTACGGGTTTACATTGTTCATCGACTGATTGCAATTTGATGCATTTATATTACGTATTTTATCATCATTTAATCTATTCTATTAATATTAAATATCTGAATATACCTCTTGCTACCTGGCGCCTTATCTGGTACATATAGTTTATGTAGAGCAAAGGACATAACCCAGCAGCAAAACAATAAACAATGATTTAGGAGGTCTAGTACTAAAAAGTTTTAAATGATGCTTTGTAAAAGTCAGAACCTTCATGTATTTGTGGCATACCGGGTTAGACAGATAAACAGGCATTTTAGTCCCTTATTTTCGAGGTGTGGTATATTTTGACTTGTAACTTGTAACTTTTAAGTCTAAAAATTTTTTTAAAGTTTAAAAGTTCCTCTAACAGGTAACAGTCCAATTTTCCATACTTCGAGTTTTGTCCAAGCAGCAAATCAAAGCATTTTCTATATAACAATAACATGTTTATAAATAGCACACCTTTTGTGTAAATTAATAGAAACTAGTTGGAGGGGCATAACTTTACAGTATATACCAATACATGAACAAAAATGCATAACTTTCACCCAGATCTTGTGTTGAAAATAAACACAGAACTATCCGGTGGTGTTGCTGTTCTACAATTTTTCCAATATCTCATTTTGTGGTACTAAGACCCATTTGCATTTTACTAGTAAAACTCGACCTGTTAATTGTAAACACATCGGAAAAGGTCATGACGCAAAAACCTTGAATACACCACTCTCAAAAATAAATAAATAAATAAATAATTAATTATTTAAATAAATAAATATAGAAATAATAGTCATTAATATAGAAAACCTATATTTTATAGAAAACCTTTGTATGGTCCATATAAAAATATGAATATAAGGGGATCTGGAAGTATAGAAATTTTGTTTTAACCTAATATAGGGCCTATACCCACACTGGACAATAGAAGTGTTACCCCCACTGAACCAATACTTAGGGGGAGATAAATGACTGTGGAATGATATGCTCCTTGTATCATTTTATTAAGATCAAATTTCACAAAAAAATGTAGACCAGGCATTATAACTACTCAAGATCTACCTACTTTGATTATTGATTACTTGATTATTATTTTATTACTCTGATTCAGGGGGTGACACTTCTATTGTCTGTTGTATATATATATATATATATATATATATATATATATATATATATATATATATAGGGCCTATATATATATATATATATATATATGTATATATCTTGATAAAAAGATAGGAACTGTATAGAGGATTCATTTCAAATTACGACTACCTTGTTTTGAATTTAAAAGCATGACTGACTAGATGGATATCTGACTTGGTTTGTATCTGACTTGTCCCTTGGTCCCAATAACCTGCCTAAATAAACTCACCTAAAGCCGTTTCTTGGATAGAACACGTCTTATTAAGTCCTTCCGCATTCCTGGTGACAGAGTCTTTTATTTTTAAAATACTGGAATTCACTTTTGATGGTGTATCTGACATCCTGTATGCATATGAAGTGTTAACGGAAAATGAATTGCCATAAAAAGACAAAATAATTTTAACTGGATACTGCGCTAAAAATGATAAGAATGAAATTCCTTCTGATTCACGTCGGCTGTCAGTGTTGTTGAGAGTTAAGTCACGTTTTCTCGTGTATCTTTGCTTTTCTGTAGGCCTAAACTTGTAAAATATCAATGCCTGCAGTAATAAAAGACCCACCAGAAGCCCAGTCATCCTTTTTAACCGCACACGTATCGGTAGCTGCGTGGCAATTGCCGCCATATTGTTCTCAGCTCTTCTGTCATCTCTGCAATTAATCAAAGTCGCGAGAATACACCAATGACTGGCTCAGCTTGTTTATCTTAATATGTTCCAGCATGTGTTTTTCTTATTTGATCAACCTTGCCTTGACATTGCCGATTGCATCTTTATCAATCGAATGTTATACTATAAATAGTATTTCTTAAATATACTATAATTAGTATTTCTTCGAAGGTTCCTTTTTAACTCCTTCTTCTTTTCCGTTTCCTCGCAACAAAAAGATCTAACACGCACTGTATGCATTTAAGATGAATATGAAGTCAATTTTTTGCCACAAAAGCCCTCCAAATGCCAGTATATAGATTCAAATATTATAACTAAGAGAATTACCAAAATACATGGTTAAATATTATCATATTAAATTATATTTGAACGGATTTTTCTGCTAGCTTTTTATGCTTTTTATAAATGGGGCAGAAAGTAGGTTTAATTTACACCATTTACAAAAAGTGGCAATTTTAGCATTTTTATGGTTGATTAAGTGATTTATCTAGTTTAACCCTTAATATGTGGAATCAATTTCAGTCGTAAAGTTATAAATTAATTTATAATTTGCCAAGTTTTTGTCATTATACCGTAGTGATGAATACGGTATAATGACAAAAACTTGGCAGATCAACAATATTTGAACCAAAGAAACCAAAGTCTATGTTCAAGTAATCTCTCTTCAAAGAGCTTTGTATTTGATCTACAGTGTAGGTGACATGTTGGACCTCGCTATCTATAGTATATCAGTTGAACTGGGGATTTGCTCTGGTGACAAACTATAAATAGTATTTCCAGGAAGGTTCTCGTGTTATTCTTCCTTCCTTCCTTCCTTTTTTTTCTATTTTTTTTCTTTTTTGCTGCATAAAGGTTTAACACGCATTGTGTACTCTAAGGACGCAGAGGATATGGTGCTATATATTATGATATGTCTAACAATTTGATGGACTAAGGCCCATGTGACATGATTCAAATTTCGCAAAAAAATAAAAATGTTATGTGAATATAAATAAATAGAAATAATAAAAATAAAAATAAAATAAATAATTATAATAAAAGTAATAAATACATCTGCTCGCAGAGCGAGGAGTTGCGAACTATAACACACTTAAAATAGAAAAATAAAATATAAAAACAAATACTGCAAAAACAAAGGAATGAATGAAAGAGTGCACAGGATATTTGAGCCTTTCGCAGGCTGTGCTGATTAATGGCCACGTTCACAACCAGTTGATCTGAGGACTATCTAGTCCACGGATCAAATATGGCGCGCACTTTCCATTAATGGATTCCTGTCTCTAACGCGCGCCGTTCCAGCAGGGGCAGAGCAATGAAATCTCGGCACGTTTACCAGTGGGTCGCGCCATATTTGGTCCGCGGACTAGTCAGTCTTCGCATTGACTGGTTGTATATTCGGCCAATTTTCACAAACGGAAGTTAGAGCACTCTGTCGCTAGTGACAATCCTCCAACTGTCCTTGAGATTATAATGAACAATCCATTCATTCGTGTAGTTTCGTTCACAGACGTCTTACAGATTAACAGTTCAAATCCCCTACATTTGGCGTTCCCGGTCGATGAATTGGGTGAGACCTGGTACGTTGGAAGGAGGCATGACCCAGCATCACTTCACACAATCAGTGAGATTACATAAAAAAATGCAATTTGTTTTAAATTTCAGTGGGCGTTTCCCATATTCATTTAAAAATTTGAGATTTTTTACATATAGGCAATAAGCATGATCCTTGTGAAAATCAGTAAGCTTTATCTTAGAGCAATTACCAATCTACTGATTTTTTTTGACACCAAAATATATAAAAAGTGACCTCTGACGCCGAACAAAAATCTGACCACAAACAAACAAAGCAGATCACATACCTGCAAAAATTCTTGTTTCTTAATTGTTTGTCAGTATACCGCAGTGATTAATTAATTGTTTAAACCAAAGAAACAGAAATCTACGGTATCAAGCTCCAGACTACCTGTATATTGGGCCGTGGACGTCAAAATTACTTTCTCTTTCATCAAAGACGCAGAAAGAGGGAGAATATGTGACTCGTCAGCGACTAAGAATCTCCGAAAGCGCAAGCGTGCTGTTTCTCGTATCTTCCACCATATTGAAAATAGTCACCATAAAAAAAAAAAAAAAAAAAAAAAAAAAAAAAAAAAAAAAAAAAAAAAAACGTAAGGGGATAATTATTCAGCCAGACACCCAGATGGAAGCCGGTAACATTCTTTGTGTAATGAAAAGCTGGGTTTTACTTTGTGGTAGGCCTACTATACTAATTTGTGACTAATTTGTGCATTTGTGCTCCCAAATCTAAGGCTCGTTTTAGAAAATAGCCATATCGTTTAAGAGGCCAGGGTTTAACGCCAGTTTTTATCGTAATCTCTTTAAGAAGAGGTTTTCATTTGATCTAGGTGACATTCTGACCTCGGTATCTGTATCAATTGAAATGGATGATACGGCAACCGGACTAAAATAGCATTTCCGGGAAGGTTCTTTTCTTTTCGCTTCTTTCAATGCAATTTTTTTGCTACAAATAAAGTTCTATATTCTTTTAAGGGCATTGAGGAGATTGATACAGATGTTAACTTACAATTTGATAGAAATAGGCTTGAGTGGTTTAATTCGAATTTCGAATACTGATCAGTTTCATCTTCAAAAGGTTGCAACTACAAATGCAGATATATAAAATATGGCTATATATATATATATATGTTTTAGATTTGGCCTGGGCCCACCCGAACACAAGAAGTTCAATGAATGTGTAGATTGTGTTAGTTGTGACACTACCGCGTGGCGGTCCGCCGGGGGGAATATTCCTTGTTAATTTTATATTGGATAATTGTCAAAGCTTTTTTATGAACTGTGAACGTACGAGAACAGCTTAAGTCAGCTTGGAAAAATTATGTGAAAATAAAGAAAAAGAAAGTTTATGAAAAAAAAAAAACATGAACGCAACTTCACTATTTTACAGGGGTAGGCCTACGCCTGTTAGTCCGAGGGCGCAATGTTCCGAGGGTCCGATCGATTTTCCGAAGACTGTAGGAGCCAAGTAAAAAAAAAAAAAAAAAAAAAAAAAAAAAAAAAAAAAAAAAAAAAAAAAAAGGACCGCTGTTCCGAGGGTTCGATATTCCGAATGATTTTTAGCCCGAGGGCACGCTGTTCCGAAAGAGTTAAACGCAGTAGGCCTAATATTACTTGCATGTGCAGAGAGGCGCTTTTGACTGTTATTTCGCCACGTGTGCGTTACTGTTAGTATATTGGGTAAATAGAGAAAATTTTTGATAGCAGTTTATGCAGTGCATGTTTAATTTCCGACGCCGCTATGGCTTCGGAATAGCAGACCTTCGGAGCCAAAGTTCCTCCGAACAAAAGACCGTCGGAATGTAGGCCCTATTATATTAGGCCTACTCCGTTATTCATTTAGCTACTAAAATTATCATTTTTCAAATGGGCCTACTAGGTAGACGTTAAAAGTAAAATGTATGTCCGAATAGATTTAAAAAAATAGTAAAAAATAACGAAAAAATTCAAATATTTTCAAGTTAAATAAGCCCTACTTAGGCATGTACATGTAGGCCTACATGTAGCTTTAAACAGTGTTTAATAAAAATAAGAATGTTGTTTTTCACCAAACTGTTTCATACATTGGCGCTGCCACCTTCTGTGTTTACTGCACGTCAGTACTGGAATGCCCATACATTATGTATTAGTATTATGAAATGTTGATAAAGGAGAAACATTTGGATTATTTAAATATTTTACAAGTGGCCACAAAATTCAAGTAATCCGCCATTGTTCACGCATGCGCATTTACAACCAAAGTTAAAGAAGCTGGGTGAACTTCTGCAGAAGCTGTGCTGTATTTTGAAGGTAAGTATGTCGAAACTTGGCGTAATTTTAGCATAAACGACATCTTTAAATACATTTCTAGTAGGAGGCGTAGGACAGAATCCTTGTTCTTACCGGGTTCTTGGTGTAACCGCTTTGTTTACGTAAATTCCATGCCAACCAAAATGGCAAAATGCCGGCGGAATCGGTGGCGGAATCTCGCTCTCACTGTGTCTCAGAAAACGATGTTCTTTTCAGTATCGTCAAGATGTCACATGTGCAGCATATGTCTACATTTATTGACATTTGTGTGTGAAGGGCTCGCGCACACACACACACACAACACGCACGCACACACACACAACACACACGCACAGCTCTGTCTTTAACTTCGATAAACTGAAAATTGTTACTAGTACAGTATGTTTTGGCGTTGAAGTAACTATAGTGTCTGATATGCCCAAGTTTGAAATGTATGTTTTTTTGTCAAATTTTGTTAAAGACAAATGTTGAGGATTGTCACATGTTTAATTGGACTTACATGTGGTCAGTATGTAATTTGTTTATAAATGCATAGTTACAACTATGCATATAGACTGTTAAAAGATTAGACAGTATTTGATCGAAATTAAAAAAGTGAAACGGATATATATGAAAAGTATACAGTGCACTTTAGATCCATATATAGCAAAATAATAAATTTTCCTTGCAATTAATTTAAATGATTTCCCCTACTAGTGCTGTATAGTAACCATACATAATGTCAAGTATCTTAGTCATAGCTGTATTAATAGTTGAGCCCTGTGTCGAGAAAAGCACGCTATGTAAAACTGTTTTTGAGTTCTTAGTTTGAATTCTAGATTTTTGTGTTACTCTCATATATTAGAGATGCTGGTGAATTTCACTCGTAACAGGAAAAATATGATGGCACTATACTTATTATTATAAATTTATAAACTATACTTATTATAAATTATCAACACTAAATATTTATAAATTTAGAATCACAAAATATGTGTCTGTTTCCTCCATATTGTGGTATGCATAATTCAAATTGTGAAATATAATCTACACATACACCCCATTCTCATAGATTAGATCGACCTACATTGGATCGACCTAACTCCCTGGGGGTTCACGCTAAATAGCTGTCAGCCGGGCGGACACGAAAGTTAATTACCCCTTAAAGCTTGTAGTAGGCGGGGACGGACACTTAAGGGGGATTATCTGACAGTAATCTAGTGAGACTCCCCGCGGTGATAGATCGATCTAAAAGTTGTGAGAACAGAGCCTTAAATGCCCAATTACAGCTGACAGCCTAAATCAACTTTAGATCAAAGGCTTTTGGTGAAGGAAAACAAAATTGAACTTTGGAAACAACATGTAGTTTTGTAAACTGATCTCCTTAGATTCATTCCTTTCTATAGCTAGCAGTAAATTTCAGGTTTCTGTAGCATTTAAAATAGAAAACTCCAGTTGGAAAGCATGTTATTGGGTCCGTCACCTTTGTTCTTTTCTTTATCCTTCTATACTAGTACTAGTCCTAGTATTTGTCTTTTTTCTTGTAATTTATCATTTATAAGTTTTTTTTTGCATATATTGTTACCAGTCACCAAATATTCCTTGATAGAAAAGGGGTGACATATTTCAACTGATTAAAGCACTATGGGTTTATATGGGGTCAAAGTACTAGCAGACTAAAAAGTGGTTTAAAATTTTAGACCTATTTTCAGGCTGAAGTTCTTCAATGATACAAGCCCCTGGGCTTACTGTAGTATAGTTTATATCAGCAGAAATCCTTTACATCTTATTTTACTTAAAATAATGCAACAGATTTGACTTCTCTGTCTTGTTTATTATTGGTTTAGTTCAGAATTTCAAATCAGCTCTAAACTGTCCATATATTTGCTGAAAAGAAACTTAATCCTACAGACAGAGCCCGTGCTGTATATTCGCGCATATGCATGTCAATATATCGAAGGTATGCACTTGACATGTAAGGTACACATGGCTGACACTCGACACTGGTCTCGCTCTGTAAGCTACACGCATCACCACACTCAAACAGTATCAATCCACAACATGGCTTTGTGGGCCATTTAGCCAGGTAGGCCTAACACAAACAATGAGGTTTTATTATCCCACTCAAAGAAACAGTTTTGATTTGTTCTATTGGCTCAGGCCTGGGTTTGTTTCAATAATGGTGTTTTCTCTGTCAGGTGGTCAGCTCTATGGGTGGATTAGAAAGGACAGAAGCTGGCGTTTGATTGGATTGTTTTCTTAACCGACACTGAAGTACAGGGGAGGGGGAAAACTTGTGAATTTGTAGGTTTAAATTTTGTTTGTGGTTTTAATCAATTATCTTGAGAGTGTGAAGTAATTAAATAAAGTTGCATTGCTTCACAGGTATTTGTAGGGGAATGGAAGTCTTGGGTTTGTATTTTGTAGACTTCTTTTTTGTTATCTTAATTTGGTGTGTTAACTGATGGTAGGAAAAACAAGGCAATTCATTAGAGGTGGGGAGGCAGATACAATAAGTACAAATAGTAGACCTGTAGGGATGTAAAGGTGTAATATATTTTTTTATAAGGCTGTCGTCACTTGTCAATATAGATATGAAAAAGGGAAAAATACCAGGTTATTTAATTACAACTTTTTCATACTTTTCATGTTTCATTTTTCAGAAGTTCCTAAGTAGCAGTGTGCAAGAACTTTCTACCCACACCAGAGTTTCACAGGGAAACTAGAAGCCATGTTGTGCTGGTCTCTAGGTTAAAAAAAGTGTGTACATGAACTTCATACCCGCTCTGTGACTATATCCTAGCTGTTAACAAGGTGTTAAGGAGTCATATTATGAGTCTCCAGGCTACAGGTGTAATAAAAGAGATGTATCATTAGACAGGTGAGAGTTAATCTGAGATACGTTTAAGGCAAACTGCTTTGTGAAGCATCATGTACAATAATTGTTTTATGAGCAACAGGTAACTATAATATAATACATGGGCTTTTGTTTTTCTAAATGTATTGTACCCATAAAATATGACCCAGATGCTGAGGTGTTGGATGCCTCAGTTGATGGCTGTGTTCAGAATAGAAGTTATTGTACTAGCAGGATTGATCCATCTTGGCAGGGATTCTTGCTAAGGCACAGTCAATCATGTAATAAGCTAAATTGTCTGGCATGCCCCCTGCAAAGCAACATAAACATCATAGACAACAAAGCTTCTGGACTTTACTCTTTACTTTAAGTTACGAGAGTTACATTGACTGTGCCTTAGCGAGAGTCCCTATCATGGTACATCAATCCTGCTGGTACGTTTTCTTCTATTTTGAACATGAATTACTTAGCCTTCTGATATACGGATACGCTTTGAGAGATTTCCTGGATATTACTAAGGAGAGTCACCTTGACAGAGCCCTACCCACCCCTTTCTCTCTCTCTCTCTCTCTCTCTCTCTCTCTCTCTCTTGCTTGACCAATTTATCAATTTTTGCCCTAGCAGTATGAAGCATCATCATCATCATCAACATTATCTGGTTTTTCAGGTCTTCTGTCCTTTTCCCATGTATGGCCCTCCATTCTGGTATTGTCTTGTGGAACTTGTGAAAGTGAATAAAACCTCCAATAGCATTACTACAAGTTAGGACCTCTCAAAGTGTAGCAGTACCCTCAAGTATACCATCTGATATGGAAAGGGCCTAAGGGTTCATTCAGAATGTGTTAAACTGCATTAGCTACTGCACATTAACTCCAGGGGGACTCGCACTGAATACTGTCAGATTTACTAGGACACGGCTCTGTTTGTTTCCAATGTACTTGCATTATACGGTATTTATAATCACCAGCTCCTCTACTCATTGCCAGGAAGAGGTGCAGTTGTCTGTTAATCTGATTGCATTCAGCTAGGGAGATCTATTTTGAATGGGTCGCTTAGACCCCATTCCCAGAGATTAGATCGATCCAACTAGATCGACCTAACTCCCTGGGGGTTTACGCTAAATATCTGTCAGCCGAGCGGGCACGAAAGTTAATTACCCCCTTAGAGCGTGTAGTAGACGGGACGGACAAGTAATCTAGTGAGACTCCCCACGGGGATAGATCAATCTAAAATCTATGGGAATGCGCCCTTAGGCTGCATTCACAACACAAGTTGATCTGCTGACTTACGATCCGCTAATCAGATATGGCTGAACCACTTGAAAACTTTCTGTGTAATCCCTGAAGGATCTGGGAATCTTTTCAGTGTCTATTAGGGGATTATGTGGCAAACTGTCTAGTGGGACAGCCATATTTGATCCCTTGATCTGCTACTTCAGGGATCAGCTGGTTCTGAATGGGCCCCTCTGAGTTTGAGGAAGTTTTACATACGTTCGTCTAGCCAGAGGGTTTTTTGTCCTAGACCCAGGGCTATCATTTTTCTACATAGGATTATGCATAATTTATTCTCTTAGTCTGATAAAGGGGGTAATACTCATAAAATGTGATCAAAAGCACTTCAATATCAGAACAGTATGAAAGCTCCAGATAAAGAGAAGATTAAAGCTTTTTAAGTTGTCTTTTTTTCAACAGGGCAATTCTGATGTCTTATTACAGGGATTTCATTTGGAGCAGCAATACAGTATTACAGGAATTAAATCTTATCAAATTTTGTTGCTTTTTGAACAGGGCAATTCTGATATGTTATCTTATCCTGCCTAAGCTTGAATGAGGCATATATTTTTACCTGATGATAAAATGGTCTTGTCAGTTTCACCTTCTGTGAATCAGGTTCAGTGAAAAAACCAACTGGCATTTCAAGCCATTATCAAAATTTAAATGTCAGTTTGTGTAGGTAGTGGGTTGACATTGAAAATCCTTATTTTCAGTTAATTCTTGTTTGAATGATGATAAATTGCAGTGTCTCAAAGTCTAAACTTCAGATTGAAGTGAAAAAAGTTGGCTGCTGGCAGCTGGCATGTTGTCATTCAATTCAAGTGTAATTCAATACAAAGTTGACTCTTTAACTAGTCAGGGTCAAACGTGATTCTTTGACTTCTAGAGGCTCAGGTTCATCTGTAGCTTTTCTGTTCTTAAAAAAGAAATAAGATTTTCTTTCGAATTTTTGTTCTATTTTTTTTTTAATTCAGATTTGAACTTAACAAAACAGCAAAGTAGGAGTCTGTAATTAAATATTATGACTAATTGTATAATAAAAACGTTCGATGTTAATTCTATGGGAATTGATGAAATGAAAGATCCATTTCCTCTGTCTGTCAAGTTTTTCTGAGAAACATTTGCACAAGTTGGTATCTGTGACATCTGTCTCACCTCCCTCCCTATGCTGTATACACCTTACTCTCACTAAGACTGGGTTCCCATTATACTTAGATTGATCCACCTGGATTGACCTATCTCCCTGGGGGTTCACACTAAATTGCTATTAGCTCTAGAGGCTTAAATGTCTGTCACGCCTACTGAATCAGCTAGGGGTAAAGCTAATTACCCCCTAACAGTTTTACTAGGCGTGACAGATGTTTAAGCTGGATAGTTTGATAGCAATTTAGTGAGACTTCCCAGGGAGATAGATAGATCCAATTATCTGTGGGAATGGTCCCTAACTCAGACTAGGAACCTTTTACACAGGTTTCTTTAAAGAATCAGACCCTCTTACACAATGTCAAGTCATTTTAATTGATCAGACTCCCTTACACAGACCCTCATAAAGAATTAGACCCCCATACGCAAGCCATTTGAATTGTTCAGCCTCTTTTACACAGGCCTCTTTCATGAATCAGACCGTCTTACTCAGGTCTCTTCAAAGAACTAACCCCCTTCCACAGGCCTCTTAAGTCTTTAAAGGATCAGGCTCTCTTAAACAAGTCTCTTTGAAGAATCAAGCTCTATTTAAAAAAATGTTCAATTTGCAAATATGCATATTCAAGTCCATGTGGGTTCAGCATTTAGCACTAGACCAACAAATGCTGTGTATTAATAGGCCGAGGTTTAAGTACTTTGTTGATACATCGGTAGAGTTTTAACACACATTGTGACAGCCACACTTAAGAGTGCAGCAACTGTTTAACCACCTTCATGCAGGTTTTGTCAAGTATTTAACTTTTAAATATTCAGACCGACTCTAAAGAAGTTCATACTGAGGAATTAGTTTGACAGGGATAATTTTAGAAAACTGTTGAACAAAGAGGTAGGTCCTGATTAATGCTAAAAGAAAGGGTTGGGGACACTGGGTGATTGGGTTGGTTTTAACCAAAAAGTGTCTTTAAAACCTAATGAATGTTTAAAGAAAGGGTTGGGTACACTGGGTGATTTGGTTGGTTTTAACCAAAAAGTGTCTTTAAAAAGTGCCTTTCCCTGTGAGAGGCCCCCGTAACATGGAGTGATACAGAATTCAACTGATAAAGACATGACCAGTCCATTTGAGACACTTCCTAGTCAGGTGAGATATAGAAAACTGTGCTGTTCGATGTGAAAAAGGAACCTACTCAGGCAAATGTAATAAACCAAATACTAGTACTAATGTCAAAATATTTATGACATAATTTTAAGTGACAAATATTGTACAAGCAGCTCACTACAATTAGTGGCAGGCACAGGCTTTTGTTTGGGTTTGGGAAGGGAGGGGATGTGTCTGCACAACAATGAAATGGAAATCATTTGGACAAAATACTTTTTATGAGAAAATAATTTCAGTTAAAAAGAATCATGTTGTCTGAGTTAATTAATCAATTCTGTATCTCCTGTATTGTCCACAACTAGTATTTGACTAAAAAATTGTGAATGGAAAACCAATTAACCCCAAGTTGACGAAGTAGCATACAGGTTACTGTATTTGCTGTGTTACCTGACAACTCAGGAACAGCTTATTGATAAGGGGACCAGGGGCATTGTTTAGATATTAAACAACTTGTTAATGTTGTTGACAGGGCTGACATTTTAATTTCCTGATGGCTTTGGTTCAGTGGTGCTATAATCATGAGGGGCAAACATAATCAGACTACACCAGGTCCGAGGAGTTGGTCTGTTGGAGGGTTGAGAGATTGAAATAGTGCTTGGTTTTCTATCGTTTCATGTGTAAGACTGTTTTTAGGAAGAGAAGGAAAAAGCGATGCTCTTAAAAGCTAAGAGAGGGGCACTATACCTAGTACCCTACTAGTACTATATATTTCATTTGACTTATGAGAGTCATAAACTTGAAGTGATCATCAGGTGATGACATCTAAAAACAACTTTGTATTGACCTCTGAAACTTATCAGGGTGGTCTGTTCCAAAGCCAACAATTTCAAAGAGGGGGTTCTTTTTTGAAAAGAAAAAGAAAAAAAGAAAAAAAAAGGGGGCCTTTTACCATAAAGCCCTTCATGTACCTAGATCAAAGTTTACCCATTGGACATTTTCTCAGCAAAAAAAAGGGGCATTGTTCAAACATTCAAAACCCTAACCCCCACCCCTTCCCACCCCTGACTACAACTACTAGCCTGGTGATCATCAGAAACTAAACTCTAAAAATGAGTTTTCATTGACCACTGAAACTCAATGTGGTCATAAAGGACTACTCATTGCTGTAGCAAACACTGTAAAATGCATTAGAGAGCATTATCTGGTAACCAGCTTAACGCTTGCATGTTGAGCTCCAGATATTATATCATACGACCAGTGTAATTCCTAAATCAACGTGGAGATGACTGACCCAATGATTGCTCGTAAAGATGTAGAACACACTTGACCATGATTAATTGCAATTAATTGATCTGGGAGCTGCGGGTTCATTAAATAGTGTTTGAATGGGGATATTTGCAAAGCTACGTATGCCTGGGGGATTGGAGGGACGAGAGGAAAAAGGGGAGTAATGGAAAGGGTACTAGGCAATATGCAATAACTAGAACACACTGTTACCTAAATAATTAACTACAGTTTTAGAAAATACACAGTGTCCAGTTGATGTTATAAAGGTTAGAGGTTATTTGAATGGTGCTATTTTCAAAGTTACATATAATGACAATATGAGATGAGATGAGAGAGAGAGAGAGAGAGAGAGTTCAAGGAGAGAGGAACACTTACGTACATTTAGTAAAGCAAATTATATTGAATAAGTCGAATGATTATTGAATCTGGTTCTAGAAAATACATGTACTAGTACTAGTAACAGCTAGTGTAGTGAATAGCCCAATATCTGCAGATATCTATTGGAAAAAAAATTCTTCTGAGCCTTGGTACCTGTAGAGTATAAACTTTTACGTAGACTTATTTACTGTAGGCTTAAGGGGGGCTTAATTACATGGGAGGCATCGGATATACACTGGGATTGTTAACTAAAAAATGTGGAAGGATTGAATGTCTGTTACCAACACCAATCACTCACACTATCTATTGTCAGTTAAGTGGATAAGTCACCAATATCCTAGATGCATTTTTATCCTTATCCAGTGACGCATAAATAATTCTGACTTGCGTATAGAAATGTGGAGCAAACACTGTATTAACGAGGCGGTTTTCTTATACAGAACAACATAACAACGCGCTATTAGAACTTGATGTTGTTTGCCTGTGACTGCCAGGTAATGTTTACGCTTGCATATATATAGTACTAGCATGTTATAGAACACAGGGTATTCTGTACTCACTAATAGTATTTTATTTCATTGATTATACCTTTAAATAGTTGTCAGTTGATTTTTCCTTAAAGTGTTAGCTCCATAAAATTAAAAAATGATACATTGTTGAATTTTTTGTTTTCTGGATAAAACTAATTTTTTAAAGCAATTTTGCTGGGAAAAAATATGGCATTTGTCAGTGATTTAAACATCAAATATATAAACTCCAAAGTTTCACCGTTTTCCAGTGTCCTAAAAACTACCTTTGGATCTCATTTAGGGACAGTTATAGAGATTTGTTTATATACTTGTCTATGTGGAAATGATAGGAAACACAAACCCCCATTATAAAGTGTGAAATCCAGTAAAATAATGTAAATTTGATCAGGAATGCCATCTGAATCAGACTTTTCTCCTTTGATTTGTCCCTCAAATAAAAAAGGAAAGTGAGTAAAGAAAGATCACAAGTGTCAGGCACAGGGGTGTAATGACTAAGTTGACACTAGGTACGTCTCATTAGTCGCAGTGAAAAGTCGGCAAAGAAACAACACCTGGATGCCGGGCGGGAAGTTGTCAACATTTTTCGTTTAGATAAAAACCTGAAAACTTTTCAGACATGGTCGATTTGAGAGGATTGGTCAAGTACTTCTGAAACTTTGAGAATATGAGCATATATATTGAATGTTTCAATTTGGATATAATTTCCTCTGCTATTTGAAGGAGCCTTCAAGGTGAGTAATTTGTACAGTGCTGTTGTGGTAAGGAAAACCAGTTCATGAAAAATTATATTATTTGCATTTCTTTTTATGCATGCCCATACTGCTGAACAAAACTTTTCTCTCTCTTCATGTAACACTATTCTCTCTATCTCTCTCTCTCTCTCTCTCTCTCAGACACACACACACACACACACACACACACACACACACACACACACACACATGTCAGTGACCTGTTTTTCTTTAGCAAAGATAAACCAGACAGGTTAAGTTGACAGAAGACACAAGTTCAATATGCTATCTCACTTCAGGTCTTTACCACTCGTCCACTGCATATTGGGGAGGTACACATTACTGAAATGTGTACTAAACCTTATGATGTTGGCCAGTTGATCAGACTGTAAAACTCAGTGAAACAGTC
Organism: Lingula anatina; assembly: GCF_051362555.1. Lineage (NCBI taxonomy): Eukaryota > Metazoa > Brachiopoda > Lingulata > Lingulida > Lingulidae > Lingula > Lingula anatina. Next base: position 12,527,693 of record NC_141774.1, on the reverse strand, counting down.
AGACTTTTGATGAAATCTGTTTTAAAGATGATTCCCCATTCTCTCTCTCCATTTGTCCTCCCTCTCTTCATTCGTCTATCCCCTCCTCTCTCTCTCTCTCTCTGTTCATTCATCCATCTTCTCTCTTTCTTTTTTTTTTTCATTTATACATCTCTCTCTCTCTCTCACACACATACACACACACATACACACACACACACACACACACACTGTCATATTATGCCTGCCTCATGATGAAGTATGAAGTTGCCAATGATGTAGCAGTTCTAACATATGATCATTAAAGAAAGCAATGCAACATCACAATGGAGAAAAGCAGAACAGTAAACACATTAATGTCTAACCTTACAAAACCCAGCATTGACAGACAGGGTGTGCCAGCGTTCTTTATTTTCTCTTGAGACATTCGTGATTTTTTTCCAGTTCTTGTATTTAATTAACTGAATGAACAGAAAGCATAACAAATCATACAGTCAATTGATAGTGAGTTAGCCCCTTGAGCTTATGAAGATATGTAATATAGATTTACCCACAGTCAGCCCAGTACAAATAACTACAGTCTTAAATACATAAGTAGCATAAAATATTAATTATCTTTTATCAAACAATCACACACTTATCCTGGGGGACTTGAAAAGGTTAAAAAACAAGTTCTGAAATTCCAGTTTGTTTTGTAATATGGCAGGAAACTTCAGTGTTGTGTTAGTTAATAAAAAACAATACTTGACATCAACTTCCAATCTAAATGGTAGCGCTGTGGGTCGGTTGCCTGGGGAGAAGAGGCATGAGAAGAACACCTGACAGACACCGGGGAGGGGATTAAGTTGGTTAAGTTGGTTCCGTCACGGGGCGAGAGTCTCTACATCAAATATTGACCCGGTGATGAATTATGTTGTTTTGGTGAAGTCTTGAGAGATACTGGGATGATAGAGACATTTTGTTATCACTGGGAGGCCTTGATGTAAGATGTACAGGTATGTACTAGTTTTCTAGAAAGATTGTTTCCTCCACCTATGTAGGGGATAGTGTTTTCATTGACATTGGGTTGTCTCCTTGTCTGTTTGTGAGATAATACTAGTAAGTGGATAAGAGATTTGAAAAAACTTTTACTGGTAATTGATATTTGGTGAAATATTCAGCAAAGACGGTTATTCAGGAAGGAAAGAGACCTGTGTGAAGTTACACTCATCTGAATCTGGTCCTTATGATATTTTAGAAATATAATTTATTCTTTTTCCTTATGGTGTTCAGGTATGTACTAGTTAAGTAGGAGGATAGGTTTCTCCACCATGCTGGGTTGTTACGTCTTCATGAATGTTAGGTTGTCTGCTTGTATGTTTGTTAATTAATATAATAAGTTGACAAGATATTTGAAAAAAGGTTTTCCTAGTAATTGACTTTTGGTGAAATTTTCAGCAAAGACAGTTATTCAGGAAGGAAAGAGACCTGTATGCAGTTATTTTTAAAATATGTATTCTTTTTCCTTATTGTTTGATTGTTGTTTTTGTTGATATGAAAAGCAGGCTGCCCTTTAGTACTGTTCTATACAGTAAAAGTACAAAAATGCTATGTAGAATACTAGTAATATTTCTTATGATTCCAGAGTTATGTTTCCTCTGAAAAAACCTAGATAATTTTTCTCCATTGAAAAGATAAAGTCCTTCCCCTATTTGTCACTTGTCTGTTTTAAATTTGTCTCTCCCAGGATTGTACTCTTAGGGGTGTATATTGCACACTTCAGTCTGGGTGTCTCCTTGTTTATATTCTTTATTATTGTCTATGGTACAAATGTTTCAGTGAAGCATTATGGATATGGAGACTTACTAGTAAGTGTTTAGGTGTACATTTGTGGATGAGCTTCTTTGATTATTTTTACTTTTTGATGGTGGTCAGTCATATACTTGAGATATTTTTCAATTCTCTCTCTTTTTCCTTTCCTTTCTCTCTCTCTCTCTCTCTCTCTCTCTCTCTCTCTCTCTCCCTTTTATACACACTAATACATTTACCAGTAACTCCATCAATAATAACCAGGTAAGCAGAATGAGTTCATTAGGTTATTGAGGCTGAAAAGTAAGGAAATCAATGCACTCACACACTGATTCAATACCGGCCTTTCACTGCGCCACAAACAAATTACTAACATTAGGGCAGGATATGGAAGCTAATTGTCAGCGTTGCTCATACGGGGTTAGCTGTATAACACCTTGCTGTATTATTTCTAGCCGCTGTGAGGTAAAATCAATGGGAACTTTTTCAAATGGACTTTTGATACAGTTTAAGATGCTAAGATTTTTTCTCTAGCAGGTGAGTTGGACCAAATGTGTTGGTACTTAAGGGATTTATGATCTACTGTGCCTGTCCTTAGCTACAGAACCTGTTTCACAAAGCAACATCAGACTGAGAGTTGGTGTGGAATTGTTTATCGTATTTTTAATTTGGTTAGATCTGGCCGTGGTGCAGTCAAAAGAGGTATAATGTCTGTTTTATGAGATTTGGAGAAATATATGGCTACTGTTTTCAGGCAATATAGGGCAATATAGGTACTAGTACTCTTCTTCTGTTTGTGACTCAGAGCTGCAGATGTTTTTACAAACAGACCATGGAATCACAGTTTTAGTCATTAATCTGGGGATCACAATCACGGATCTGCAGCTCCGAGTCGCATTTATTATTTATGAGGCCTGGATTAGGCCAGCTTTCAGACTAAAGTCATTTTGTCTTATCAGTTACAAGTAAAGGACTTTTTTTTTGTAAATAATGCTTAATATTTTTATTATTTTAGGTAGCCAGACCAAGCTGAAAATCGCATCTGTCACCTGTGGATAAGTTGTGGTGGTGAAGCCACAACAGCAAGCATGGAAATGGATTTTGTTCATGATACAATAAAGAGTGAGTACATGTTTGTCCATACTTTAACTTTTGCTTTCCCAAGCTACTTAATTAAATGATGATACTAGTAATTGAATATATTGGCCTGACTATCTGTAAGTCTGCTTGTCTGCCTAGCTAGTTGGTTTGTTTGTCTAAAGTTGCCTTTCTCTACCTGTCTATTTGTCTGTCTGTGTCTTTACCCGTCTGTTTTTCTGTCTGTCTGTCTGTCTATCTGTCTGTACGTCTGTTCTCAGATTTGCAAGGTCGTACATGTACATACATGTACGTTTTTTACCATCCAACTCATCTTATGTCAGTCCTCAGTGGTCATATATCCACTACACAGTGCAATAAATAATCAATGAGAGCAAGGAAATGCCAGGTTGCCAGGCTATTGATTGCTGACAGGGTTTCCCACGACGTCCTTTGATCTCCAATAAATACATCATTGTATGTAATGTATATGTGTACAGAGAGAGGAACTGAGATTGACGGAATTGTGATCAAGTCTGCAGGCAGGTGCTTGAATTGGTTTCTTTGCTGCTGTTTGAGACATTGGGTATCAACTATACATCATAGTTCATACTAATAGGGGCCATTCAGATTGAGAAGAGCCGAATGCTAGCTGGTCCACGACCTAAATATGGGTGACCTATACATGAAAGGAAGACCACTTAATCCTGTACTATGGTCTCTGGCCCTCTCACATGCCTCCAAATGCATCGTCCCTCGACTGGTCGTATTGAGACGAGTTTTAATTACTGTGCCCCTGCCGGAATGACGTGTGTGGAGGCTTGAAAGAGGCGGAGAGACCATTACAAAATTAAGCGGTCTTCCTTTCATGCAAGTCCGCCATATTTAGGCTGTGAACCAGCTAGCACTCAGCTCTTCTCATTCTGAATGGTCCCTTTATAGGCCTGAGGCTCCTTATGTTTGGCTGGAGAGATTGTATTTTTTGTCAAGTTGGCAGACAGGGGCTTGGTTACTAGTACTGTGCTGCTGTTTAAGACATTTGGTATAGGCTAAAAACAACACACTACTAGTCTAATTCACAAGCCTTATAATGTTAAGTTGGTAAGATGGACTGTGTTTTGATCTAGACTTTAGACATCATTAAGTATGTATTGTGCTGTTTGAGATACTGTTTATGCATGTAGCACAGAACATCATATGCACTGTTTTATAAAACATAAAAGCCTCACATTGGAGAGATTGACTGAATTTTGACTGTGACTTTTGACATGCACACGGTTAATTGAACATCCTGGTTTAACATAATGCACGCATGATTGGTCTTGTTGTATAATAACCACTGTGTTCTTACTAGTGGTATAGAAGTTGAGAGAACAACTGAGATTGATTGAAGTTTGATGTTTGATTTCTTTCCAGTTTCGTTGTTCATTTTCTGCCTGTTCAGACACAGCTTTCATGACTGAAAATCTATAATGTGATTGAAAATATGAGACAGAATTGAAAAGTATTCTTACGTAAAGCAATTAAGATCCATTTGATTGGGGGATGTAAACAAGATTTATTTGCCCGAAGTTAATCTGGTTGAGAACGCAACCATAAAGAAAGGTCTCAGAAAAATCTCCTTTGTGGCATGCTTTTTAATCTTCATAAAAAAATTTACCTACTGTGCAATCAAGCAGGTCTACAGGTCGTAGAATTAATCTGGTTAATCCTAATTTTGTGACATTTTGCTAACTGAGGCCATTTTTGCTGCAGGTTTCCAAATTAGGTCTTATCCTTAGGTAGATATGGGGCAAACTTTTGGAGCGTATTGAAGGTTTGCAGGACCTGCATTGTCACAAATCTTGTTGGTCGTCTGGCTTTTCAGGCAGTCATGACCATTCAGACCAGCAGTTTCTCCATGTTTGGCCTTAGGTTTGAACAAATTATTAGGTAAAGTGATACCTGCTCCTGGTATGTATACTCAGCATGTGTGAATTGATGCATTGAGTACCTGGACATAGATTATGATATTGTAATAATTAATTGATGTAACCCTGCTGCACATGATTTTATTAAAACAAACAATATTTAACATTTACAGCTAGCAAAATTTTTACATCATAATACTGATGAAAATTACAGGTTTATTAAATCGCAGTTGTTGACATAGCAACTGTGTAGGGAGGTGCCACTGCCATGTCGGCCATGTTGGATAAAAATGGCGGGGGCGGGATGGGTCACAGCCCCCGCCCAACCTACTCCTCTTATGATGGGTACACACGCTCAAATTACTCTTCCCTTAAAGATGAGATCAATCGATTCTCAGAAGAGAAGAAGAAACAGATCGAAATGGAGGGTGGGTTCGGAGGTAGAGTGCAGTGATTTTATTATTAACATTTTTCAATTTCACTTTGTATTAAAATGTAAGCCTGTTTTTCATAACTGATTGGATTGTCATTGGAATTATATTAATAATACATGTGTCTCCTTAATTTGATAATTAATGTACTGTTATTGTTCCATGAGCATTAATCTTTTGCTTTTGATTTAATTGAACTTAAATGCTAAAATACTTTTTTCAGCTGCTGTTATACTGTGAAACCTTATGAATTGTCTCAGACTAAAAATTCCAGCCATAAAAATACTAATGAATAGGAAATAAGTTCTGCTATGAGAATTCTTTTACATCTTTTGATCAGTGACCTTTCACCTTTCTCTGACTTGTGACTAAAATATAATTTTGTGATGCCACTGATTCAGTGGATTGTGATCTTGTTTAACTGAAATAACAAAGAACAACTTTGTTCCTGTTTAATGTAAAATACTGCCTGAAAATATTGTGCCTTAAATTGTCTAACCTATAACTGCAGGTTTTGATTGATGTTGGTTTGTGAATCTGCCCTTGGATAAATTGTCAACCAGGATTGTGTTAGTTGAGACTCTGTCACAATTGTCACACCGAAATGATAATGGACTGTTCTCCTATCAATTCCTCTGTGAAATATGAAAAAAACTTTTATACCTTGAAGTATGTTGAAATATAAGTGCAGGAAAAGATGGCGAATAAAAATGAAAAAAAAAAAAAGAAACTGGTAATACTAAAATTCCCTAATAGTGTTGAGCTTGCAGAAACTATTTTTAATAGAAAAAAAAGTTCTGAATAGTATTCGAGTCCAAAGTGAAAGAAACCTGGTTAGAATCTCTCTTCTGTTATTCATCTGCTGCTGCTGCTGCAAAAAATAAATAAATAAATAAATAAATAAATAAATAAAAATAAACAGATTTTGAATGGCACAGATATAAGCACTCACTGATCTATACCCCTGGGATGTTCTTATAGCCAACGTGAATATTTGTCCTTTTAAGTGAGAAGGCCTTGAACCTTCAGGAAGTTAAATTGGTCTTTGTCCACAATATAACATGACCTTTAGAAAACTAAAAGATGTGAGTTACATTACCAAATAGAAAAAAAAATACATGATTCAAATATGTAGAATTTAGTTAATTAAATAATGGTTGAAAAATCTTTCAGATCCAGAAGTGAACAAGAAGAAATTAAAGGAGCAACTGGATGCAGAAATCAACAGCAGAGTTCGTGAAGCTCTGGACACTCCACCACTGGAAAGAATCCAGCGCAATCGCAACAAAGCCGATAAAGAAGATGTTGATCACATCTCTCAGCTAAATGCTCAAATTATGATGGACCTGACAGATAAAGAAAGAGATTATGTAAACTCCAGACATTGGAGAGAAATGCAGAAAAGGCGTTTAAAAAACTTGCGCAGGTCTGCATCAGAGGGGAGTGGGTTTCAGAAAAAGACATCGCCAAGACTAGAAGGTGAATTATCTAGGTCAAATCAAGACGATTTTCCAGGTGTACTGGGATTGGACAGAATGCCCAATCAGGCGCCGTCTTTAGGGCGCTGGGCGAGACTGGAAAATTTTGGCATTATGAGCCAACCTCCCAAACCGCCTAAAATATTTTCTACTTGCACGCGGGAAGGGTACCTCGAAGCTCTGAGAAATGGTCGTTTTCCAGATGGTTCTAAGTTGACATTGTTACACAATGGGAAGTTTGCAGACAAATATGGCGTGGTGAGGGATGAGCACGGACCGTTTTGGCCGCCAGATTATGGACCGCTTTTCCCAACGCCAAAACATATTCTTGCAGTGCCAGCAACCCCTGAATATTTGATGACGGAGATTAGCGGTGAGTAGAATGATCTGTTTTGATCCCCTAGCCTGATTTGGTTTAACAGAGCCCATTCAGAACTGATGATCTTCAGATCTACTGATCTGCAGAACAAATGTGGCACATGAAAGCAAGACGCATCTCCCTTCCACCACAAGTGCTGTCCGAGGATCAAATATGGTAGACCCTGCATGTCAGTAAGACCTATATCGCCACCTCCACAAGCGCTGTCCAAGGATCATCTGTTGTGAATAGGCTTATGTATGTGTATGTGTTGACTTTTCAGGCTCACAGCAAAAGTACCCTGATGGAAGAAGACAGGCCGATGCTGTTTTTTTTTTTTTTGTCTTTTATGTTCTAAACTGAGATACTTATAAGGAGTCATTTCACTGTAGATTTTTCTTCTTTTAAATCCCGTTTTTTATTTTTTATTTTGATTTTATTTTTTATTCCAGGCAAAGAATTTAGAATATGAAAGTTGTTATGCGTTTTTTCTGCTGTGTATTTTTTCCTTTTCTATTTTGAGGAATATATATTTCAAAAGGTAAAAGCAATTTCATTTGAACACTTTGGGTTTTTGTTGATAACAAGTAGCAAAAATTTTATGAAGGAAAGTGAATGATGCGCCAGAGGAGGAAAAAAGTGGAATGGCCCTTACACAGATACAGTTGTTTCCAGTTAATGAAATGCAGTAAATTGAAGAGAAGCAGTAATCAAAGCCCAGAGCCCAAAGAAGGTAATCACACAGAGGCACATTATTTACTCTTTCAGCTTCTCTCATTGTGTTGTACTGTTTGAAGGGCACATCTACTGCAATCAGGGTGGAGCAGGCTTCAAGCTGTTCAACAGATGGTGTGATTGTAGAGACAAATGTAGTCTTCTGTTGCAATCTTTATGACTTTCAATAACAAGTCTTGTCTTCTGCAGCTGTCTGCAGCTACTCCCCCCCCCCCTTCACTAAAATGAATAAACCAATAAACCAGCCTTTTGAAAATATAATGTCTATATTTCTTTTTGCTTTTGAACTAAGGTGACTGTATTTTTTATAGGAATTTTACATCCTAGCCACTTATTTTTTGCTGAAGATAATTTCATCCAGGGAAAAAATCGAGGACATTTTGATATTTATGCTTCTCTTCTTAGACTTGAAAATACAACTTTCACAGTTATGTCAAGATGTAACAAAGAACTAATTCTTCTTTGTTATACTCTCTTTGATCAAGTGATAATTATTGATTCCAGAGAGAATATTATAAGCCTTTTTATTTAATTGACAAGTGCCATATCGTTACAGGTGTGTTTCTACTATTGATAAATCCAAATTGTTACCACATTAGCTGCCGTGTGTATCAACATCACGCTTTAACACCCTTTGTCAACCTGGTCAATGTACAACTACAGTAGCATTCACAACTGGACAAACTCAAACTGATATATATAGTCTAACAAACCAACAGGAGACAATATAATAATAATAATATATAGGATTACATCTTAATATTATTATTGATAAGTAGATTTAAAAAAAAAATTTTGGAGATGTCAGTTTGACCGCTTCCTGTTTAAGTCAGACCAGGTGTGAATAGAACTTTCACTAAAGAATCCATCAATATTTCAATTCTCTGCTCTCATAGTTTCGACTTAATGGTGTTGATACAAGCAAAGGTGGGGCAGGGGGCATAATGGAAAGACCACGTCTAAATATTTAGCTACAGAAGGATATTGACCTGCTTTTTGTGTCTTTAAGAAGGTTTAGACGCAAGACTCTCTCTTGTTTCACAATAGACCCTAAGAGTTGGTTTTCACTGTAAGTGCACTCTGCCCCAATACAAGCCAGTAGTGGATCACTTATGTGAGGATGCTGGGTGTGTTTCTCATTTAGTTACGAATGGACTTTAGTGAGAAGTCCACTTGTGAAACAGTCTAGGTGGTAGCATGGGCGTTTTGTAGTCCAAATGGGAAGACAAATAGAATGTATATTGAATTGGCACATATGGGTTCACCCTATTTGCATTCACCTTTTTTCACCATCTTTTCCTATTTTTTTAAAAAATAGCCAAATATAATTTTGTTGTAGAATTTTAAGTTCTGATTGCATTCAATTTATAAATCCTTATTATATATGTCAAACCACCCCGTCTAAACTTCACTCGCGCAAAAGTCAAAAGTCATGACATAATACAATATTAATTGGTTGCCTCCAGCTAAAACCAATATATAATTCATTTTGGTTATCAAAGTGAGAAATAAGTCAATTGGTTACGGAATTTATACGTGACTCTTTGCCCCCTGAAGGTAGTGGTCAAAGATTATGGTCAGAGAAGTGAGCTATTTCTTTTTAAACTTTTTACCACTGCTTTACATGGGTCAAGTAAAGTTGACTTAATTATGATCTTAGGGACTTTTGTCTAGCCACTAGGATTGCTGCATAATAATTGATTATTTGGCCATATATTTGATAATTTGCTAAAGTTGGATTGTTTTTGTTGTTATTGCTGTTATTGTTGGACTTTTGGCCTTGACTTGATTATGATGCAATTAGATATATGGATCAATTAAATTAATCAAGATATATATTCAAAAAGCCATAGTTTACTAGACCATGTTAATTTTTTCAAAATAAGGAATAAAACTTAATAAGGTGAAATATGTATTTCATGGGAAGAAAAAACGACAGTCTCTTTAGAAACGATAATAAAAATATATACTTTTTACACATAAACTAAATGATTTTATTTTAGGGTAAGCTTTTTGAATATGGGCCTAAGATGCTGTCAAAACTTAAGGGCTTGGTCAACATTAAGGCGTCATGATCCTTCCCTCTCTCCTCCGTGTCCAGTTCCAGTGTTTGCCTTTGGCTTAGCCACCATACAAAGGATGATATTCTTTTACGGCTTCTGTTTTTCAACAGAACTTTGTTTTTAAGCTTATTTTTAAACAAGAAGGCCTGTGGAAAATAGTGATTAGGAATGGTTTTCAGTTCAGTCAAATATCTAAATTCTGACTGAAGCAGATGTATTTTTAGGCACTGGATAAGAAATGAAGTGTAAGTGGGTGTGGTTGTTTGTTTCTGTCAGAAATCTTAATTTTGACTGATATGTTTTTAGGCTCTGGGTAAGAAATTTACATAGTTTTATCTAAAATTAGTCCATTTTTAAACTGATTAATTGTAACAAAGCATACAAATGTCTACAAAGAGAAGTGTTTTGAAATGTTCAGGCATTTACCTTAAACTGTGAAAGAGACTCGTTTTATTGATCCTAAGGTCTTTAAAAACATTTCCCCATAGTTGCGGCATTGAAAATTTGTACCTGGAGTCTGGGTAGAATTGATTGTCTTCTCGACACGTGGAGTGAACCAGAAGTTTCAATTGATGTTCCTGCATTATTGATGTAGCACACTTTTCCCCAGGCAGAAGGAAAGAAAGAAAAAAACATTGATCCCCTTGGTGCAATAACATAATCTGCCATCCTTATCACAGAGATACATTGTTGACAGATTATGTTGAAAATGTGGCAGGGGCGCTTAGAATGAAATAGAAAAACATTTGAGGCATGAGGACATATATTGCCTTAATATCCCCATGTTTTATTGATTAAGAGATTAAAACCATGAGAACTGTCGTATTGTACAGTAAACTAAATACGTTTATATGACAAAACCTTAGGCTTCATTTTCCAAGTGGTGATATTTTTGAAAAGAAGAAAAAGCTCATTGGAAGAGGTTACCAGATTTGCTTGCGTAATGCACCACACCAATTGTGAAATAATATCACAATCTGCTGCTGTGTTTTCTGTTTGTTGATAGCCCCATTAACAGAGGGTTGTCTATGGATAACAAGCCATATCAGGCTCTGATGGCCCAGTCGTGAAGTGAAGAAACGAAAGGAGCAGACACAGAAAGAAAGAAAGGCCAGAAGTCACCTGTATCAAACTGCGAAAAGAAAAAATAAAGTTCTGTGCTTGGTTTTCAAACAAGGAAAATAGATTCGACTACTACATGTTGCAAAAGGTCGTAGTCTGTGGATTTGCTTTAATTGACTACTTCATGCATCGTGCCGTGTTGTGTCGTGTGAGCATGTGAGACGCACTCAAGTTCAAGCACCGAAGCTCAACTTTGAGACTCCATATCAGGTTTTGCAGTATTTTGCTTGGAGTGGATGGATTCTCTTTATGTTGGGACTTGGCATAGACTAAAGAAATATCTTACTTATTCAGAGACTTATTTAGCACTAATAGCATTCTGAAGCAACAGAGCTGCTTGAGCCACGTGGGCAGGAACCTAGTTTTGAAGACAAAGCTAATGTATCCTTTTTTAATTTTTTTTTTCATTTGTCAAGGAAATCTCCGTTCAAATATGTGTTATATCCACTTGTAAACTGTGACTGCATTTGTGTGTTCGATGTGCGTGATTTTTCTTTTGAAAAATTTGCATTTGTCTGCATTGGTTGTGTTGACTCATCAGCTGTACGTTATTTTCTTTTGAAAAAAATTGCATTTGAATTTCAAATGAACAGATAAGGTTGATTTATTGATTTAAGATACACTTTAAATTTGTGCTACCAGGGAAAAAAGATTTTAAGAATTAAGATGTATTATACATTGATTTTTCTCCAAATTTACTTTTTGAACTGCTGATAATCATTTATCAGCAGCTCAAAGGTGGCCAGTTTTATACTGCTAGTAAGACCTTATTTTCAAAAGTACAGAAAATCCTGAGAAATAATCTGAAATTTATCAGTCAGTATGAACATTTTCAGTGACATTCATTTTTGCTAAAATAATTGAAACAGGCAAATGATTTTTGTGCTTAAAAAATTGTATGTTTGTTTTTAAAAAAAGTTTCAGATTTTACATGTCCATTAGCTTGAATGCAATGGTATTCTTACCCAGCTGTAAGTGAAACATTCTATAAGTATATCTTACTTGATTCCATTTTAGGTAGGTGTGTTTAGGAAATTGGAGATTGATGAAAAAAAAAAAACAAACAAATTTTAGAATTTTCGTCTACTTCCTAGGTGTGTTTAGAAAATTGGAGATTGATGGAAAAAAAAATTAAGAATTTTCTTCTACTTCCTTGAAAGAAGGTCTTTTTGTGGCTGAGATCTATAAGGTAACATGATCCCATAGTTTTTGCTCTAGGAATTATGATAAGTTAACAAAAAAAAGTTTCAGATTTAGGTTGACTGAAATAGCATAAGCATATGGCTACAATTGAATCTAAAAGCTAGGACATGTCCTTATTTTGTACTTTCAAAATGGTAAATTGGCAAATGAAAGGTCCTTGTCTAGCAAACAATTAAAACAGACTTAATATTTCTAGTAGGCTAACTTCGGCCCAATATACTGGGCTTCTCTCTTAGGCAGCAACAAGCCAACGGAGTAGTCTTATTTAAATAATTGATCAGTGTCTTAAGTCAATACGACTCCTTTATGCCCTGTTTAAGCTAAAGTCTGAGCGTTTTCACTGCACTGCCGTATATCACCAAGCACTTGTCAATACTTCAAAGCTCCAGTAATTATTGTAATATAGGACAAATACCATTAATTAATTGAAGGTAAACTATGAACAGGTGAGACTGGGAAAGAAGCGAACGTGTTGTCGTTAAGTTTAAGAAAGACCTTGCCCATGGGATAGGAAACTGTTTGAAAAAATGGTACACATTTTTCAGGTAGGTCACCTCAGACATTCAGGTACTATAGTAATTACATTTGGTCAGGATATTGTGTTATGTAACAGGATGTAGGTTAATCACTTGAAGTACATGCCATTAAAACTGCAATTTGAGTGACTGTTGATAAAAACAGTTGGTTTTTTAGTGTAAAGGAAGTGGAATGATGTTATTTGAGTAAATTTTTCATGGGTTCAGAAAACATTTACATAAAGTTGATACTCAAGACTGTTTGGTAGGTTAGATAAACAGTGGTAAATTACTAGACTGGTAGGTAATAAATTTAAATTAAAACTAGGTAGAAACTAGGCATTAAGATCAGGTACTCAACATTTTTAGGACACTAGTGTCTACAAAACAACTGCCCAAAAGCAGAAACAGTGGCCAGTACTTGGGAGTTAGTAGCTGACCGTATATTTACAAAATAAACTTAAGATATATACTAGACTAGCTTTGATATCTGTAATTTGGCATAACTTATTAGTTAATGTACCAGTATCATGACATATCAGTATAATTTACCTGTTAGGTATAGGTTACAAGTCTTAATTCAAAGCATTAAAACATCTTGACCCTAAGACCCATTAATTAAATACTAGTGACGGTTAAATATTATCTTAACATCATGAAAAAACAAATTTTGTCGGATCCCAGTTTTATGGACAGGCTAGGTCTTCAGGCAAGGCCCTGGGGGTGGTTGTTTTAGGGAATATGTATTGGAGATACAAAAATGTCTGTTGTGTTTATAGAATAAAGAATATGTATTCAGTTAGAGGTTGCTGTCTTTATGATCAAGTGTAGGCTGAAATTTTCAAAGGACAACTGAATAGGTTACTGAGCTATTGACCGTTTGTGTTTGTGTTCTTCGTAGTGGAGAGTTATCAGCAGTTAAAACTTGTAGCCACTGTTTGAAGATTAAGGTAGGTTTGATAATGTACTGCTAGCATTTTGATGAGAGATTTTAAACTTTTGTCAACTGGACTAAAAAACTAAAAAAAAAAAATATCCAGTTACTTGATTAACTTACAATAAATTCACTATTGTTCATTTTGTGATCAGAAAGTTGATTTATGTAGGTATTTATAAGATGTACAAGTTAGAGATATATACTTAGATAGATCTTCATAATAAACCTCTGCCAGGACTTTAAAAAAAGATTAAAGGGTTTAGAGAAGACATTGAGCCCTCATTACAAATTTAAACTTCACGCAAAACTGTTTTTGCTTCTTGTAGACTTAAGTACAATATTTGTTTTCCCTATTTTCCATCTAGCTTCTCAAACTATGATGGTACAATTTGATATGTCACGGTTCCCTACAATAAAACTAAGACACTGATATTGTTATATATCCACACCATAGTGTCTCCCCAAGCACTGGCACCTTTTCATTCTCAAGAGGCCATGCTTGAATGACAAAAGTGTGCTCTTGTCAACTCAATGGGGGACTTGGTAAAGAAAAGATGATATGGGAGAATGAAGCCGTGACGGTTTAGTTTTTTGTTCTCTAGCTAGGGTGTATGAGGTTAATATTAAACACTTAAGTAAAAATAGTTGTTGGAGTGTTTCTGGACTCAAAATGATTTCATGTATTTTTCTGTAGAATAAATATAAGTTTTAAGGTGAATATGATCCTTCGCTTGGATGATCTTACATCAGTTGACGAAGAGTTTTTTTTTTTCTTGAAATAACAGACAAGGCTTTTTGAGAAAACATTTTAAGAGGAAACACACTAGATATAGGGAGGGGATTTGTATGATAAGTTAGTCTATACATTTGCAAAGAAAAACTATACTTTTCCAAGACTTTGATACTATTTTTCATGATTTTTTTTAAAGATGGAATGATGTAATGTGCATTGAATGTATATTGAATGAGACCTGTTATTATAAGTAGGTTGAAAATTAAGACGCACACCTGTTCCAGAGTTGCCTTTTAACATTTTCCTTAGGTTTATGGAAATTGAATTTCAATTAAAAGCAAGTAGAAATGCATGTAATTTCTTTTTTACTTTGATTCTGAATGGGCATTTGGGCAGAAGAACGCCTGAGACATTTTGGGGACATGGTAATAATTTTTAGTTTGAACCATATAGATGTATCTAAAAGGTTGAAGAACAAGCAAACAAACAAAAAGTAAATGTAAATATCCATCAATCCCTTAGACTTGCTGCTCAAAAAAAAAAAAAAAAAAAAACATCCATAAAAGCAGATTCTGAAGTTATTTCATATTTTGTAACACAAAAAAAGGGGGAAAAAGAAAAGAAAAATCAGATACAGCCTTAAACTTCTATGAAATTCCTATCTGATTTCTCACTGATATCTCTCAATGTGTTTTAAACTGTAGGTCTATCGGGAAGATATGTTTTTGACACATGGTCAAAAAGGTAAACTCAGCACAGACTCACATGAAATTCTTATCTGGTTTCCCACCAAGATCCTCAATGTATTTTAAACTGTTGGTCTATTAGGGGGATTTATTTACCAAGCCACAGAGATCAAATATAATGAATACAGCACACTGTTGATATCCCGCAGCAATTTGCTCTATGTATTCATAACACTGAAGTCTTACCGTACGTGATTGCGAATTTTATGAGCCAGAAAGGACGCTTAAGGATAAAAACAAACAAGACGGGTACCCCTGGCCAAGGTAGGGTTTTGTTTATTGGGGAGTTGAAATTTGATGGCAGGCGTTACCAGTAGGGATAGATTTTGCTTCAGACTGATTTTGATCTGTTGGTAGAAGGTTAAGTACTAAGAATATAAGTTATCTCTTTTTGTGGTTGTCAAGGGGTTTGTTTGATTCATGAATCTGCTGTCACTGAATGATCACTGACTGTGCAGATGCAATGTGTTATGTATCCTGAAAAATTGATCTAATACGATTTCTTTAAATTATAAAAAAGTGGCATGAAAATTTTAGTTTGTCTATTAGCATTAGGTATTTATTTTTTTATCATGAATTGAAATATTTAAGGTACAAAATATTTAAGCACAGAGATGTATAAAACCTGGGCCCAGTTTTATAAAGGACGTTTAGCACTAACCAGTGTTTAACTCTAACCAGACCTAAATAGTCTGTTAGTAAACTGACCTTTAAATAATTATTTAATCCAGTAAAACACTGGCCAGTTAACTAATTGGCTGTTTTCTGTTAAAAGACTGTATATAAAACACAATTTAACCATCTTTTAGTTAATGGGTGTTAGGGGAATTTATCCACTGGTTAGGCTTATCCACTGGTTAGTGCTAAACGTCCTTTATAAAACTGGGCCCTGGTTGTTACAAAATTCTTATGGGTAAAAGTTTGATTATTTCAAAAATTAAGGGGAAAAAAGCCCTTTGTTTGGTGTGACAAATCTGTTTTGGAATGTTGACAGCAAAAGTCCTTTTTTGAAAACTAAATACAGTTCAAAATAGGACCACACAATTCACAACTCGAACTATTGATTTGTACTAACAGTTCCAAATTAGTTAGCCAGATGAATGGCACTGCATCCCAGATGAAGTACACCTAATAGCCAATTCAGAGAGCACTTAAAGACCAAGAATTTCAAATTAAAACTTATTGATGGAAACATGTGCTTGAATACATTAGCAATGTGTTGACTTATAAAGAGAATATTGACATTAACCCTTCTTGGCCCATCATCATGCTTGGTTTCATGTATATAGGCTATAATGCCAGTTGATTTTTGGAAAGGGATGGTTTGTAAAGGGTTAGTGTAATAGGTGCAGAGTGATGAAACTCCTCTCAAATAATCCACCGGGTGAATAAATCTCTGCCGTTTTGCTGGGTACACATGGAACGTAATTGTTAGCAGGGGCCAGGGAGAGAAAAATGACATATTATCCCAAGCTACCTCATAGATTTAAATACTCCAAGATAATGTTTTTAGCTTTCCGCATTTCACGAGTTGAGATAACTGACAGCGAGACGCGAAAGCTGTTATGATTTGTTAATCTGTGGGTCCACTGGATTAGGCATGCCTGGGGACTTCTGAGGAGAAACGTTACCTGGTTTGCAGGCTGAGTTTCTGAAGAGAAATGTGAAAGAAGTGGCTTTATACGTGTAAAGGATTCTTGGGGATATTAACTGTCAATTTTAATGAAAAACTCACCATTCAGACCTAATCTGTGAATGTTGGGGATTTATCAGGTGCTGAGGGCAGGTGCCCCAAAACTTACGTGACTGAGAGTTATTTACTAGAAAGGAAGGTGGAAAAATTGTTGTTTTTGTGCTGCTTATCCAAGAAACAGCATTTGAGTGATGTGTCTTCCTGTCTTTTACCATTAAACTGTTAATACGTGCTGACGTGACTTTGACAACACTAACAATACCACACTGATGTGTAGAGTGCCCGACCTGATGCAACAAATGGCATTTTTTTCCCTATAAAACTTTGACCTTAATTTGATTGAAAGTGTCCTATTGATTGGACTTGAACTGGCAGCAGATCACAAGTAGTTGTTACAGTTACCAGAATGGCAGTGGGAGTTTCAGTCTAGTTCATAAAAGATATTTGCAGGATATGATGCATCCTGGATACAGTATTAACAGGAACGGAATACCTTTACCTGACAGCGTATTAGAGTCAATGCTTGTGAATCTTATTCATCATTGTTCAGCAGCTTAAAGGCTTAAGATAAAATTCATCCAATAGTCTAATAGTTAATGTACCTGTTATTTCCTTAACTTGGGCATTTACAGCTGTAAAGATACATGTTTGTGCTGTGAAAGAAGATTTGGAAGTCCTTAGTTGCTGGACTGAAGAAATTATTCAGAAGTCAGAGTCACAGGAATTTGTCTGCAACTATCAGTGTTGCAGGGAGTTGGCTACAGCACGTCTGTGTTTGTGGGTTTTTTTTTTTTTTTCAAGAGAGAGCTATCAGAATTTGTCATCAATAACCAGTGTGACAGTGATTGGAAAGTGCCTACAGCTGTCAATTCACAGTTCATCATCATAAATAATATCAGTGAATCATCTTAATTGTCATCTTAGTCCAGATGTAAAGCCAGTTTTTCACTGACTATCACACACCTGCACTAAAAGTACAGCTGACAGTAGCCATTGACTGCCTTATTCCACCATCCACTCATCGTCGTCAACGCCACCACCCACCCTGTAACATCATAATTAAACTTTCTCATTGGGTGTGACATGCACGTCTTACCTGCTGGCTGTCACCAGGTGCCAAAGTTGACAACTTTATCACAGTCCACCTGAGGACACGTAAGTGTCAGACTGTCTCTGGGACACCACTCTCAACGACAAACTTTCCATGTGTTTTGGCATATCTGACACTGGGTGCTGCTAAGATAACAGACAGCATATGTGGACTGAGGCTATTACACCTGTGTTGACGCTCAAATCATATATTTTACCTGGAGCTAATCTCTGGAAATTTTATTGGAAATATGTTGATGTTTAGAGGAAAGTTGTCTGGGTGTTGATTGTACATGTTGATGCATATGTCATGGCATGCATTTTTTTTTTTTACCTTTGATTGAAGAATTGAAACAGAATATTTTAGAAAAATATTTGAAAGTCACTTAGTGGATAATACCAGTACTTTTAGGTTCATGTGTCATTAGATTAACGCATTTCTCTTTTTTGATTAAGCAGTTAAGACCAATGTCATCACCTATTCAAAAATCCAAAAGCACATTTTCTGCTTATGGTTTCCCACCAACATTGTTGATTATGTTGTCACTGTGACTGATGACAAATGTCACCAAAATCAAGTTGTCACCAGAACTGATTTGATCGCAATTTTCAAAAAGATTGATGCTGACAAGTTACAAGCCTGAACCGAAAGGGGATATGTTTGTTCTTTGTATTTTGCAAATCAAACCACTATGTAATCTGTAACAATTGATCCAAGTTTGGTTTTACAATTGACCATATAACTGGAGTTCTTCCTTTGACTTTTCTGTTTTGAACAGCATTGCATTGATTCGTGATTCTAGACTGCTGCAGCTCTTATTCCATTTCATTTACCATTTGTGAAGACTTTTTTTGCTGGTTGTAAGATTATCATGAAACTTGATAATTTGATTAGAAATCCATGTAGTATCTAGTGACTTGATGTGCTTTGCATAAGCTGAGAAAAATAGGAATATTGGCTGCATGCTGAATTAAAAGCTGTAGTGAAATCTTCCAGTCACTATATACCAAATCTAAAGTTGGAGTGAAATCTCTCCATTGCTTCATTGTATAAAATTGTAATGAGCACCTACTTATATAACTTCTAGTGAATTGCTCCATCTTGGTTAACAGACTGTATTGTTTATAATTTAATGTATGTGGTATCATTGTTAATAATTGGTACAATGGATGAAAAGACTGATCCAACTTGTAGAATTGGGAGGAAGAAAAAACAGGCTGAGGATTTGAAAGTGACAACAAAGAAAAAGACTGGAGTTGAGGGGGCAGTGGGAAAAGAGAAATATAGCATGGAGAAAAACAGTGTAACAGATAGGGATGTTGCCATGACAGATAGGGATGTTGCCAGGAGAGACAGGGATGTTGCCATGACAAGCAGAAGTGAAATGAGAACTAAAGATGGCGCCTGTCACAGTAGTTCTGACAGGACAAGGAGTATCCTTGTTCCTTACATGCAGAAAATCAATAACACTGAAATATGCCGTTTGCATGTGACACACCTGTATGTGACATCTGCGTCCTTGCGACGGAGAAAACATCACGATGACTCTAATATTTCCCAAAATGCAGAGCCATCATCGCAGGATGATTTATCTGGGAACGAGTCTGAACATTTGACGAGAACTGCCCCTGCACAAGATCATTTAGCATTAACGCAGGCAGTAGGTTCCTCAGGATCTGTAGAGGATAATACAAGTATTTCTGTTTCAAGGAAAAATGAAAGGGAAAAGGGTGGTGACTTTCTGAAGTCTGCTCCATCATCTTCTGCTTCAAGAAGAACTGAAAGGAAAAAGGAAGATGAAATGCCATCAAAGCGCTATCTGCTAAATGAAAAGCTATATGATAAAAACTTAGATTCTGCTACAAATATGCCAAAGGGTTTTCCTTATTAAGGGAAAATGTGAGCATTATAGATTACATATGTCCTAACTATAAAGTAAATCATTTAAATAATCAGATTTAATTTATGATAATCATTATCATGGTATTCTTGTAATAAAAAGGAAAGATACAAATATGAAGGAAGTAATCAATAATTATAATTTGATCTTAAACTTAATGTTAAACATTGACCAGTCAGGTTAAGTGTATAGAAACAAAACTGAGATTAAATCTGTACTGTAAAGACATTTTGAGTGTTTTTAATTGCTACACCATTTCTAAATAACAATGTCTGTGTGCTCAAATCTAGATCAAATTGCACCAGATGTGATTAGTTTCTTCCCTCCTGAAGAATGCCCTCTAACTTCTAGACTTGGGCCAGAAATAATCTTATTGATAACATCAGAAGATCAGGTAAAGTGGAGTAGCATTTCTCAGATCTACCTATTGGGGGAATATTTTTCCTGGAATCTGTTTTTCTGATCAGGTCAGTGAAATTTTTATCAGTTTTCTGTATTAAATTACTTAATTTTCTTTTGATCCCATTTCAGTTCATCTCAGGATCAATATGGATAGACACCTGGTTCTATTAACTTCCCTTTAATCCTATTTTAATTCAATACAGCATGGCTTGACACCTCCGTATTTGAAAATAGCCAAAGTACCAGTGGCAGTAGGAATGTACTAATGGTACTAGATAATCAGATTGCTGGTGAATAAAAGCTGCAAATAATAATTGAGTCATAAGATATTACTGGGGGAGGAGTTATGAGATTGGGGGAGACATGCTGGTAGTATTTAGATGAGTTACGGATCATATGAAACAGATTCATTGGGTCTGTTCACACCTGTGGCCAAATTACATCTGATACAACATATCTATTCAAACCTGTGGTATTATACACCAGAAGATACAAGGTTGATTGATGTTGAATTTTACTATCTGAGACCTGTCTTCTTACATAAAATGGACACTTATTTACTTCAGACGGTGCTGATTCAGGTTAGTCGATATCTGTGCTAAGTTAGGGCTGATGTAAACAGGACTTGTTTCATAATATCAGGACTCAGTTTTCAAAGGTATCTAGTGAGCCTATTTTCCAGTGGATACCCTTTGCTTTGTTGTTTGTAATGTGAGGCACTTCTCAAAAACACAAGGGACCTGGCCACAACAAGGCTTTTGTACAAGTGCAGGTACTTATGTTGTCATTATAACTTAAAGGTAAAAACTGAGTCGATTGAAGTCTGTTAATGGATTGACAGTAATCTGGATATGATGAGAAGAAATGAAGATATATCTACAACCTAGTATGAAGCCTGCTATTAACATTGAACATACAACTCAGCAAAGAAATGCATCGACATAGCCATGTTACTACATTTTGTATAATGGTACGTTGAAATGTGTTTTGTATTTTTATGCGCAATTTGCAGGACTTCTCCGAGGCAAACTGCCCACCATGAATGAAGGAATAACATAGCACTTGATCTGATCACTGACTAGATGGATATACCCAGTATATCCATGCACTTCTACTAACATGTACTAAACCGGATAAGTACCACAGAGTATCCGGTTATCCAGTCATGGCGGTGGGTATCCAGACAAGAGAATGGTACCGCACCTTCTTCAAATACTCTGAGGAGCTCGAGAGATTTCTGACAAAATTTAAACGCCCTCCTCCTGATTTTAAGTACTGGCCTTACGGACCTTACTGGCCTCATAACTATAAGAATGTGGTGTTAGAGACACCGCGGCACATTAGGACACCACCGCCATTTGAGGAACCGCTGTGGACTGAGTTGGAATATGATGGTAAGTGATACTGTGGGTGAACGGTGGGGGATACTGGGTTGGTTGGGGATTGGAATTGAGAGCACCTGTATCATTAAGAGAGAAATAGCAAACTTGCTGTTAAAGTTTTGGGAAAGTAACATGCGTTGGTTGTAGCTTCGGGAGGGTTATTGGTATTATTTTGCTGTGACTATTAATTAACAAAATGAAAAATTAATATAATTCTTTGTGTTACAGTATTATTACAATTAATCTGCATCGATTTTTCATTATTTTCAGTTTCCATTTCCATGCTTTATTGATATACATTTCATGTTCTTTTCAGATGATAGCTTGCAGTTTTTTTCTAAATTAGCTTATGAAAACCATATTTCTGTTATTTTATGTTCTTGTCTACTAATATGTATTTCATACTTATGTTATTGTCAGATTATAATAGTTTAGCAATCAAAATAGAAAAAATCCCTTCATTTGTAACTGAAACATTCTCTTTGCATTTCCCATTGATTTTAATTGTATAATTCAATTTAAAAATATATATATATATATATATATATATATATATATATATATATATATATATATATATATATATATATATATGAAAATGTTTATTTGAGTACATATAGATTATTAGTTATAATACATGATAAAAAATATAAGTGCCAATGTGTAAAAAAAATAAATTAATAAAAGAATTCTTTTCCAGTCCCAGCCAACAAATCCGTAGACACTCAGCAAACTCCGTACACAGGGAACTGGAGGGGGATACAGATCGTGTTTGACTCCGAGAAGAGTGCACGTGATTATGCACAGCCCCGCGTGCCAGAGGGGTGTTGTCCTAGTCTCACATTTGAGTCTCGATTTGAGTGTGGTAACCTACGCCAGGCCAGGAGAGTGTAAGTCATGTGACAGTCATGAGACTGTTGTATATTCCTCATGTACCAGTTTTCTGCTGTGAACTGTGATGTTTCCTTATTGTTCTTTAATACTTATTTTATAATATGCTTTGTAAAGTGGTTATTGGTAAGGAAATTTTTTAAGCATACATGTAGCTTAGTACATAAATTATGTGGAAGTGCATCCTTTTTTTGTGTGTGTTTTTTTATTACTTAAATGGTTAGTATGATAGTCAAATACCAACTTGATATTTCAGTGGCCAGTTTGAATATGAATTGGTGCTGAAGACAGATCTGTACACCAAGCGGCACACCCAGTGGTACTACTTCAGGGTGAAGAGTATGGTGCCAGGAGTAGTGTATAAACTGAGGATAGCCAACCTGTTGAAGAGAGACAGTTTATATAATCATGGTAAGTGGGGGGGGGGGGGGGGGGGGGGGGGAGGTAATGTGTATTACTATATAAGGTATACTGTATAATGTGACTTGGGAGAAAGAGGCACTACTTCATTGGGGAAATATTGTATGGTTGTGGTGTTTGTGTACATGGATGTTTGGCAGGGGTACAGGGGGGGGTTGGGGGTTCAAGTTGAGGATAACCAACCTGTGGAAGAGGTATATAATAATGTATAATCCTGGTGAGTTGTTTGGAAGTAAATTTTATTTAATAATTCAGCAGACAATATACCTGTCATACAGAAAATAGATGAATATATTATGTATATATTATTTATTCAATTTATTCAATTATTTTGAATTATGTTTTAGGTATGCGTCCATTGTTGTACTCAGAGACCAAGGCAGCATCAGAAGGTATAGGTTGGTACAGGACAGGACACAATATCAGGTACACAACAGAGCTTTTAGCTACGGTAAAAACTTGAGAAGATTTGACTTAAAGCGTTTTATCCTATTTAAAATTGTTATGAATACTTTAACTTTCAACTTAGACTTCTTCAGCCCACTGGTCGCGCAGATTAGCATGGACTATCAACATGTCTCACTGATCCTAAGAATGACTAGTTCGTGCCTTTAAAATACCAAAGTTTTACTGATCTGACACTAAATCTGCACTTCAGTTTATTTGTACTGATGATAAGCATTGCAAGCTGTGTAGGTTTTCATGACAACATATGCTTTTACTTAATATGTTTTCTTTTTTCATCCAGTTACTACAGAAATGATAAACATGTCCAGTGTCCACTACTGCACAGAGAACTCATTTACTATGAACTGGAGTTTGAGATTGTGAGTAATGTACAAATAACTCGGCTCGCTCTGTTATAGTAAATCATAGCCGTATGCTAAATATATTCTAATTTGGCTTCAAAACATTTTTTGATAAATTTATCATTGATCTACCTTAAAATCTAATTTGTCTAAAACCATAAGGCTATTCAGTTTTTAAAAATCACAATTTTTATCTTTATATTTTTAAATATGATGTCCGTATCATAACAAATCCTGGAAATTTCTTAAAGTTTAAGGAGGAACAATGACTGCATGGGCAGGTAGTTAAGCCTATAAAAGTAATAAGGGTAGAGAGGAAGTGGGGTATTTGATAAAATAATATATTTATTTCGTAATTTTAAGTTTTTATAATTATTAATAGAATTTTCTTCGTTAATTTCAGGAATTTCCTCATGGAGAAGACACATGCTATCTTGCCCACTGTTATCCATATACCTTCACAGATCTGAAGGATGACCTTGACCTACTCATATCTGACCCTGAGAGGTCAAGGGTCGTCAAACGAGAAGTCATGTGTGAGACGAGGGCTGGGAACAGTTGCTTTTTACTCACTGTCACTAACTTTGGTAAGTGGTTGCCATTAACTGCATCTTAAAATGCTGGCACCAAATTTTTCAAGCCAGGCTTCTTTTTGTCATAAATTCCAAAATATGTTTAGAAATAAGTGAATACTGATTTTAAAAAAAGAAGAAGAATGATAAAATAAGGAAGAAAAAATTGATTTGTTTCAAATATTTTGGTTTGATTAGCCACAAATAAGATAGGATTTTTTTTTTTATGATGATGAGATTTGTTTTTGTATCAGATAAAGATGACTTTGAGAAGAAAGCAGTGATCGTCACTGCCAGGGTTCACCCTGGGGAGTCCAATGCCAGCTGGATGATGAAGGGGGTGATAGATTTTATCACCAGCTCAAACTCTGTTGCCAAAGTAAGTGGTGTGGATTGCAGAATTAAAATTACAAGAGGTTTATTCTTTTCTGGTGATTATAGAACTGACTTAGCACCTTTGGAACATTTTGGCATAATGATGCCAAATCTTTTCTTTTTTTAATATATTTTAATTATATACATTCTCAAAGTGTTGTATGTTTAAGATCAAAATGATTTTTATGTTAATTAAAATATTATATTGTGTTTGATGATAACATTTAAATTTTTTATTTTCAGCAACTTCGAAACAAATTTATTTTCAAAATTGTGCCAATGCTCAACATAGACGGAGTGATAGTAGGAAACTATAGGTGCTCTCTAGGAGCTAGAGATCTGAATCGTAACTACCGCCACCCGCGTCGCGAGAGCTTCCCCACAGTATGGCATACCAAGGCCATGATGGCAGAGGTCGCCCTCAAAAATGAGGTAATTCCTGATTAATTGGGAGTTTAATAGTTAAAAGACTAGTTGAATTTATTGTCTCTTCAATGGAGCTTTCAAAATTGGACGGAAGTTTAAAGTTCCCAAGCTGAATATAGGAATGAAATAGATTGTTATAATAATATATGAACTGTAGCACTTAAATTCTTTGCTTTCAGATTCCTATATACTGTGATATACATGGACACAGTCGGAAGTCCAATGAACTGTTAGTATTACTAATCAAATCTCTGCTTTCAGATTCTTATATACTGTGATTTACATGGACACAGTCGGAAGTCTAATGTGTTCATGTACGGCTGTAGCAATCCAGAAAATGCAGCTAACATGAAAGCATTCCTTCAGGAGAGGATGCTGCCATGGCTCATGTCTAATAAGGTATGTAAGTTTTTAATCCCAAACAAAATGCTGCTCCCATGCCTTGAGAGAATTTGTTTGATGCTCATCTACCTGGTCTTTTGTTAAAAAAGGTGTGTTTTGTTAAAGAGTACTATATAGGAAAAACTTGTTTAGTAAAGAGTACACTCTCTAATTGAGAAATATTTATTCAGCATTAGCCCCCTTGTATTTATATATATATATATATATATATATATATATATATATATATATATATATATTTATTTATATTGATTTTTTTTTTATTGAATTAATCATAAGTTGTTTTGAATTCCATTCTTGCCAGGCTTCAGGAAAATTTTTCTTCAACTCGTGCAAGTTTCACATTCGTCGCTGCAAGGAGGCCACAGGACGTGTGGTGATGTACAGGCAATACAGCATATCCAATAGCTTCACCATGGAAGCCACTTTCTCAGGGACTGCCATTACTCAGTGAGTAGAACATAAGAGCACTTCAGTGAGTAGAACAAAACAGCATTCATAATGTCTTAGAGATCCACCTTTGGCGGTATTTTGAGAGGTCCTCCCATACGATATGGTGTAAGATATCCAGTAGCTTCACCATAGAGGCCTTCTCAGGCTACAGAGACTGCCAATTTAAACTTGAGGCTGAGATTTAATCCATTTTATGGTGTGTGTGTGTGGAGACAGAGACCGCATTCACATCGAGTTGAGCCATGGCTCTACAAAGCCACGAACTAAATATGGCGGACGTACATGAAAGGAAAACCGCCTAATCTTTTAGTCTCTCCACCTCTCACACGCCTCCCCATGCGTCATCCCTGCGGGGTACAGTCATTAAATCTCGGCTCCATTGGGATGACACATCGGGAGGTGTGTGAGAGGCGGAGAGACTATTAAAAGATTAGGCGGTTTTCCTTTCATGTACGTCCGCCATATTTAGTTTGTGGCTTTGTAGAGCCATGGCTCAACTCGATGTGAATGCGGTCAGAGAGACCATCAGGGGATTAGGACAGCTTGCTTTTTAATCAGGTTGGCCATATTTAGTCACTGGATCAGTTAGTCCGCAGATCACCTGTTCTGAATGCATTGTAAGACCACACTTTTCATCTCATTAACCAATTCCTGTGAAATATATCTTTCAGTCACAATCCGCGGCACTTCGACCAGTCTGACTTCATGGAGATGGGGGACGTTTTCTGTCAGGTGGTTCTGGAGTATGAACAACTACAGCAAAATAAGAGGTACTGTATGGGGGTTTGATTGCTAATACTCTTTATGTGTAAAATTATAGCTAAGAGAGGTTCTCAGTCTGGAGTATGAATAACTACAGCAAAATAAGAGGTACTGTATGGGGATTTGATTGCTTACTCTTTATGTGTAAAATAGTTAAGAGAGGTTCTGGAGTATGAATAACTACAACAAAATCAGAGATAGTGTATGGGGTTTTGTAACCTCACTTTTTTATGTGTGAAAGAGTTTTGAGAGGTTCTGGAGTATGAACAACTACAGCAAAATAAGGGGTAGTGTATGGGGATTTGATTGCTTATTATTTTACATGTAAAATAGATAAGAGAGGTTCTGAGACAACTACTGAAATAGCAAAATTAGAGGTACAGTGTAAGATATGTGATAATGTGATAAATATTGGTATTTTATTTAAAAATCGGGAAGGCAATTTTTATTCTCTCCTTCACAAAGTTTGATCCACTTTCTAAACATTTTATTTATTTATTTGTTTGTTTGTTCTGTTTATTTGTTTGTTTTTCTTGTGTCCTAACCATCTTGTTATTTGGATTCATTAATCATTATCACACTAAACACATCTGTCATCTTACACTTAACATGCTTTACTCTCCCTGTATTTTTAGCAAGCAATCAGAGATTATCTTGGAGCTGACGCGAGAACTCACTCACCAGATCTTGGAGAGCCGTGGCATGCTGCCACAACAGCTCCCTCTATTGTCACCAAGGGGTGGCACGGTTGAGAACGGCAGTGGTGAGGGTGAGTATTACAGTTTTTGCTGTAAGGAGCATTTTTATTTCTTATATATAGGTCAGATTTAGTTTTTGGTACATCTGCCAGACTAACATATTTGTTATTTTTCTTTTTACTTTTTGAATTTATATCAATCGGTGATTTTTTTCTTCAAAAAAGGTATTCATCAAATACACTGAGCATGGCATACTAATTTGAGAAACATTTTTCTTCATGGATTTAATTAAAAATATAAATTTATGAGGAACAAAAATGTTCATTAGCTTGGTAGTTGGATCATAAATGATAATTATCAAAGCCAAAAAAGCCAAAAAACTTTCAGACCGTTAGCTTACTTTTATCAGGAAATTTTTGTCAAAAAAAAAAAAAAAATAATAATGATAATAATATATCTTCAAATTCAGATGCTAAGAAACAGGGTTTCCAGAAAATCACGGATGCTATAGTTGCCATGATAACCAAAGAGGAAAGGGCAGATCAGAGTGCCAAATCCAAGAAACCCGCCTCTCCAAGCGACATCAACCTGAGGGATAAAGATGAGAAAGACGTTGCTAAAATGAATGTCGATGAGCTAATAGAGAACATGACCTCTGATACAATAGATGGGTGTATCCACTTATTGGAACAGCTGAAGGTCAACGAGCTAGTCAATGAATCAGAGTAAGGGTTGATTCTCTCTCTCTCTCTCTCTCTCTCTCTGTACACATACACTTTAGGCATTTAGAACAAGTTGCTGCACATAAACCCCTAATAGACACTGAATAGATTTCCATGGGGATTAGGCGGTAAGTTTTCCAGTAGGTCAGCCATATTTGATCTTCTTAGTTTCTTAGTTCATCGATCAACTTTGGTTTTGAATGCAGCCTCACAATATCTTATATTTTTTCTACAGGTCCAGTGATAGTGATTCAGAGTCAGACGATCCTGAAGTCCCACCAGTCAAAGAACCCAAGCCGAAGAAGAAGAAAAAGAGGAAATCCAAGAAACAAAAAGAAAGTTTCCACCGCCCCAAGAATCTCACCCCTGAAGTGATCCCCGAGAGCAGAAAGAAGACAAAGTCTGTGGTCGAGTTTGACAGGCCTAAGAGTGCAGTAAGTTTTGGGGAAAAAACAAACGTCATTATTACATTCATTTCCATGTTTTGTCCTTGCAGGTTGTAATGAGCAGTACTTGAACACTGTTCAACAATTTCTGAAGAATTTCTTGGATGACGGAATGAATGAAGATATGGATTCAGGCAGACTCTCCTCTATTAATTCCTTTGACACTTTTCTTGTTAGCCTAAAAGCATGTCATAGCATTTACCCTAGTTCCTCTTGAGCATGATCAGGATTCTATTGTCAATATCTCATACCTAGTTGTTAACAACTCATCAATGAAAAGGCTTATAAATATTTTGTTATTTCCAATTTCCATCCATCTCTACACTGGCAGGTGTAAGATCTTGCAGTCGTGTTCACTATCAGTTCAATTAAAACCTGCTGTCTTTGGGCAGTTTCAGATCTGAATTGCTCTGGTTGTGAATGTCACTATTTATAACCAGTTCAGGTTTTAGTGTGCTAGATCTAACTGTTGAATTAAATTCAGTATCATGATAGTTGATTAGTTATTTCTTTGATTATTACTAGTAAAACCAAGGCCGCATTCACAACAACAGACTAACAGATCCTCAGATCAAATATGACCAACCCACTTAAGTGCTTGTCACTTTATCCCTACAGGGAATCTGTTCAGTGTCTATTACGGTTATGCAACAAGGTTTTGAGTGGGTCACCATATTTGATCTGTAAATCTGTTAGTTCGCTGTTGTGGATGTGGTCTGCAAATGATAACCAGTAACTAGAATATGTAACACGTGTCTAGTTGACATGTCGCAAACTTAAAACTGTTTAGTAACATTGTGATTGTTATGTATATTTATTATAGTTATATAGTACACTGTTAGAGGTGTATAATTGTAGAACGAATGGAAATTTCATCTGCTGTTTTCTATAGACAGATAATTTGAATGCAGTCTTTGTTTGATATCATTTACTAAATGGATTTCTTAGACCTAATTGTTTCATTTTAGATCTTACCAGTTGATCTTTTAAATAATTGAAATATTAACTACCTAACTATCTAATAGTCTGAAGTTGATATTACTGTGCTCACACTACCTTGGTTTAATTTTGGCACTCACCAAAAAAGGCACTATATTTTAGTTGAAAACAATTTTATTGTCAGTTGGTGTCCAAAGAAAACCATGCTACATTGAACAATGAGCTCAGTAAGGAGATACAGATTACCAGCTCTTAATTCATTTAACGCTCCCTAGATGTCACCTTTGTTTCTCCTTTCTTGTAGGCGCTTCCGGCTATTCACACGCCTCGTAACAGTGCAGACGAGGTGAAACGCTCCAAGAAGCAGGTATTGCCGTTTGCGCTTTGCAAGAAATACGAGCTGAATGCGGCGGGTGAACCCGCGGATGATAAGCTTAAACGGTCCAGAAAGGTGGATGCTTGTGTGTGCATGCATGTGTGCCTGTATAACTCGTGTTTTCAATTCATGCCTGTTTGTGTATGCTAATGAGTGCGCATGATACGCTAACTGCATGGTATTGCCTTGTGGAAATGCATGTCATAGAGGCTAATGTAATATGTATGAAGTTCTAACGTGAAGTTGTCAATATGCATTGAAGCACTCATCTCATTTTCATCTTACATAATATTGACATAATATTACAAGAAACTAATTGTTGATGGTTTTATTGAGGCATTGTTGGCATACTGCAAATAACTTTTTTGTTTTTGATTTGAAAAAAATAGTAATAATTTTAGCTAAAAGCTAGATGAATGTTTTAAATGAAAAGCCAATAATTGATTAATACAAATTGTGCAGTGTTTGCTTTTTCAAGTGACACTTGCTTTAACAGACAAGATTGGATTAATTTTTTCAGCTGGTTAAAGGTCATATAGTTAGCTAATAGAATATTTAAGTCTGAATATGATCATTGTTCTTTGCAAAATATTTATGATTTTGATCATGTAAAGTGATGTTATATGTTGAAAATAGCTTCTGGTTGAATCAATGCTAGTTACTGTGAATGTAAAATAGACACATATATTGATTTATACATGTATACTGATGTATATGAACAACATTTGATGTACAGATTCCTGTACAGATGGTATTATCATATTGTCTTTTGGATATTTGCAATATACCTGATGTTATTCACTTAGCACCTTCGTCGTCACTCTGAACCTACGGCAAAGCCCACACGACCAATCACTGTCCCACTAATCACTGTAGAGTCATGTGACAGTGACGATGACCTTGAACTTTACGCCCAAGAAGCCTGCGAAAGCTCAGAACTGATCGCTGCTTTAAAACCGCTTGGATCTGAAATATCAACCCCTGCACCACCCCTACCGTCTGCAAAACCTTTCCTCGCCCTGTCGCGACAAGATGTTGCTTTCAAATCTCCAAAAAAGGAGAACCGTCAGTGGAGGCACAGTTATATGGTGGAGATTCCCCAGGTGAATCATGGGAATGAGAAGTTTGTTTACGAAACCCAAAAGCCGAGGCTGCAGTCTGCTGAAGGAAACTCAGAAGTGAAAATGAAGGTTGATTTTAATGTCTGAATCCAGTATTTTGGGTGCAAGTTAGACGTGTCTAATTTAATATCTTTTGATGTCCAAGTTGTCCATTGAAGAGATACTTGAATTTTAACTAGATGTGGATTTTATCTTTCCCTTTTTAGTGAAACATTTTTTATTCAGAAGATTTTTTTTTTCTGATTTCTTTGAGATTTGTTTCTGTATTCCTTAATTCTGTATAACATCTGACTTTTTAAGAATGATGGTTTTTCATTTTCCCCCCGTCATTCTCAAATTATGATCAAGTATAAAATTGTTATCACTGTTTTTGTAGGGATGACCAGTTTCTTAAAATTTACCAGACATTTTTAAGCATTATATTATAATGATATATATTAATAATATATAAAACATTTTACTGAACAGGTATTGCTTTTTATTCTTTAATACATTTTTGTTCCTAATAGTTGTAGACTTTTCTTGTAGAAATCTATAGATTCAAATATCTGAGTGTTTAGATTGAAGACTGATTTGTTTTTTCATCTCTTCTTTTTTAACCACCCTTTCTGCTGTACATAGATGTCTCATAGATATTCCACCAATATTACTTATTCATGGCAGCATTAAGAAAGGTCTGTATAGCCATGATAGTTTTGCCTTTAAGTTGGCTTCACGTTCTTATACAGCTGGCTACTCTTTATCTGGGCTCTCTCTAGGATGTTATTCCAGCCAAATGGTTGACAAATTTTAGTCAAATCATTTTTGAAATAAAAGAAAATGGTGAAATATTTTACTTTTCACTAAGCTGCATTATAGTCTGTAAATATTTGGCTAAAATTACCATTCATCTTTTTGCAGAAAGAAAAAAAGATAAAACATTTTGTATTTTCCTCAAACATATTATGGCATGCTTAGCATTTTGGTAGAATAACCATTATTTTATGTTGACAAAAGAAAAGGAAGACTTTTTTTTTTGACTAGGTGCACTTCACTAGTCAGAGACCAGATTGCTATAAGTGCATTTCTATGCTGTGGCTTTATCTGAAATTGTATGTGGTTATCGACTAGAACTGGTGATAGTCTGAGTGATGTCATCAGGCGACTCTGTTTGATAGCATATAGGGTGCTTCATCATGCTCCAGTACCACATTGCAGCATCTGTTCGATGTTCTTACCATATGAAAATACCCATTCTTTTAAGCTTTTTATAAATTGATTTTTTCTTTAAAGCTGAGTTAATTGGCTTACATGCGTGTATGCTCTTAAAGAAGTGAAATTCTTTCAGTTAATCTATGCATGTAGCATGATAGTGTACATTGAAAGCTATGCATGTTGTTGTAAGAAGGAATAAAATACCACACACCAAATCTTCTTGGCCTTTATATACATATTGTAAACATGATATAAGAGCTTTGTAGTATTAACATTAGATTTGTTTAGCTGATTGTTTTAACAGTTACTAACTTAGAAAACCTTCTTTTTTCTGTCTTTTCTGCATTTAGATCGTAGGCTTGCAGCTTGCCTATGACCACATGGCGCAACAAGACCGCATGTCTTCATCAGCCGCAAGATTTACTAACATTGATACCTCCCTCTCTGTGCTACATCAGAAAGTCTTCACAATGTTTCCAGATAGAGGAAACGGGGGAACCTGGCGTGTGCCTCCAGGGTTTAATTTTCAGCATTTTGCAGCTGCAAAAACTAAGTTACAGGGAGGTGCTTCTGATCGTAAAAGTATAAAAACTCGTTCTTCTGTTGATTTAAGTGGTGTAAAAAATCAATTACACAGGCATAGCTCTGAACCAAGCATTTTGACAGGTGTTGATTTACAGGAGATGCAAAGGGAAACAGCTAGCATCCATCCCAAACTGGCCTCTCTCAAACAAGACAAGACCAAGTCTAAATCTCTTGACTCTGCTGTGCCTCCATGCAAGCCTGTCTTGGATGGTAGTGTCCTCAGGTGGAAAGATGGAAGAAGACGTGGATCTTTTGCAGAAGAGTGTGCCCTGAGAAGAGCAGCGGCTTGTACTGAAAGCCCAGATATGCACTTATCCAATTCAAACTTGGATATATCCACACTTGCTCCTCATATATCTAAAAGCAATAGGACTTCAAAAGAAAAGAAAAAAAAGAAGGAGCTACCTAACAGGGCACCAGTGAAACCAAGAGTAGTCTTTCTGGTTGGAGATGGTGAAGTAAATAGTTGCAGCAGTGCTGACAGTGAATTATAATCATACAAGTTTGCAGAAAATATATTACATCAAAATATGTTCTCCATCCATAACTAGAATTGCATGTAGCTCGTATATTGTATACATGTCCCCTGTACAGAAATGAAACTGCCTGTACCTCATATAACACAGTACATGTTTCCCATATGGAATTGAAACTGCCTGTATCTCATATAACACAGTACATGTTTCCCATATGGAATTGAAACTGCCTGTATCTCATATAACACAGTACATGTTTCCCATATGGAATTGAAACTGCCTGTATCTCATATAACACAGTACATGTTTCCCATATGGAATTGAAACTGCCTGTATCTCATATAACACAGTACATGTTTCCCATATGGAATTGAAACTGCCTGTATCTTATATAACATAGTACATGTTTCCCATACAGAACTGGAATTGCATGTAGCTTATAATACATGTGTTCCCTGCAGAGAGTTGGAGCTGCTTATAAGCATTCTGAGGACAAGGCATTTCTGTGGTGGACTATATCGCATCCAGTCATTCACAGCCTAGACATGGATTCAACTATCAGGGACAGACTAATCTGATGTCTAGGTTTGAGGATGAAAATGACATGTCCAAATGACATTGTTTAGTTGAAGAGTTCTAGGATGTTTCTCAGTGTCGGTAGAGAACTGGTTAATATGTGGAAAGATGGATCCAACATTTCTCGAATATGATTACAAAAAAAAAAAAATGGGGCCATTTCTTTTTCAGAATACATTATTATTGATTTGCAGTAAGTTTTTATACTAAATTTTAGTTTATAAACATTATATCATCATTTTTGATTACAACAGATAGCCCTTTGAACACTTGTTTTGATTGTTATTATTGTTTTAGATTAAATTTGTATTATTATTATTATTAATTTTTGGTAGCCATGTCAGTCTGATATTCATTTTTCATTGATAGTTTTATTATTTGTGCTTTTGGAATCCCCTAAAAGCAGTTCTGTTATTTATGTGCTTTTTTTGGATCTGCTTTTTGCACAATCATGCAAAAAGGACTTTTGCATTTTCACAGATTTTTTTACTGTTTCGTAAGTTTTTTGCATGAACTTTGGTTGAATGAGTGTGTATATCTTTGTATGAGCAAAATTCACAATATTTTTATCAGAATTTTAATTTCAGCACAGTTTTATAGTAGAAGTTTGCACAAATTGTTTGATAATTTTATTCAGATGAATAGGATTGTTAATAATGATACTTGCATTCTTTATCAATTTACAAATTGGAATATTTTTATTGGAGCTTTTTTAATATGAATATAAATGTAAATGAAACCTGCTTGAAAATTTAATTGAAATATTAGAATAGAATGCTATCAAACAGATGGTGTTTATTTAAATTCACGGCCTCTATATGTTTAAAGAATAACAGACAGTCAATATTAATTTTTTTGTTACAATTTATTTTTCAAAAAGGTAATATGTTTCATCTCTGTATAATTGCCATGAGTACCATTTTTTCACCAGACACCTGTTTTTTTTTGTTCCAGCTCAACCCCCTTCAGGCCCCCTCCTCCGCCTCCTCTGCCAGGCCAGTCAAGGTGAAGTCAGGGCCTCTGTTTATCAACAGATACGAGGGCAGGAGTAACGGAGGGATACCATGTTTCTCTCAGGAAAGGTGCTCTGAAAGAGCCGCCAAGGTAGATTATTGTGTGTGTGCGTGCATGCTTGTTTCTGTGTGTTTGTGCATGCATGCATGTTTGTGTATGGTGGTGTGGGAAATTGTGCTTGCATTCTAGGGATTGGAATTTGAGGAACCAAGACTATTAAAAGCTCCAGGGATCAAGCATGAAATGAATGATTTTTTTTTTTTTTTTTTTTTTTTTTTTTTTTTTTTTTTTTTTTTTTTTTTGTGCTCAAATCTGTATTGTTGGGAGGGGTATGTGTGTATGTAGAATTGTGTAGGGAAATAAAGTGACACTGAAGAAGGTAAAAGAGTGAAGGAAGGATAAGAATAAATTTAAGAATTTTTTTCAAAATATAAACTGCAATTTCTTGAGACAACCCATGTTTTTCATTCACGTCATTCTCGTACTTATTTTAGCGCATGTCAGACATGAGGAAGCGAATGGAAGAAGAAAGACAAAAGGAGTCTTATTATGTGAGTTTAGGTTTAATTATTTAGTAGGCCATATTATAGTTGACTGCCATATTGAATTGATTCACTGTTTCCCTGCATGTCAGTGGGTTTATGACAAAATGTAACCAAATTTACCAAATTGGAACGTGTAGAATATGAAGTAAGGTTTGCAGTATGTCACATGATAAAATCATTCATTGGTCTGCTCTTAGTTGTCTGAGGAGGCTCGTTACAAGCGTTATATGGCGTTGACCCACACTATGCAGATGCAGAAATACCAGACGCAGGAAGACATAAGACAGACGTTCCACAGCGCTATGTATGATGGACCAATCAAAACACACTACCATCACGGAGGTACGCAAACATTTACCTTTGTACAGACATGTTTTTATTTATTTTTAATATTATTGTTATTATTTATTTATTTATTTATTTTATTTTATTTTTTTTAATTTCTGTTTATTTGCCATTTTGTACTGTAACCATCTGGTATGTACAATAATTTTTCTTTGATATCTGTACATTGCCATTTTTGTTGTCTGATTCAACAATATTGCTTTTTTTAGTGTCAGTACGTTTACCAGATGAGTGTAATAAGTGTTTGGTATCTGTATATTTACCAGCTTCACCGTATGGTCAGCACCACAGTGACCATGATATGTTTGCCTCCTTTACTGTTCAATTATTAATGGAGCTATGTTTGCTTGTCTTTCCCCAGGAGATTTATCACCCCGTCTCTTGGCGGTGGGGTCACCCGTCTCTCCTAATGGCATCAAGCAGTTTGAAGCAAGGTAAGATTGTATTCTGTGTATGCCAGTATAATTTACATGTTACTTAAAGTGATATAGTAATTTATTGACCAAGTTCACTTTATTTATTACTTATTATTGTATATCAGACAGTAAATATTAAATTAAAAAAAAAGTTACTTCTTTTTTGTTCCTATGACAGTCTGATTATGATAGTAATAAGCAAAACTGGCTGTACTTGTTCATTAGTTGCAATACAAATTATAGCAACCTGTTTGAATGCCATCTCTGTCAATTATTAATTGGACTGTTAAAGATGGATCATATATTAAAGGAGCAGGATGAATATCCATGGCACTTTTCACTTGACATGTGTTATATGATTGTTGTTTCTGTAGTGAGTGAAGTGGTTCTTGTATTTTTTCAATTCAGTGAAGCTAGTGACAGTGACTCATACGTTGATAGTGCGAGTCCTTGCGTATCCGTGATATCTTCACAATAAAGTATCTTTACCATGGTAACATACCACCTTAGGCTGTGTAAGAACCTGTTAGCTGCATTTACATTGGGATTAACTTAAACCCGAATAGGACTTATCTGGATCATTAGTACCACCTACACAGAATTTTCTTTGAAACTCCTTGTATCTCAGTGTTTTGTTTCAGAGCCTCGTCAGCCAAGATTTACTTGGTTGATTTGGTTAATTTTTCTTTCAAGGTCACACTAATATAAACGAGCAATGCAAACAAAAATGTTAAAATTTGTGAGTTATTTGGTGACATCAAATGGTTTAAAGTCTTTCGGGTTTAAGTCAGCACTGATGTGAATGCAGCAGATGTTGTTGAGTATTGGTGCCAAACACTGCTGTGGTTGTCGTCATCTTCTTCAAGTTTTGATTTTCATTTATTATTTATCATATCTTCATATCAATGTATTATAACCATTTGGTTGCTTATTGGTCACCCATCACATGTCAGTCTTTACCCTTTTCTCGTTGTAGTGAATCTGATTCTCTGAGTGGGTTTGATTCTGACCATCACAACCCCCCAGGGGCAGGGGGTGCTGCCCCCCTTCCCCTCAGTGCCCTGTCCACCCCCTATACCAACCGCTGTACCACCCCTCCACCCCCTCTGATCCCCGTCCCCGTGTACCAGCCTCACCAGCAGCTCATCACTGATGTGGATCCACAGGTTACCAAGTGAGTAGTGTCAAAGCCCGCAGGCAGATTCAAACATTATACCAGCTGGATTGTACCAACTGTGTGAGGGATTCTCAATATCCCACTAATGTACATTCAGTGTAATTGGCTTAATTGTCTGACATGCCTCCTTGAGTAGGTAGTCCACTTGTTTATCACCCCCAAGCAACTCGCGGAGGCATGTAAGACATTTAAGCAGATTACAGTGATTGCACTTGGGGAGAACTCCCTCAGAGTTCAATAGAACCAGCTGGTACAATGGGTTTATCTGAACGCTCCCAAGGATAGGGGCAGTCTGCTGTGTCAGCCATTGGTCTGAGGACTGGCTAGTAGATTTAGTGCCAGACTAGAAAAATCTCATTCATTTTTTAGATTAATACCAGTACTTATGTGATCAGATTAGATTATTATTTTCTGTTACCTTTAGATATCATCTTTGAAATTGCCATTGATAATTTTGATTCACACTAGTCTTGTAGTTTTGGAAATCTACTTATAGTCTCATTGACCAGTGGGCTAAAAGGTTTAAGGCACAGACTGCTGACATATGTTCTTCAGTTGATAATATTATATCTTATAATATCTTAACAAATTTACATGGTTGATTGATATATATTAGTGCAGTATCTCAGTCACCAGTAGTAATTATGACTGATAGTCTTCTAAAGTCAATTTAAAAAAAGCAAATCATCCATTTTACTATATAACAGTACCTTTCATGAAATTTTAAAATCAGGGGCAGATCCGGAGATATTTTTCTGACAGTCTTTCCAATTATTTTTATTCATCCTCGATTTTTGACTGTCTTCCGACAAAAAAAAATTAGATGCCCTTCTATGAAAATTTGAAAATTCTGACTGTCTTTGAGAAGACCCAAACGATGGCTTTAATTCGCCATTGAAAATATTCTGTGGATGACAGAGAAGACTATCTTAACCTTTGACACAGAGTGGTGCTGTTTTGCACAGTTAAAATAATGAATGAATTTGGATTGTGTTGACTGACTGATGTATTATAATCTCACTGCATGTTGCGTGTGGTACCTGTGAGGGTGCATTTATATCAAAACTAATTTGAACCAGGGATAAACTGATTGACATCACTAGGTTTAAGGGGACTCTAACAGACAAAATTGTGAGGCTCCTTTCAAGGATGTAATGCTTTTAAAGATTTTAAAAAAATATATATCCACTCTCAGTGGAATTTTATATTCCATATTACAGTCTAGATCCCTTGTGATGTCATTTAGTTTGTTCTCCAGACCAAGTCAATCCTGCTGTGAATGTGACTTTAGCTGTTTGTCTTGGTTATTTCTAATTTTAAGAAAGTTTGTATTAACATTTTAATAACCCAACAGTATAAAAAAGATTCAACCTCCTTGTATATTTAATACATTAGAAAGGTATGAGATTGATTATTAAAAAAAAATTGAAGCTGGTTTTTCAATAAAATAATATTAAAGGTGGAGGTGACAGATAGTTTGGCACAAGTGCCAACAAATGATGTTTCAGAAAATGTACATGTTAGTAGTTGACATTCTATCTGTTCATCTCACTTTTGCTGCAAAGGACCAAGTATAGGCTCAGCTGGGTGAGTAGAGTCGAGGAGTCCGTCTTGATCCTCCATTGGGGACATGATATTTTGGTTTTCAGTTTAGAAGCATTCAGCTTGGAAGTACCCCAAATTTCCCATGAACTGGTGTGAAAAAAGCTTCTTCATGTTCAAATATCTGTATGGATGTGATATTTACCAGTTGAGTAGGCATGTATGTATATTTGAAGATAAAAAAGCTAGAACACACCAGTCTGAGAAACTCAGGGTACGTGGTACTGACCTAAACCAGTAATGGTCTAAATGACATCATCAGGTGACCAGATTATAGAGGACTTTCTATTGGATTCCCATCTCATGTGAGAACTCTAATTAAACACCATATTAATAATTTGGTCATCTGCTACATGGAACACCCTGAGTTTTGGAGGGTTTCCGAAAATTTGCCTCCATTATCAGCATACATCAGCCTTTTCTAGGGCCGCATTCACAAGTAAAGTTGATCCACGGACTAACATATTTGTGAATCAAATATGGCTGACCCATTTGAAGGCTTGTGGCATAATCCCCACAGGGAATCTGTTTAGTGTCAATTAGAGGATTTTGTGGCAAGCTTTCGAGTTGGTCGGCCATGTTTGATCCACCAATCTGTTAGTGCGTGGATCAACTGGCTGTGAATGAGGCCTACTAGTAGGTAATCTGTGAAATAACAAAGGAGACAAAGCATACGGGTAATACAGGTGAGATATCAGGAAACTGTGACTCATGGTGTTTATTGTCAGTTAGAATAATACTGGTATTGGTCAGTAAGGTTCTGAATGCCCCCTTTTTGACTCTGATATTTTTGGCTTTATCTGCAGGGGTTTATGCTTCCAGCAAATATACAGTTCATCATTCTAACAGCTTAAGATTATGCATGAACATTTCATGCCATCTCTGGCCAAAACTGTCTTTAACCAAATGATTTATCTTAACATGTTTTTGTAGCTCTAGACTACCAAACTTTTATCAATTATGTGACATCAAATGTAACTTATAACATCTCTAAGGCATGAGTGTTTTTCGTAATTTAAAAGAAATGGATATTTGGTCTTCCATAGTCAACATACCCTAATTGCTCAGGATATTGTATATTTTAGACTTTTCTGGAATTTTTTTCTTAAAAGTATATCTCATGTCTGTTTGGTTTGCTTCAGAATAGTATGGTAATTACTGAATAGATTCATACAACTAGAAATAATAATTTAACCCTAAATAATTCCTTTCTTGGAAACACTTTTTGGTGTTGATTGAAGTGTTGAAAAGTCAAATTTTTTATGACAGTTTGAAAATGATAAAATTTTGAAAATTTAAAGTAAAATTTTGTTATTAGACTTATGCAGGTGAAAATTTCAAGTGATTACCATACTGTACTGCCTCTAAGTGGATAGGTAAATTAGTAGAATAGAGATATGGTTTATGTTATGTGTGTTTGCAATAACATTAAAAGGAAAAAAAGAATTCACAGATGCTAATTGAACTGAAAGCCTTTTTTTATGTGAACTGTTTTGATATTTTTGCTTTTTGATTGTGATTGGTTTGAGGCCAGAATTGAACATATCTTAAATAAAAAAACAAGGTGTAATAGAGT
This sequence comes from Lingula anatina, assembly GCF_051362555.1. Classification (NCBI taxonomy): domain Eukaryota; kingdom Metazoa; phylum Brachiopoda; class Lingulata; order Lingulida; family Lingulidae; genus Lingula; species Lingula anatina. The sequence continues at coordinate 12,487,233 of NC_141774.1, read as the reverse complement.
TTTATTCCTAGACAGTGTTATTGATTTTGTTTTCTTTGTATGTGCAACAGTCAAGTTATTCTCTCTAGGGTACAGATGTGTCTGTTAATATCTTTATGAATAATGAAATAAACCTGGAATAGAAAATGTATTAAATACCAGTCACTAAGTGAATGAAAACTGTCTGCTGTATTGTTATCCACAAATGTAGCAATAAAATTTTCTATCCAGTCCCCCCCCCTCCCCAATAACAACCATTTCATTAGTTAATGCCCCTCTTTTTTTCCCCATTTTAGATATAACAGTGTATTTGGCAAGTTCTCATCAAGAAATGTTCTGAAGTCCAAGCCTCCATTTAGACAACCCCACGCCATGCACCCAACAAGACTGGTACACCCTGACGAGGCCTATCTTGCCAAACTGGTGTCAAAGGTCAATGACCCCTCAGTCAAGGTTAGTTATGTGCAATGTCATTGGTCATTAACCCATCAAAGAAGGTCAGTTATAACATGTTATGTTAAAGGTCACAGACCCCTCAGTCAAAATAGTTGTGTTCTGTCAAAGGTCAAGAAGCCCTCAGTTGAGGTCAGTTATCATACGTTATGTTAAAAGTCAACAACCCCTCATTCAAGGTCAGTAGTCAAAGGTTATTAGAAAATATAATTATTTTGCAAATGTAAATCTTGTTTTAGAAAATATGACTTTGAAATCAGTTTTGTTGGAATTTTCAGAGCAAGTGTTTGAAAACTTTCAGAAACTGTACCAAAAGAAATGTTAATCTTACTAATGGAGTGGCGTGCAGTTATCATCACTCTTTAATATACAAATTGCCTCTTTCCATTATATTAAAGATAAACAAATTGTTTGTTGGTTTTGTATATGGGCTGTGCAAGTTGCTATATACAGGTTACTGGGTTCTATAAGAGGCCTTCCATGGTCTCTCTAAGACAGGATGATAAAGAATAATGTAGTACATTGGTACCTGGTTATTTTGTATGCAGGCTATGCAAATTGCTTCTTTTTTTTTTCAAGAAAAACAAATTAATTACTTGTGTTTTATTAAGGTTATACAAATTACCTAGTGTATAATAATATCACCTTTTTGCTTTCTATTCAGGGTATTAGAATCACCTTGTGTATTATAATATCACCTGTTGTTTTTTCTATACAGGAAGAATTTATCACCTCAGCCTGGGATCACCTAAGCCACCCCAAGACCGACGCCTTCATCCCCGCCAGGAGTGGCCGAGGACCAAGTGAACTGTTTGGGTCCAGTAGGAATGCGCCACCCCATGTGATGTCCAAGGAATACACCGATGCCTTGCTAGACAGTATCAGACACATCACTGTCACCCAACCTCTTAATGTGAGATATAGCCACATTCACAACAGTGGACTAACTAGTCCAAGGATCAAATATGGCAACCCACTTGAAGGCTTGCCATCTAATCCCCTTAAAGACACTGAATAGATTCCCTGCAGGGATTACACAACAAGCATATAAGTTGGTCGGCCATATTTGATCGGTGGACGAGCTAGTTCAGTGCTGTGAATGCAGCCATAGATTGTGAGTTATTTGTTCTTGTATAATTTGTCTAATTATGTTTTTTTTATTGTTCCCCTTGCCAACCCCCCTCCCCCACCCCGTCTTGTTTATCCTTAAGATTTTTCCAGTATTTAAACCATTTTCTCTCAAAGGATACTATGGTAGTAAATATTCTCAAACTTTTCAGTCATTCCAGTACTTTTCTTATCAAAGATTTGCCTTTTTCAGTTCCAATTTATTTTGTCTAACAAAAATTCCAAGTCACTCTGAAGAAAATGAGTATTTCATGTGTTACTCAACACGCATTATTTTAGAGAATATTATTGATTGATTCTGTTTAGATTCAATAAGTAATGGCAATTTTTTTTCATAATTTCAGATTGGGGACACTGGTGTGAGATGGTCCAAGCAAGAGCGTCATAGCACCTGTGAATAGAGGGGTTACTGAAATGGCTCCTGAAGAATGAACTTGCTGGGAACATTAAAAGAACTTAATATATTTGTCTGACAAAAAGTCATGTGGACACGAGGATAAAAGATCCTATAAGAAAGAAGGATAATGAATCCAAGCCAATTGAATACTACTGGATTCATGGAAAATAAGTTCCAATAGTATTTTCAGATCATGGTTCCTATAGGAGTCAGAGAATATATCATACAGGATCTCAAGGAAAAAAGATCAAGAGTAAAATATCCTATGGCAATCATTGGAAAAAGCCTTTAAGATTTAGAAAATTAATCCTATGGAAGACGTGGACAAAAACAGCGTGGAAATTAACTATTCTCAATTGGTATTAAACAGAAATACTAGTTTTACATTACAGACATGGTATGGTGGTTGGATATAGATGGACTCATGAAATGTAAAATCAATAATATGCATTACAAGCACATGCTTGATCATTTAACAGTGGCAACAGGGTTCATCAATTGTTGGCATTTACTGAGATGAAAATGCAGTGTTTACCAGAAATTGGAACCTGAGGATTGTCTGTGATACTATATACAATTTATTTTAAGGGCCCTTCAACCCCCTCCCCCTTACTTCAGTGAATAGTCTGCATATATGTCACTCTAACCTAACCAAGTATGAGTTTTTTTTTTTTTTTTTTTTTTTTTTTGTTTTTTTCTTTTGTGACAAGACTACTTGCAATGCTTGGTAAATGCCATCCAATTTGAAAGACAGAAAATGTAATCAGAAAATTGTTTGAGATTTCCCTTGTCTCTTCCTTTTTTTTTATGCAGTGAAGAGAGAAATTGAAAGTATTGTTTTACTCTTCATTCATTTCATAAAAATACCAATCCTAGATGTAATTGGAGATTCTAAAGATCCTTTGGTGGTTTATTAATCTTCTGAAGGACATGAAAATGCTGATCAGAATCGCCTAAAAATGAACTTAAAAGGGTTTCATAGAAGTTCACTCAAAAGTCAGCATAAAAATGCATTTAAATTTGTTTGTAAGTGAATAGAAGAAAGTGAATTGTTGTCTATCTGTATTTTTTTTAAGTTTCAATTGTTTTTTCATATAATGTGTGATTGCACCATCACACATAAATATCTGTATTTTCTATTTATTCAGGTCCAAAAGATTTGACAAGGTCAAAGTTACAGTTCGGACTATATGTCATATTTTTACACATTAAGTCCCTGTACATTTGTATATTGGGTATCAGTTGTGGTTGTTTGTCAGGGTTACAGTTATGAGGTACCATGAAGTGAGACTTGTTGAGATGAAATAAAAATAAAGCACAATGTTTTATTATGAAATTTATAAAAATGAGTTTGTCGGTTTCTGAAAAAAGAATCACAGGTAAGAGAAACGCGTTATGCTTTGGTGTTGGCGGGGTGTTATGTTGTTATGCCCCCCCCCCCCCCCCCCCCCACCGTTTTAATTAATCAAGTCAAACTCGCCCCGTTCCCGCACCATTACCACCGACTGCAGGAATAATAGGATGAGTACTTTCCAATAATTTCTCAAACTCGAGGTGCATTCGTGACACGACTTTTTTAAAATTTCCTACACGTATTAATTTGAAAATAATTACAATACTGCACATGCAGAAACACAAAAGAAAGCCCATTGCCTGAAACTCGGAATCCATTTGTGACACATTCTCCTTCATCATCAAGATTTAATTCGTAATAAAACCAAGATGTCCCAGTGACACAAAAGTCGTGCTTATACTTAATTATGATGGATCACAAGATAACTCCATGATTAACCAAACACGGTGATTGGTAAGAATTTCATTAAATGAAGACCATTATATCCCGTAGAGCAATCTGGAGACCCAACAGCGCGGGACGAAGCATCTATGATTAATGAAGCTGAAACATTGGTCATTTATTTGTCACGATGTAATGCATTAGTTCGGATGCACTGGGTCGAATACGCTGGAACTAAATGATTATTAGTCTAAAAGCTGTTTATTTTACAAGGCAATTTTTCACTTATGTCGAATACTAAGTAAAGCTGGCCAAAAATCGATGCAAAGAAAAGATTGCCAAGTTGAACGTTAGTGTTAAAGTTGGATTCATGAAATGAAGTCCCTTTCGAAAAAACGGAGATCATCACTAACGGACTTGAAATTTAGACGATTTGTCCATAAGTATAGGTTTACGTAACTTGCCATTAAATCATTTCACAATTTTTTGTTATTAGAAAAGTGTGAAGAGATTACATCAATTTTGGTCTAGGATAGAAGATAAAGAGGCCTTATATATTTTAGGGACCAGTTTTGATGTAAAAATAGGCCAGCGACGTAAATTCCGATTTCCTAAGCAACGGCTTATGGAGCAAATCTTAAAATTCTGACAACTTAAAATTCAGATTTAGCTAGATACATTTATTTGTTTATTTATCATATTTTTTCACTGGATATTAAATGATATGTGTCTGACTAATTCATGACGTTTTTTTCCCCAAGCGCGAATTTTGGCAATGAATTACTCCCATACGTCAGCTGTCTCCTAGTATACAGTACATATGACCCAAGTATCAACCCACTGTATTTGTCACATCGACCTCAGTCTCCATAATTGGTATCACTGCTATCATTCTTGTCGAAATGTGTAATGGCAGACGTTACGTATTTGTCACCCAAATTACCCAGGTCAAACACATCATTGCCATTCCATTAATAGATATGATATATTTCAAAACGGAGTGGTACCCTAGAGATGTATATTCTAAATATATTCTCAATTTATATATGACACACACACACACACAAACACACACACACACACACACACACACACACATATATATATATATATATATATATATATATATATATATATATATATATATATATGACATGTCATGTGTGTGTGTGTGTGTGTGTGTTCGACAGCTGATAGGCCTTTAAGATCTTGAGTTAGATAAGAGCCAAACAAGTATCTGCAAGGTACCAATGGGACCAATTCAGCTACCAGCATTACTTTTCCCAGAATCGAATCTTCTCTGAGCATCGTTTATTAGAACAAAGATTTTCAAAACCCATTTCCTGAGGTATTAATTCTCACAATTCATGATTTCGCATGGAGAAAAAGGCAGTGTTTCATTTTACATGGACAGATGGTTTTGAATAAAGCTCATTACCTGAGATATTGTCTATCTAAATGTATCATTCGTCGTAGACCATTACTGCTACAATACCTTAATCTGTGCAGAGCTCCCAATGCATAGTTTAATAACAATTCATTCATCTTGTAACATAAGAAAGAACGTGAATTACTTTGAATTTTTTATTGAACACAGGAGTTTTAAAATAATTCACTGGTATTATTATTATTATTATTATTATTATTATTATTATTATCGAGACTATGATGTTCACAATGCATAATTTCCAGAGAGTACTTACGAGGAAGAAAGGTCATTACTTTGAAAATGACAGATTCACTTCAACAATTGCTTCTCTGAGATGCCGGTGACCCCAAATGTATCGTTTGTCACAAAAAATAAGACAAAAACTCCTATAAAACCTTTATTTGAACAGATGGGTTTTATAATAATTCAGTTCCTGCAAGTAAGATGTTTATTCTCCCAAATTATAATTCGTCGTTCAACATTTGGAGGCCCTTACAATAAATAACTTCATTTGGACAAATACTTTCAAAACAACTTATGCAAAGAGACGCAGTGCCTCGTCTGTCCAGAATAGATTTTATCCCTAGCTACTTGCACTTATGTTCAAGGCCCCAACGAATTATATAAGACTTGTCCGTGAAATACGAACACAGTGAAAGACAGTCCACTTATCGATTGGCAATTCTGGTTGTTTCTTCTAGAAAATGGCGACCCGGTAAACATGACTCCAGGGACAGGGGAGACTTATTAACGGGTTCCTTGTTTTGAATACTCGGCTCTGTTACCATGGTGCTTAAGAGCGGCGGAAGGTATAGAAAAACGGTCCCAGAGCTCTACAATAGTCAGAACCGTTTGATATTGAATTGTGACATTATTATGAAGTGAAGTGCTTTCTATTGAAAGGATGTCAGTGTAATAGATATATGTCTATAAATGTAAACATGAAGAATGAGAGATTTGAGTGCGACCTTTATGTAAATGTCAGAGCACATTGTTTTTGTTTTCTTATTTTTCACACGAGATTCACGGTAAATGTTTATATTTAACAGAATTTGAAGCTTTTAACCTTCTGGTATTCATAAATATTATGAACGAAGCAATTTTATCATGCGAGATTCTTCAGTGTGCACGTGTCCGACTTAATTTTCTACCAAAAGTGAGGAAAAAAATCAACCTTTTGGTTTGGCACAAACATTCCAAGCACAGTGGCTTAGGCAAACGGGAATTGCCATAATAATGAAACAGCTCTGCTTCCCCGTTGAACTTTGAAAACGCCGCTAAAGTGGCAAATTTGCAGAAGTAGAGACGGGCAAATCGGGTAATTACCCATAATTGTGAATGACTTTGTGCTCTGCAACTGACACGAGTCCGCATTGCCCTGACAGGCAGGCCACATTTTGCGATACTTGCTGGAAACTAATTAAGCCTATACTTATCTGTTTTAGTTCTTTGTGTGGTGTAGTGCATAACCAAGAAAATATCAAAGAGCAACGTTAACTTGATTATTTTCCTCACGCTATGTTCTTTTCAAAGGCAACGTTAACCGTTCAAAATGATTTAATTATAGGATGATACCAATTGTATAATCAGCGTAATGCCACCCAACGTTCCCTTTTCTGACCTTTTAGCACGGAGAATAAAGAAAAAAGGGGAGGGGATTGCAGCTAAGCAGTCTAAATATGAGACCATAAACCTATTCCATTCCATTTCCATGAAAATATTTCCATATTCGACCTAGGAGCCATATTATGGTTCCTAGATTCGGCTAAAGTCAATTTTTACTAAAATTCAGCAAAATCACTAATTTATACGTCACGGCAGAGTGTTGACGTCATTTGAGGCCATGCGTAGGTTCCCCGTGTGTTGTTTCATGAGTTAAATATAAAACAGCGGTTTACGCTAAAAGGCACGCCGATATAGAAATAAATATATAAGATTATGTTGTGTTAACGAGTCCCATGAGGAAATAACTCCCAGTTGAGCTACTAAGCAGATGTCATTGCACATAGTAGGAGCTTAATCATGTAATTTAAACCATAACTTACAGAAGCCAACACTGACAGAGACAGTCGCAACTGGAGACAAATATCAATGACAAACAGATAAGGAGACCGCAGAAGGAATGGAACCAAGCACTGGCCAATAGCGGATTACCAATTCAACCGCTAAGGCGTGCAGGGGCTAAAGTCGTAGGGTTAAACTAAAAGCCTAAAAGCTTCGAAAATTTATGTTCAAAAAGCAAGGAAATGGCCATAATGCCGAAAGTACCTTTGAAGAAGTGACATTACGCACAAATGAACAGCATGCGGATAAATTACACTGGAGAAAGTTGCAATCATTTTGAAGACTACATCAACAAGTGTGCCTGTTATAGCTAAAGGTACTTAACAGTGGTCTGCGTCGCCTTATGAGCGTGACAGTGTGTCCTGCAATATTGTACTCTATTCGAGATAGATGATATTTAAATGTACATATAGTTGAAGGCGGTCTACAAGGTTTATTAACTGAATTTCCCCCCTTCTTCTGAACGCCTGTTTTGACTAATTTTTCTTCGACAAATCATCAAAATGCACAACGAAACTGATGGCGGGAATCCAAATCAACTTTCCTCAACGATCATTCTGAACATTATCATGGAAGCCGTGCTGATGATAGTGGTATGTTTTGGCAACACGCTGGTCATTGCAGCCATTCACCGTTGTGAGAGTCTCAAGACTGTCACTAATTACTTTATAATGCACTTAGCAATTGCAGACTTTTGTATTGGTCTCATTATGCCAATGCATATTTCTATGTTCCTATACAGGCCGATGTTGGAGAACATATATGTTTGTTTATTCAGGTGGGTAGGTTTTTCTTCCTTCTCGGAATAAACTTAAAGGGATAATAACTCTTCATATGAGATCTATATTTTACAATAAAAACATTGTGAATAACTCATATAAATATAATATATTCTGTTATACCACAAAAACGGAAGTTATAGATATTATTCTGATATCTGAGCTTGTATTTAGACCACGTGACCTCCACTGATGGCTATACTCTGTTAAAATCTCTTAAGAGATTTTAACAAAAAAAAAAAACTTTTTAGAAAAAAAACCAGGGACTAACTTTGAATGTAAAAATGGATTCATTGACCATTGGTAAGTATGGGAAAATTGTTGTTTACTCCAGGAAAATTCATTTTCGAAGAGTTATTATCCCTTTAATATTGTCCAAAATGTTCTTTAATAACCCCTTGTATGATTTTAGAAGATTTTTGACTTCCACATATAACCTTGTTGATAAAAATTATTTGTTTGAATAGACCCGTTTTTCATATTTTTAAGGATTTCAAAGTGTTCAATTTCAAATCAATTAATGAAGATTATAAACCCCCCGTAATTGACTTGTTAGCAAAAAGTTTGATCCAGAAATAAGTTTTTAAAACTACCTATATGTTACTTATCAAAATAGATTGCATCTGCTTTATATATAATACCATAAGTGGAATAGCACTTTATCCATTTCGATACTATTATCACACAGATATTTAATTCGTTTTGAGTTTTATGATTGTGTTTTGTACCCAAGTGTTTATTAAACACCTAGTAATTTCACACGCACAGTATTCATGTGAGTTTGTCCACGTTTTCAGTCCCAAATAGTCATAATGAAAGAAAAGTTCAAAGAGAGTATTGCATTTTTACTTCTCAAAAATTCGCAATTCTGTTGCTCTGTTGGTTTGTGAGTTTATTATGCTCATGGTTTGTCCGGCAATAGAGACCATCATACCATTTTCTTTTTTTTTTTTTTTTTTTTTTTTTTGTAGATTGATAATAGACCCCGATTTAATTTGCATTAGGCTCATATATATATTTATGTTTGTACGTTAAAGCTTTGAAATATAAACGTCTGTGAGAGAGGTTATGACAGCGCCACCAGAGACAGGTGAAGTATTGCCAACATCAACAGGCTGTCATGTACACTGGCCATTACTCCACACTGTCTGCACAGGGCTCACATTCCCTGCAAACTTAATATTAATAGCTTGTCCTGTCTGGCAGTCGAGTACATTTATTTCCTGATTGTTTATGCCCTGGCAAAAGCAAAACTTAGAACTTTAGAAAACCAGCGCTTAAAGCTATGGAATTTCTTCTCTCAGAATATAAGGAATGCCAAATATAATTTTAATTCAAGACCTATCTAGATTCTGTACCAAAAAATATGAATGAAAGATTCCATAACATTTTTATCCAATTTTGTTTAATAACTATCTTTTAGAGGTTTGTATTTATTTTGAACTTGAGCTATTTAAATCTTAACGTTATCTTCTATGTTTAATTTTTATTTGAGCTCATAAATTTTCACAACTTCAACCTGATATGATTTTAAATAAACTTATCATTATGATATCTTTCCTTGATTTTGCGTTATATTTTAATACATTTAGATTTATTTTAGTCATCAGCTTCTTGCTCTATTGAGCAATTTCACTTTTTTCATTTCTAGGTATTGCTCCATAAAAGTGACCTTCACGGTTTCAGTTCTTCTCCTGCTGGCCATCGCGGTGGACAGGCACGTGTCCATCGTGTACCCGCTACGCTATCACGTGATCATGACGAAAACGAGGGCACGTCGCATTGTGATAGCTATTTGGGTCGCCGCCTTAGCTTTTTCTTTGTTCTTGCCGATGCTATGGCACAATGACTGGGACGACATCCCGGATGACGAGTGTGATTTTGTCAAGGTGATGAGATGGGAATATTTGGGTTTGCTGGCCTTCCCACTGTTTATAATTAACACCCTGTGTATGGTGGGGTTGTATTGGAAGATATTTAGCATATCGCACGACCAGGCAACTAGGGTCATGCCTGGAGACACAGGGTGCAGCACCTTCCGGTTCAACCTAAGGATTGCCAAAACCGCATCCATTGTAATTGGTCTATTCATCCTGTGCTGGTACCCGTTCTTCATTATCATGGCCATTCAAATCTACGCTGATCTGATTTATTCCGAAACATGGGAAAACTGGCGCAGTCACGTGACGCATCTCGCTGTTGCAAACTCGGCAGTCAATCCAATCATCTACGCCTTCAGGATGGACTCTTTCAGGTCGGAGTTTAAGAAGCTCCTAAAGATACAAGATTCGTTACCAGCGTCTCAGCGGCGCCCTCTTACATTATACCCGAGAGGAGGGTACCCGAATCAGGCCCAAGCTGTTGTATTGACTATGTATACCAATCACGGTTTTTTTAAAGAGACGACGGACCCAAGCACGCGTAAATTCGATCTGCCGGGCAGTGTAGACATGGCGGCGCTCGGCAAGAATGACTCTGATATTACCCTGTGTAAACAGAACGATTGTCAAGGCGAGTTCGATTTAAGCGACATGAAATGTAGAGTAATTGGTCCCTTGGCGGAAAACAACGGAAGCGAGGTATTAGAACAATGCTTTTCACATGTTTTGGAGTCTGATGAGTCGCCAAACAATACGAAAGTGTGAAAATACAGGTACTAGGACTACGTATGACCAACCATTTATATGGCTTATTCCAAGTGAAAATCAATGTGAACTAAAATTATTCTTAATTTTCATATCCATAGTTTTCCATTTTTTATTCGACCCGATGGGGCCATTTTAACGGGGTGGGCCTCTGCCAGCAATATCTGTGTTGCCAGGCAACGATGCATATATCGTTCATCAATTTTGCTTAGCACTACTTTTAAGTAGAACTCGGCTGTGATATCTAAAAGACACAGACCTTATCATAAAACGACGACCCATGTCGTTTAAAAAACAATAATAACAACACACAAGTCACATACAACGTAGAACCTCTTTTTTAGAAACTTCAAAGGCGATTTGAATCAGGCTCTACGCGTTGGCTGTTGGCGTGCCCCAAACCTGAAACTCTGACCGCAGAGTTGCAATGTTTGTTTACAACATCTTGCTTTTAAAAGTACTTTTTATATAATATTACTTTTTACATATTCAGCTGTAGGACAAATTTTTCATAACAATATGTACCCATAATGAGACATCGTTATACATTGTATTGCTTTGAATGTAGTAAAAACGGAATGTTACTCTTTACATGCCCCAAACTACATATCGATTCTGTCATGTTATTTACGTAGGTCTTTAATCAATGGAATATGTCTGAATTTGATACCAACATTCTGTTGGACTAGCGCTGGCTCTCTCACGTCGGCTAGATATATGAATGGCCACATCCAGAACAAATAGATACGCGGAGTAAGAGATCAAATAGGGCCAACCCACTTGACAATTTGCGGCATAATCCCCTTGTAGACACTGAATACATTCCCCGCGAGAATTAAGCGACAAGCATTCAAGTGGGATCTATTAGCCCTCTGTTGCGAATGCAACCAGTGGTGGGCAAGACAGTTTACGAGTCAGTTAACGCTGCATGACAACTTTCCTCGGTTGGCGGGGTCGCTTCCAACTCGTATGCGTATTTCGTTTTGCTGTGAACGAAACGTCGTAAGGGACTTAGCACCAAATTCTTGTCAAAATACGGCTGTCTGCGCGTGTAACGATCTGAAAACAATTGAATGAATAATTCAAATATTGTTTAAGATATGCATTTTAACTTTTTGACACAATATGCAACGAAATTGCAAATATAGTTCCTATGGAACGATCACCAAACGACTGGAAAATGATTTATACCCGATAGAAGGCAGTACGCCTGGCTTTGTGAATCTACCCCTGACCACCCAGCTTTTCAGACCCCCAGCTGCCCCCCCCCCCACCCACACCCCCGTGCCTCATCCACGCTCTTAAACCTTACGCGACTACCAGTTGCTACATGTACTTACTGATGATGGCGCTGACAGCAGCCCCAACCAATACTGTGGTAAGGATACCAAGAGGTGAATAGTACAAATAGGACGTGGCATAAAATCCGTTTAATCCTGAACTGAAAATGTAAAATAAAATTGCATAGCAGTTTAAAATATGACGTCTATGGGTAATATTCATTTGAAATACAGTTTACGGGGTCATGTATAGGATAACTTTTTTTTTTATGGCCCGGATGCATTAGTATTAAAAAAAAGACACGATGGCTCTCTATACATGTAGGGATTATGTATTATCAACATAGGAGTTAACATGTCTTACTAAGACTGTGACCCTGTTCCACTCATTACAGCACCAAGGGTTGTGACGTTACTTTGAGCATTCCAAACAGTCGTGACGTCATATGTCCAAGTCTCGTTCACGGTGGCGTTAATCTCGCAGCGGTCGCTGGGAACGGACGGCAGAATGGGATTATAAGAAGTGGATGATGTAAGTTGACTGCCAATATTCAACCACAGTAGAATGGCAACGCTGGTGGCTCCCCCTGTTAGAGCCCCCTATAAAATACGAAAGGGCTGAGTGTAACAGTGTGTCTTGAATACGGCTGGCTGAAGACATTTAGATTATTTTTGGTGTGAATAAATTCTGAACCCGGCTATGAGAAATATTTCTTTAATAGCCTAGTTAGGGGATTTTTTTACTGTGTTTGTAAAATATAAATACTATATATATTGAGTGCATAAACAAAAAACTTCGTGTTTAAAGTTTTACTTAGTCTCTTAAAGTGAATATTGAAATGGATATCTAAGAAAATATTATTAAATTATTTCAAAAGCTACAAGTTCAAGAGCAGACACAATTAATTTAGATGTGTTTAAGCAGTCAGATATAAGTGTGCCAACTTATTTTGTCAAGAAGTATTATATTTTGTGATTTAGACTGTTCCTTTCAAGAAATCGTTTAAACTGAGTTAGCTACTACAGAGAAACTAAAGGAAATCATTTTTGTACCAAAAATTACTACTCAAAAAGTTCCTTTTTTAACATAAACTTCACAATGCCAGTGGATTCCTGCAATTGTTGAATTCAAAGTCAAACCTTAGAACCACAGCAGATATCTTACCTGCCAATTGGCGAACGGACACAGAATACCCAGAAAGAAAAGACCGAATAACGGCCCGTTGGTGGCACCATCAAACCCTAGTGCAATCTGAAAAGTAAAAAAAAAATACATTTTCTTTTAACTGGAACGGTGTTTTAATATTCCATCGTCGACCTTCATTTAACGGTACCTTTAAAGGTAAGAAATGGGCTTTTTCTGAGGTAAACGGGGATTTTCCCATTATTAACAATGGTTAATGAATCCCTTTCGACATTTAAAATAAGACCAAATAGATATATATATCAAAGGTGGAAACAAAAGTTATCTCAGAGCAAAAATAAAATGAAAATAAAAGCATCTGAGACAGTCCAACTATGAACGTTCCGAGCTGGATATCAATGAAACCGATCGAACTTGAATTGATTCAGTTGCTTTCCGGTATAACACTACGTCATGCCAACTGTTAACCGCGTTCAGCAGAAAAAAAATGACATCTCGGCGGACTTATTAGCCAAATATGTTTTACTCAACATTTGCATTGCCGCAATTGCTTGAATGGAAATCGCGCCAGTTCTTACACGTTTGAACATTTCCACTAATTAGGGCCTCGCTGAAACTAAAACCCGCCTGCTGTGCACCGCGTTTGATCCCATCGTACTCTTCAATGTCATAGGTAAAAGCAAGCTAAATCTAACAAAATCAATAGTTATTATTATTATTATTATTATTATTATTATTATTATTATTATTAATGTTACACTAATGATGATTATAGTATTACACTAATTATCATAAAAATATGATACAATAATGATTATTTTAAGAATAGTGAAACGTATCTGATTTGTACGGTGAATTAACATTTAAAAGATTATTTAGATTACGTGCCTGGAATATTGTTCCACCTATTAGAGTCACCATGAATGCTACCAAGGTCCCTATACCACCAAACACGATAACTGAAATCAGGTAGCAATAATAATAATAATAATAATAATAATAATAATAATAATAATATGTAAGAAATTAATGTGAACACATATTTTAGCAAAAAACGAAGAGCGAAATTTAGAAACAAATGCAAACAGACCGAAAAAGTACTAAAAGCCAGGGGGCAGAAGTGGGTCTATTACTTTAAATTCCTAGTTTAATTTGATTTTAAATTGAAAGTAAAAGTTGAATTCGATTCCAAACAAACGTATTTTTGTGACCCTACAAAGACTCAATCCATGAAATGGTGAGCGAAATAATTTATAATTATCTAACCAGGAATACTGCGAAACTTCATTTAGGTATTACCTGTTATTTTGGCTATAAGCGCCGCCTTCCAGTCGCTAATCTTGCCATACCGATATTTAAGGAAATCCTCCCATAAAATTGCAGCTATGCCGTTGAGAGAAGAGGAATTAGAACTGGAGAAAATTCAAAATGATACAACTTTTAACAACGTCGGTGTATTTTCTCTGTATCTTTATATATCTATCTATCTGTTCCTTTTAAATTATCATATATAAATTTTATTTGATGTAAGAGATAAAATGATACAAAATTAGGCGCAACAGATATCCATAACAAAACAAGGAAAAAAGCCAACAAGCACACCATAATTTCACGTAATAAATCCCTAAAATACGTAAGTTACGTAAAAAAGTATTAATTGATTAATTTATTTATTAATTAAAAGAGGGAACGATAAAGATAAAAAACTTAACCCCGGACTCTTTAAAGGACATATTGCATTATACCAACCTTTTCAAGATTTTTTCTAAAATAAAAGACAACATAATATCACAATATACCTGAGAGCGCCCGACATCAGCGCGGCAATAAACAGACCGGGAACTCCCGGCAAATCTTGCAGAACATCCATCACATAATAAGCCAGTAGCTATAAATAAGAAGCATTTTAGTGAAAAAGTGGGAGAATTATTTGACTAAGGGTGATAGTATAGAATCTATGGAGAAAGTAAGCTCGTAGTTATATCACAGGAAACACACTAGAAAATAGACGCAGAGATGTTGAATTTTGAGGGGCATCTTAAGACAAGGAGCAAGATGAAAATATGCTGTCTAAAAATAGAATCGTCACACCCAAGTTTGAGAGAGAGAGAGAGAGAGAGAGAGAGAGAGAGGGTGAGAGGCGTTGAAAATGTGGATAGTTGGGAAGATAGACGGGCTGAAATACAAACTGAAATACATTCAGAACAGCGGACTAACAGATCTGCGGATCAAATATGGCGACCCACTAAAAAGCTTGCCGCTCAATTCGCGATTAAACACTAAACATATTCCCCGCGGTGATTACGCAACGAGCATCCAAGTGGGTCGGCCATATTTGATCCACGGGCCTGTTAGACAAACATAGAGGCACTACAAGTTGTCATCACCTCGTTCTCATTCTTGACGTATTTCATCTTTAACGGGTCACACCTCAGCAAAGTGTAATGTGTGTAAACTGCTATTCCACACAGGGCGGCAGGGACGGTAAGGACCAGCAGAAATGGTGCGTTCATCAGCACAGCCCTATATGAAAAAAGTGTGAAACGAGATTAACTTAATTCGGGATAAAAAAGTAGGATGCTGTTTTCATATATATCTGTTAAAATAATGGTGTAAATT
Source organism: Lingula anatina (assembly GCF_051362555.1). Lineage (NCBI taxonomy): Eukaryota > Metazoa > Brachiopoda > Lingulata > Lingulida > Lingulidae > Lingula > Lingula anatina. The sequence goes on along the minus strand of NC_141774.1, from coordinate 12,471,581 downwards.
TTGAGAACCCTAAAAAGTAAACGTATGGTATGGAAATGAATGACACATTTTGGCATTCATACGTCACTGTCCTTCCAACACTCCTGCGGCGTCGAAATGACCTCAGTGCACACTAGAAAACGTAATGACGACACTTCATACGTCACCATGTCTCAAGTTCTAAACAAAATTTTTATTTATTTATTTATTTTTGGTTTCCTCATAACCCTAAGATCTACAGTGTACGCTTGTCGTTCTCAACTGCCTGCTTTTAAGGCACTTTGCATTTTAAAACACGGTTGCAAAGTTCACATACTTCTCCAATGCCGATCAAATTTGTTGTCTACCCCATATGCTAAATCAGTGTTGGTTTAGCAAAACGGTACATACATTATTGAAGAATTACATGCACGAAAAAATTCACTTAATGTATTTTATATCAGTAAGCCTGACAGTCACCTTAAACCTTCAGATTCTAGGTCAATATGTTGACAATTATATTATACTCTTAAACTTTTCTAATTCTACAGTACCTAACAAATCAGTAGTGATCGAAAGTGTACATTCAGCACGATATATTAACTAACTTTACTGCATCTTTGTCCGTCTTGACGGAGCCAATCCTCTGTACACTGGCCTGGTTGAAACATGAGAACCCAATGGACAGAAAGGTGGTCCCAATTAGCATTGTCCAGAATGAGTGACGAGTGGTCGGAGACGGGTCAAACCTGCGGTAAAGAGTACTGTATGACGTAATAACGGTATGACGTCACAATTGTTCAATGATACATCACTCAGAACTACTCGGATGTCTCGCGCACTCGACAATATGTATGGAGTGTACCGGTGTCACGTGAAGAAACCGTCGTCGTAAATAAACCGTTCTGACGGATTATTCACGCGGGGGTAGCAGTCTGTTGACTTACAGTACGTAGCTGCACATGCATTTCCAACATTTCCCCGTAGAGAAAGTTGTAGTATTATCAAACACACAATTTCTTTTTAATGAAAATGACTGAACTCTGAATTGAAAGAACATTGTAGAGTGAAAACATTTAACTACGAGTCTTAGATCTACCACGTTTTTCACACAGAGCAAAACAGTTCAGTCACGATCAAAAGTTCACTTCAAACATTCCCCCGTATACTGTAGTAATAAGATTATCAAATATTTTCTCTCTCATGACGAAAACCACTGAATTATGAATTGAAAGATCATAGTTCAGTGCAAACATAGCGCCTACTTAGGACGACATCGTCATACCGGAAGTTACTTCTTTCAATCTACCCTCAATGCGCATGTGCAGAACGGTTTCGTCACGGCACGGGTCTATCACGCCACACCGGAGTCAGCCGAGGATTGCCGAGTGATGATAGATGGGTTATATTCAGTAAAATGTACATCATGGAATGAGTGGCGAATAGCTTTATACAGGTCAAACCTATGGCGGTGATCATGCATTATGAAGATTATGTGACGTAACAAAAGAATGACGTCATAAGTCTTACATACTAAATGGCCCACATTTGATGCAATCTGTTTTACAGAAAAAGTGTCAGAAAGATAGAGGTTGGTCAGACTTATGATTAATTATTAAGTGAAATGCAATAACATTAACAATAAAATTGCAAACATAATACAACTGCCCAGTTTGTGAAGTAAAAATAAAAACATAAATATGTAATAATTACATCTATTTTTATCTGTACCTACACGAAGAAATTCAATCTGTCTCCTGCTGCCATAGCATCCCAGGCCGGAGACATTCCTCCTATTGTTATGTAGCCCTGTAAATATTAGATACCGTAGAACTACTGTCAAAAATGCAATACCACAGCGACGGGTTATTTTATTCTATTCTATTCCATTTGGGGGGGGGGGGGGGGGGGAGGCATACACAAGGGGATGTTTAGCGGTAAAATGTGTTTCTTGTCTTCGCTTAACTAAAGAACTTTAAAAATGAAATGGAGTTAGCTAGGGTTTCATTCCCTTTCCGTTCTTCTTTCTCTCTATTATTTACATTTCATTTCATTTTTAATTTTCGTTCAAGTCCTGTCTAAAGACTGAGCTCCTTAAAGGAATTCTCCCGCCAATGCGAATTTTCCTTGAAAAAAGTATATTTTTCAAACTCAGGAATATTGACCCGTCTCTACACTTGAATTCGATGTTTGGTATTATTTCAATTAAATAATTCAGTTTTAAATGTTTCCCGAAATGTTAAATCACCTTGTCGTCCTTTACATTTCAGATGGCTTTTATCGTTTGAAAGGCGTGGATTGGGAAGGATAAATACATGTAACTTCGCAGGATATACACTAATGCTCATAAGTAAAGCACAGAAAATAAGACTTGGGACAGTTTCAAACTCAAATAGTGTACATTTAAGAGTTTAATATATATATATATATATATATATATATATATATATATATATATATATATATATATATATATATAAGACCTATCTTAAATCGTGTGACATACCTTGATTAATATTGCTAGCATGGCCGTCACCATAACGACGAATTGGAAGACGTCGGTCCACAGTACCGCCTTTATACCTCCCTACAAAGAAGAGCGAAAATGGAGGATGCACTGTAATACAGTCATGGTTCAAGACAATGTGAACTGCATAATCTTTTGCAATGTAGGAAGTTAAAAGGTGATTCAAAATTTAAACTATAACATTTTAAAATGTTAAATCAAATAACCATGAATTTTTTTATCATACAGACATTTCAGCCAGTTACTTTAAAGCAATTAAGTGAGACTCTCCAGGGAGTTAGACCGATCCAGATGGATCGGTCTAGGCATGGGAACCCAGTCTTAGAGACAATTTCCCGCAAAGGTGGACAGATTCAGCTAGTAGGAAGGGTCTATCCGAATCAGGATAATAAGGGTTTATCAGAATAAGGCTTAAAACTGCTTACCAAAGTTGTATAGAATATACACACTGTGGACACTATCACAATAGATGCCCACGTTGGGAGGTCGGTCACTGAAACATATACATAAGCATTTATAGTTGTTAAATTCAGGAAAACGACGTTTGCGAATTTGTATATAATGTTCTGAGGATAAGTAAAGACATGTGACGCTTTTGCACTTATGTTGTAATTATATTTGGTTCGATATGAAAGTATGTATTTCTGTAGGCGTGTTCTGCTAGGTATTAGCCTACCGGTATAGCCTATCATAACATGTAAAGGTTAGATGATAGACAATGTTTAAGGTATGTTTATCAATGATTTGTATTTTTAGAAAAAATGCAAAAGAACAGGCGGTCATCTTGGAAATTGTCCGTTTCCATGGTTACGCAGGCAATTGCCATTTCCACATCATGGCTAACTTTGACCAGCAGACTCTGAGCTTTCAAATGATATATAATTCAGGTCTGTGTATAAAGGGGACACTAAATCTGAAAATTTTGGCCTTCTGCCGCTCACCTAATGGACATACTGTAATAACACAATGCTACTACTACTACTTCTACGTCAAGAACCTACGACAACTACGATAGCTTCTATTCACAAAGCTGAAGTTGAGCAAGGACGTATATTGAACTTCCTTGGGTTGAGCAAAGCTGAAGGCTCACATTTCATACTTGCAATTACTTGGGATTAAAACCGGAAGATGATATCTCCGATATATAGGTGAAAAAATGGAAGACCGGACCTGCCGTTTCTGTGTCGATGGGCCACGGGTGGAAGAACTGTAGTTTTTACTTCACTTCAACATATGATGTCATTAGATCAAGGTTTTGGACTAGAACCTTTCGTGTGTATAAAGCCAACCCTTACCTGCCTCCACGGCCGTGGCTGTGGCGTTTGTCGCAGTTCCAAGGTACAGCGTCTGTAATGAAGGTTGCGGTTTATTTTGTACATCATGACATTAATAAAATCCAACAAAACTTCTCTCTCTCTGTCTCTCTCTCTTTCATTCTTAGCTTTAAGCAAACTCTTAACGAAAAATAAAGCGTACTGATAGATTAAATTCAGCACGTACTTAGATACTGACAATCAAATCATATTCTCAACAAAATAAATAATGTTTTCAGAATGATTAACAGTTCTCTAATTAATCCCCAGTCCAAAAATGAATATGAATTTTGCCACTTCTCATCACAAGCAGCACTCCTTGGTGACAGAGCATTCTGTACATTCACAACATGTATACGTATGATTTGTTTTATTAATATTCACCGCGGACAGTATCCCCAGTAGAGACCCAAGGCGGCGTACTGTTTTCGACCGGTACCTTCGCTCAAGATACTGGAATAAGAAAGTAGAAGCAGTTAAGCAGGACTAACCCCTGCAAAATTTTGTCTCATTCAACGTTCACTTACGATTCTCAATGCATTCTAGAACATTTGGTGTGTTTCTTTAACGTTCTAATGTTGTTCTGTAATGAATGTAACAATTCGAGAATTGTGTTTTTTAGAAGTCCTTCAGAATGTCCTAGAACAGTTTAAGAACATTTTTCATTGAAAGAGAAAAACATTATGTTCTGGAATAGATTGAGAACCGTAAGCGAGTGTTAAATGAGACAAATTTTTGCAGGGGAAACCAATATACGTATCCTGACTACGCATATGAAATCTTACAACAATGCTTTGTTACAAGAAATACATGGCTGGTGTTTCTTACCACCAGAACTCACAGTGGATATATATATAATGGACTCTTGAAGTAGACCAAAGTTTTTAGTTTAAAAGTTAAGACCAATATTAGGTGTAAAAAGTTATTGCTAGGTCGCATGAGATAGGGTCTACCCATCTCCGATGAAAACACTCCTTGAACACAGACACAGTAGGGTCACGGTCCCCCCCCCTCCCCCCGCCCCTCTCTCCCCCCCCCCCCCCCCCCAATCTTATTTGGTGACAATCTGACCTCGAAACAACTTGTTATCTGTACTAAGCGGATAAGTGGAACACAGCTGTAAACCTTTGGTGACATTGGTCGCATTCAGAACAAGATGATCCGCTGACAACATATCCGCGGGTCAAATATGGCCGACTCACTTGAAAGCATCACGCATTATATACAAATCCCTAATAGACAATGAACAGATTCCCCGCGGTGACTACACAGCAGGCTACAAAGCGGGTCGGCCACATTCGATCCGCAGATCTGTAAGCCCGCGGATCAAATTTGGTTGTGGATGCGGTCCTTTTTACCTCAAATGAACTCGTTATCTGCAGTTTCCGGATAAAGGGGACGAAGGTAAATGCAGAGATCACGTAGGCCAGGATGTTAAACAGATTAAACATCACTATCTGGATGCCGTGCTGATATATTTCAGTTGTGTACCTGTGAATAAAATAACGTGTAAAACAATAGCTTATCCTGGCTTGTACCAGTGAGCTATACGAATAGGGTTTATACACCCAAGGTCAATAAGAATGAACATTTAGAGTTGAGGACAGTAAAAAAAAATTCTTAAAACGTGTCTATAATTGTACATTTCCATATAGTATTTGAACCACATATTCCATGATTTAGCATACAATCCCAACGATGCGACTGAAATATTTGATTTTGAATAGGGCATGGTAATTTTCCAATTTCTGCACATGTAACGAACGTTACATCACGATATATGAAAAAAAAACTCAAAGCGAGACAAATAAACAACCCAACTAGGCCTACTTGAAAATGTACAAGTTGAAATAACATAGGCATAATAAGTGTGATGTGGGGCAATTTGCAGTTGAATGTTGATGAGAGGTACCCAGAATATTACTTTGTAGACAACCATATATAACTCCTCACTTGCACCCTCTACAGTTGTATCACCAATGACTTTCCTGGAAATATTTTACTTCCCTCTAAAATACGTACAAAATCACACTGTGTGTATTTCAACATTTCTGTAACAGACTAGTACCATTTTACCATGATTAATGGAAGTGATTGAAGTCATCATTTTCAGATTTTAGAGATACTAGTGAACGTTTTAAACGCTGATCGTATTTACAAAAGACAGTAAATATTACAGAAAGAGGGGAAAATACCCGAGAGAGAGAGAGAGAGAGAGAGAGAGAGAGAGAGATTGAAGGAGCGCAACACGAAAAAAATTGATACTGGTAGACTGTTCTCTCCTCAATTTTCTGCATGTAATATTTTGAAGAGTGGAGACAGGCCTTTTTCAACTTTTGTTACTAGATAGATAAATATTTTATTTATTTTTTTTATTTTATAGCCATTTTTCTTTTCACAATGCCAGCAAGTCAAAAGAGAACTGACGAGGTACTGTCAACACGTTTATATATATAGCTGGTGAATTTTTTTGCCTTAAAAGCTGTGACTGATCTGAAATCAAAGTAAATAAAATTCTCTTTCAAGTCCTTCAATTTTCAAGTTCACAAATAACTTGTTCTGCAGTATTTATGCTACTTGTACAGATCACAAATATAATTCCCCGGTTTGTAAATTGCATGTGCACATACAATTTTTGTAAGGGACCCGTGGCCAACAAGTTATTTACGCCTGAGGTCTGCTTCGTGAAATTATACGTACTTGTTCGTGTTAATAAACGAACTAATCGGATGCCATTTGCTTTTCATGGATTGAGAGAGAGTGTGCTTAAACTAATGATTGATAATTCCCGTTATTTTTCACCTTTTCAAAGCAAGATTATATTGGGCCAAGATGATAGGGCTATATGCTTTGCCCCTCGTTTTTTAGGTAAACATAGCGGACTGTAGATCTGACACATTCAAAGGGATTGTGCCCTCACAGCCTACACAGTATGCTAAAAGTATGCTTAGACAGTATGCTATAATTTTATTTGTAAATTTGAATACTGAATACTGAAAACTGCTAAACAACTACAAATGCCATTATACTTATTGTTATAATAAACTCCTACATTTATAAGAAAATATATTCTAGGGCAAATCGTTGATTGGAAACACGAAGCGGGGTCTTTTATTAATTGTCTTGTTAACAGAGTTGTTCGGATACTATTGGATACTGCAGTGAGAGTCTATAAACTCTTGAAATGTCCGTGTAACATGCACCACTTCTTTTTTCGTGTTTTCATGGCAATTACCATTAGTTATTTCGAAAAGATTATTATATAATAACCCTACCAGAAAGGAAACGAAGAGCATCCTTAGTAGCTTCCATATTTGTGTGTAAACGTGTAGAAATGATAATACGCAGACCTAAGGCGCGACGTCAGTGTATAATTTTTTCACGAAGAATTAGGAACGACTTTCAGTGATTGTTAATTATTAAAACCTACGCACTAACGCTGGACCACAGATACCGGCGTCATGGTAAGGTGTTCACTCGTCTAAACTATTGTGTTATTCCGTCTAAGCTAGTGTGTTTTTCCGTTTGAAATTAAACGGTCTTGATATGGTTGTCCATTGTTTGCCCACCCACTTCTATTTACAAAATAGGGATTCAAATATTTTAAACGTTGTAAACCGGAATACAACGGAAACTTAATTATGAACTCTACGGTACCTACCCTAGAATCATAATCCCCGATATATACGACACTATGATGGACAGAGCCACAGGCAAGAAGCCCATATCCCTGTTCGCCAGCAGGTACTCTCGAGTTGTCTTTTGGCGTCCCCCGGTTCGTGAGAAGATGACCCCTACAGAGGCAGACACAAGTAGAACCGCACACATGACAACGTAATCTACCACGCCAATGGTCCTCGTGTACGCCATTGCTTGCCCTGACTACGCGTGGAAGCGATAAATATCTAATGACTGAAATAGAAATTTTAAGTGTAATGTCAGTAATTGACAGCCACGAGCGAATAAATAAGGAGCGGGGAGTGCTTTGTAGAGTAACTGAGTTGATTGACATGCTCGTAAGCCTAGGTCCTAACCGAACGTACGGGCTGCTACGTGTGGTCTACGGCCAAAAAAATGGGGAAAACGTGGGAGTTCGTGCGTGAGGAGCACGTCCATCGTGCGACTTTGGGGAGGACGCAAACAGCACGTAGAAACTTTTTGACATGATCAATAGTCGCGATGTGCGATCTAGCTACGTCCTAGTCGGACGCAAGGAACCTAAAAACCGTGCGTCCAAAACGTAGTTGGGACCTAGGCTTTATGATACTTATATAACCGCAAGTAATTATGTAAACGAGGAGAAGGCCTCTAGAGATTGAAAGAGGTAGAGACAGATATGGAAAGAAAGCGTCGCCAAAACCAACTAGAAAACAGTTAATAAATAATATAAAAGATTGTAACAGAGTTGTTTTTTACTCCCTCATATAGGATTACTATTTATGTAAACTTATGTAATTTACTCTTCTGTTTCAGATAGCGATCATTGTCAAAGTTGGATCAATAAACGCTTAACGACAAATAGTACAGTGTACTTATTTACCTTACGTAACAGCAAAAGATAAAAAGAAAAACTTCGTAACATATACGGTGGAGGATGCGGGCATATATTTGTGACGAAGTTGTTTTATCTTTTGCCGTTACGCGGGGTAGTAACACAAACAGAAGTAGATAAAAACAACTTCGTCACATTTATGTGGTGGGGGAGAGGGCATTTATGTGACAAAGTTGTTTTTATCTTTTGCTGTTACACGAGGGAGTAAATACAACTCTGTTATCAATTACTAACATTAAATAAGGATGTTTTTTGCTCTGATTAAGGATTAGTAAAATGTCCAAGAACTGAACGTGTTTTACGGGTCATTATAAATACAGTCTGGTGCCTATCTGCTTTATGAGACGAAAGTCCAACATTCACTATTGTCTTCAACTCAGAAGCAATGCAGATTAGTCTGATTTGTAGTAGTAATAGTTTGTTTTCTGTTAGACAACGTGGCAACACAAATGTTTACAAGAATCCACAAGTAAAAGCCGCACAAACGTACACAAAAGTTATCCCTAGTATTATTGTATATATAACTCGCCTGCTCTATGCACTTACTGCCATTCGCTCATGTACACTGTCAAGAAGGTGAGGGATTCATACTCCTCCTACTGTTTAATCAAAGGGCATCAATAATATTAAACGTGCACAGTTTGTGTTGAAGACGGAAAATGCATTTTAGAAAGTCAAGAAGGGTGCATTTTGGCGATGGGCACTCAGTAGTGCATTCAAGTGTCGAGACAATGTTTGGGGATCGCACATCTATAGGTATAATTAATATTGTATATAAGGCGAGAAAAACTGAATAAAAGCGCCTCATTCCCTCTACAGCTTCCTACGCTGGCATGGCTTTGCCTGAACGATTCTGAAAAACACTCTCCCTACAAACACCTCTCTCTCTCTCTCACCCACACACACACGGGCGCGCGCGCGCACACATACACACGCAGACAAAAGGAAACTTGCTTTGTCAGACCTACGTCGTGTACGTTTCACGTATGCAGGTAGACGCTGATGTGCGTTCAGAAATTTTCACCGAGCGTGTGACCCATACGTTGCTCATACGCTAGGGAAGCGCCTTAAACGCTGAAATGATGTACGTTACAGTGCGTTTCTCATACCCGTACGAGTATGACACACGTACGGTTATTGGGAACAACGCTCCCAGCTGCGGGAAGACGAAATGATGCGAGCTTATACCACAGAGAAGCACTGCATCAATTCCGAAGCAGGTGCAGTCCCATGTCAAGACGATATGATTTGACCCAAAAATGAACCGTATTTAAATGCTGTTCATGCCGATAATGAACTGTATTACGCATAAAAGCCAATGTATACACTAAACTTTGCCTAAACGTATAAAAAATAGCATTAACGTAAGAAATAGACTGCTCATACGTGGACAAGCGTAATGGGTTCGTTGGAATTCCGTCGTAAAGGCCTACTTTTCTAGTATGCAGACAAACAATGGTGTGCGTTTTGTCGTACGCAGAAGCAGGTATAAATTTTTGAACATGCTCAAAATTTTCAGCGTTTACGTGCGTGCGAATAGCATACCATAATTTAGGTAAACAACTATGGGATGGTCGGTTCATGTAGGCAGCGCATCAAAAGCGTATAGGCAGCGTAATACTAACAAGTTTGTATCGTGTGGAACGTATCTTTTGTTAACGCGTCTGGGTTACATGAACTTATATCCTTTGCGTATACGAGCGTATACCGAACGTAGTTTACATTTACCTAACGCATAATTAGGGTATGAAAATCGGACCTCGTGCTCATGTACGTTACTCACACGCACACATACAGAACCCAAACGCTCAGGTACGATAATCAAACACTATTTTTAAGCTGCTCTTTCGTTCTTTCTCGCATACAGGAAAAATAGTGATATCATACGCTCAAAGTTATGCGTATAATAGCTATCACGTACTGTAAGGTTCAATATTCGGTTTGCCAATCGAGAAGAAAAAAACAACAAGAGTTTTAATTTATTCTTCAGTTTTTTGCCCGCTCCCTTAGTGTCTTTCCTCTTCTACCCACCACCAGTCCTATTTATCCCCGTCTCTACGTTACAAATACTTTTAAAATGTCACTTGTTAATAACCAACTTAAAATATCACTCGCGTCCCTTACAATACATGCACTGATACGTACCTCTTTACGCTAGGTGTGACAACGCCTTCACCTCAACTGTTAAGTACCAGTAGTGACCCACCTGTCTACCACTAACGTATATCTGCTGACGTGCAAACCATTAGTAAACTACGTGAATGTAAACGCATAAATGAACTTATATTATTGTAACTTTAACAAAGTGCACAGCCACGGAAATTTGACAATGGGAAACTTCAGATCTGTTAAACCTAACTTGTTTGATTTTAATTAAAAGCAAATATGCTGGAGTTCTGAGTACAGGATGAATGGAAATGGCTCTACTCAGAATGATGCACGGCAACCACAAAATAATAAATAAATAAATAAATAAATAAATAAATAAATAAATAAATAATGGAATAAAAATCAGTATGGACATCGGTGTTTTTATCATTAATACGTCAGTTCTTTATGGTCCCAAAGTATTTCCGCCCAGAGCCACGTCATTGAATTTTATTAGTTGTTTAAGTGACAACCGCAACCGCAAAATTCATCAACAAGTCTCTCTGATGCATGTGCATTCATATATGTTCAGTAAAGCTTTTGTATTTAAAACGAAATCACTCGCATTGTTCAAACTTACGTCTACATGCAGTCACTATGCAGCTACAGCTATAAATATCGATTGCACTGGCATTTAGTCACTCGTTTCCTGACAAGGACAATGTTCGCCTGATAATTTTGGTTATTCGCCCCCCCCCCCCCCCGACCCACTGCTTCCGAGTTTGATAGCCCATTTGGGTCTCTTTGTCGTTACTTGTGTTACATTCTGATCATGCTGCGTTCAACGACTGCCACTCATTAATTAATTCAGAATACCCATGGACCCAGGAGGTGAATCAGGTTAAGAAGGTAGAACTGGTATTCTTGTAGTACACGTAACCCGTGTTAAGATCATGCGGAAAAAACACATTTAATGTTGAAAAATGGGGCATTGGGCCTTACCACAGAGGCGATAAAGACATGAGCTGTCAAATTCAAAACATTTCCGTCGAAATAACTTTTGCTCCATGACAAGATGTACTTTTCAGATGAAGCCTAACTTCATCAATAATGTATATACAACTGTCGATGTTACCCTGATTGTCAGCGCGAGCAATGTGGTATTCAGTGTGAAGATAGAGGTCAGTGCAGTCAGCTTGTATACTTCATACTCAGGGTGATAGCAGGGAACGTGTACTAACTACACCATGTATTATGAACACCGGGACAACTAGTCAGCGCAAAATGCTATAGGTCTAATACTCAGGGTGATAGCTGGTCGGGACAGCAGCAGGCCTATATAATAGGCTATAGGGGCCTACAAGAGATTCACTGTGATCATCCCATTCTGGTACGCACTGGGTAAGACAAGAGGAATGGCGGGGGTGGGAGAGGGGGTGGGGGTGTGGAGGTAAGAGAGCGGGTTACTTACCGAAATGTACACGAACCTCAATGAGGGTTGTTGCCACGTGGCGTTGTCAGTCCTCCGTTACTCGTGTATTGCTCTCTCAGGCTACAGTGCTGTCACACGATTCAGATTCTATGTATATTTACGTTTTCAACACAGAGATAACTTATTTATTTAATCTACCATCTCAGAGGCGAGATGTATCCGGTTTAGATAGAGTAGATATCACTTCATTTATCGAAAGCAATGCTTACGTGGATCAAGCTAAGCTGTGCTGTTTGGATCCATTCACGAGTGTGGCACAGATTTAAGGCTATGTTTTATCACACCAGCCAGCATGTGGTGGTTTAGAATAAAGGCCAGTGGCAGTGAGCATGAAGAGCGAAGTACTTGAAAACCGATATCATGAATTTGGAATGGGGGTGGGGGGGAGGGGGGGGTGGGGCGGGACGGTTGGGGGAAATCAATTTGGATTTTAATAAAAAAAGGCCAAAATACTTAGAGGTCAAAGCAGGGTTTCAGTGTTTATGTATTCAAGGTAAAATAAAAGCTGTCCGTTTGAAACTACAAGAAAACTGGTTGAAACAAGTTTTGTCTATTAGGGTTGTGGGCAGCGCGAGATTAAATACCTCCATTCACCACGCTTCGTTAGGCAGACGGGGCATATGGACTGGAAATTGTTTTTCCCCTCGTTTCTCAAGTTATATATTGCTTTTTTTTGGGGGGCGGGGGGCTGCGGGGTACGTATTACACCCCTCCCCTCGAGCTCGTACTGGTTGCGCCGTTGTGAAATCAACATCTAAATCGATTTAATTATTTCTCTGGCCACCATTCCTCATATCTATACCCCATTGGAAAAAAATGAATTTTGAAGACAGCGAATTTAGTCGTATAATGGCTTAATTATGAAATTCGCATAACTTTGAAAGACCCATTGTGACAACCCCCCCCCCCCAAAAAAAAAAAAATATATATATATATATATATAAAATCTTACTTCGCGGCGTACGGTAGCAAACAATAACAGAACATCTGGTCGTATTCAATTTTTTTAATGTATTAAAAAATATAAATATTCCAACATAAAAAATGTCTCACGTGGAAGGAATTGTTAGTTATCATCGGCATTATTTCATGTGATTTTTTTTTTTTTTGTTCACAAAACAATATACACAGCTTTGTTTCACAGAAACGATGTGTGGCTAGTTTTAAAAACGCTTGCAACTGTATTAAGATCTGTTTAGGGGTTACTCATAAAGTTCTAGCAGGTTAAAATTCTTATTCAGTCTTTATCAACTGTATCAACAATGTCAACTCGGTGCAACACAAGTTCAGAGTTCCACTGTATCAATGACCTTGATAGAAATGACCTTCACTATGTACCTTCACTAACATGTAAAAGTGCACCTCCCCTGTTGCAAGGTTTGTATATCTTATCAAGTCAACAGGGTTGGATTATATGCGGCCTTGCACTACACCGCACCTCAAGTTTGCACTTATAGATAGGGGATTGCCCCATAGTTCGTCTTGGCACCACAAGCCACCTAGCGTTATGTTTTACGTTCTTGTCGGGGCACACAACTATTCCAACTACAAGCAGACTGATTTATCTAGATATATCTAGAATATACGTTTGACACTTAAACTAAAACAAATCAGCATCAGCTTCTTTTGTGATTTTGTAATGTATTCACTTCATACATATGTTTGTCAAATGAGAATTTTGCGATAAAAAAGCAAAGGCCTGTAGAATTAGTACAAAAATAAATAAATAAAAACTATTTCAAAATGATTCATTACATCTGGCTTTTAACACTGTTAACGTGTGTTAAAACTTCTTTTTTCACAATTGTGTATTCCAATCATGAAATGTGAATAAAAAAAACAGTTCCTTACTTCTAAAAAAAAAAAAAAAATTAGAATTTATACTCAATACCACTTCTCAATGCTAATTATGCAGTCAGGTTTCTGCAACGAGTGATGTGAGAAATCAGCATACATTTTCCTTCTTTATAAACTTAGTTCAACGTGTTCACATCTTAAAGCTCTCCCACCCAACATTCACCATTGACAACCCAGTCAGAGTTGGAGAAGTTGAATCCACATCATCTCTTTTATAACATGCAAGTCCACACGTACAAGTCTAGGGTTCTTTCTACAGCTGTCCATCTCCAGTTGTTGGCAGATTGTATAAACATTTATAATTTCTTGTTTCATGGATTCAGAACTCTTTTTGACAAGTGCAGGTGTCTTAAGTTTTTTTTTCCCACCTTACACTGCAGATATGAAGTCTACAGTAATAATAAGGACAACAAAAGATCTTTTCCTTTTTAAGAACTCAGATTGAGGATTGTTTGTCTCAGAGACCCTTCTTCCACTTCTCGTTCTGGTGATAGTTTGTCATAGGTCTGCCGCCGATGCCACAAGTTCCAACGCCGACTTTCCCAGTTGGAGCCTCCGGAGTGGCAAAAATGCTCTTCTTGTTAAAACCTACCCTCTTATTCTGGAAAATAAAAAGAGAAAGTTAAAGATATTGAAAGAACATTCTAAAATTTTTTTTTGTTTAATCCAGCACTAATTTAGCTCTAGACAGTAAAGCTAAAAACAAAGTCGGTACTAATGTTTGAGTCAAAAGTCATTAATGAGCACTATTTTTAAACATATTTATGTTTTATTATTTTTAAACAAAGTAATTTCTCTCAGACATTTAATTTATATTTCAATTGTACATGTGAGTTTATATCAGGTTTGGAATCCCTCCCCTTCGATGAAAAAATGTTTTACATTCTCCTTTAATGAAAATATGTTAAGAAAACAGTGAATAAAGTTTATAATCCCTTTTCCCTTCCTTTAAAAAAAAGTCTCCCCTCTTTGAAGAAATTAAATAAGGAGATACAATAACAATACTGTAACAGTCTTTCTGTCAATACTCCAACAATTCAATGACAATACCAACCTTGGCATTAAAGGACTGCCATTTCTTTTTCTCGTCTTCCCTTTCCTCTTCCTGCTGCTTCTGTCTCTGTCTTTTCTTTTCGTTCTTTTTCTTCTTGTATTCCCTCTCGGCTGCCAGCTTATCTTTCCTGAAAGTACAAGTATCATATTTATTGTACAGAATATGAAAAACATTAGAAGTGTAAAAGTGTAATTGTGAAGTTTACTGTACTGACCAAGAGAGATGGCTTGTTAATCAAATGTTTCCATAAAAAAAAAAAAAAATCTCATAAAATTTTCCAACAATGTTTCGGTTGGACAAACTTGTAAATAAAATGGTCATCTTGTAAGTACGGGTATGTTTTGTCGTTAATGTAGTTCTTGGTGTATACCTATTTATCTGTACCTAGTCGCGTCATAATTTGTGATAGATATTATCGTCGTTTTATTCCACTACCCCCTTGTTACATGATCAAATCTTATCACTTCAATCCTTCAAGTAAAAAATACTGGAAGTTGAAACTGTACAAATACAACTATTTTGCAATTATAAAATATGTAGCCCGATATCAGGATATTCAATTTATATGCATAAATGTGAAAATAATGGAAAAACTTATTGCCAATTTACAAACATGTAATGTTATAAATATTAGCAAAACTAATTGCACAGAACAAATTCCCTCCAGAAACTAAACTTAAGGGGGGAAAAAAGTCCCACCAATTTTGGTCCGTTATCAATACCTCACCACCATGGGCTCGTCTTGTCCTTACCTCGCCTAGCACCCAGCTGAGAGAGCCACCTGGTGTCAGTTTCACACACTCACGATGTTGGCAGCTGTAAAACCAGACCTATGTGCCCTTTACCATGAACTACGCAACTAGCAGCGTGTTGTTTTCTTGTTTTGTGAACTCTGTGCTGTGAGTTATGAAAAACTTTGTCTGTGCATGTACTTTCGTTTAAGAGTGTTGTTCTACGATTTTCATTGGAGATACTGTTTAAAATGCTCAAATGCTTTTTATCAACTCATTTTTCTGACTTCTAAATTAAAAAAGTGAAATTCACGAAATCTTTTAAACCCTCAACAAAGGAGAGTGAAAACAAGTTTATGTGTCATACATTAAGCAAGTTATAATCATTTTTAATGAAAAACAATATAAAATACCTCACCTGTTTGAAATGGTCAATAAACAGGATAACAACTGACCTCTGGATACAGGTTAGTTAAGCAGTTAAAAAATCAGGGGTCCAATCAGGAATCAGGTGTCACAATTTAGACAATTTTTAGTGTAATTCTAAACTAAAATTTTCATTTTTGGTTCATCACTTTCAATGACTGAGGGGTAATCAGTGCTGGTGTATTACTAGTAAGCTTACGTAATATTTTATATTTTCATTGTATGCAAATATGACAAGAAACAATGCTTAAGAAACATCAAGGATAAGACCAAAGAACGAGTTTTACAACCAAGAGCCATCCCATATTTACCATGATTTGGTAGAATTTCCTTCTCAGTCTAGGCTATAACGCTAAACACATAAAATACACATTAAGAAATGATTGAGATGTTTTTTTTTTTTTTAAATATGAGTGAAAGACTTTAATTCAATCTGTTTTTATGGAAAATTTTATGGTTTCAGAAGGGGTTGTTGGGAAACCGCCACTAGATGGCACCACCTCACCTTTTCATCTTCCCTCCGCTACCCTCGGCCTCTTCGCCGGCCGCACGCTTCAGGCTGGAATCCCGCGGTTTGAGTAACGATACCTAGAGAACAAATATCAGAGCTGATAAAAGATCAGGCAGTAGAACTGATTACAACCAAAGCTGATCTCTGTTATTTGTATTACCATCAAATGAATGATCTTTATCAACAGATCAATTTATAGCTAAATGCTACACTCAATATAGTATTTAAATATCAAAATTCATCACAGTTTTTTTGTGAAAAAAATCTTTTAAGTTAGAGTATTTTTTTTTGTTTTCACACATCGCTAGCTATCATTTCATACATCTCTCAATTCACCATATTACTGAGAGCACTACCTGAGTTAGATCTGTGTTACCATAGCTTTCAAATGTCACAGTACAAGAACCATCTTCCAACACCTCATCTATAACTGCATCATAATACCTAAAAACAAAACAGAACACGGAGCATTGATCAATTTCATCAATATCATGAGCTACTATTTATTTATTTATTTATTTATTCATTCTAATGCATCATAAATGAGTGCATATATTCATGTAATATTAAAGTTTTAAACTCATGATTCAAATAATTATAATTTCTGAAAATATTCCGATTTTTATTATCAACTAACACATATGGTAAAATCATCCAATACTAGTGAGGAGAGCAGTATCAAAAATATAACAGAACACAGTCATGAAACATTAGGAACTGTCATATTTTACATTTTCAATCCAGCCTCCAAATATGAGGTATCTAGAGCATTTGCTACAACCATACTGTTATAAAACATTTATATAGTTCTTCCCATTTACACTTACAATCCATATATGGCAAAGCATCTGTATAAACCAATACTGCACACTTTCAGTTCTGTCACTATACACTAGAAACATGCTGAAACTGTCGGTCTGATAGGTCATGACCGAGAAAATTTGTCTGGACCGGTAAAAAATTGGACTTGGTCAGCCCAAAGGACTGACAAGAGTTTTAAGAACCGCAATTTTGAATTTACAGTCATCATTCGACATACTGCACTAATAAAATTATATAAAACCAAAACCGTTTTTTCTCTTCCATTTCAAACCTATCACATTCACAAACAAAGTAAGCTACCTAATCGTACTGGTAGTATCTGTCTCAAATGAACAGGGTGATTTTCGGTCCGACAAAAATCCATTCAGTCTGGCAAATTTTTCATTACTACCGGTCCAAATGTCTGGCCATTCTGAAAAGTTTTCAGCATGTCTGCACTTACATGCCATCCTCTGAGTATATAGCAGAGCACTTGTCTCCAACATTCCAGCTGTGTGTTGCTGTAGAGGTTTCATTGTCATCAGTAGATGTAGCAGCAGCGACGACAGCAGTAGCTACAGCACCTGCCTGGTTCTTTATCAGGTCTACTGTTAAATTTATCACCTCCTGGAAAGTTTGGAAGTCAAGTTTTATGTTTTAATTTAGTAAAAATAGTCTCTGATAGGGGTACAAAAAATTCTGACAATTATTTGGATAAAATATCAAGTTACAAATTTATAAAGGACTGCCTGATTCTATGTCACACTAGTAACTATAAATTGGATTTTTCAAAGTTACAACCATTTATGAAAAGTATTACTATAGTCACTGCTTTTAATAAATTTTATTATCTACAGATTACATCTTCACGCCTAATATAGACAGGTTTTTGTTATACATCTCTGTCATTGTCTATTCACTTACCTGTAAATCTACCTTGAGTTTATTTAGGTCAGCATTACTGGGATCTGTTGTGAGAGCAGCTTCCACCTGAAGATAAAGATAAAATGTTTGTAATTCAATAAATATCATCACTGCGGTAATATGGGCAACAATGTGTGTGTGTGTGTGTGTGTGTGTGTGTGTGTGTGTGTGCAGTAGAGCGCGCGTGTTCGTAGAGGTGTGTGCGTGTGCGCACGCGCTTGTGGTCCTTTTGATATGACGTTACGAAGTGCACATCAGAAAGTAAATGAAAACAACCAATACAGAATTGTTTTCTGTACACTTTACGTATCGCTCATCTTAAAAATACTACACAGGTGCAGCGGACTCCAGTCGCACTAGCTGAGTGTTGTGTCGAGTCGGCGAATTTGTCTTGACACCGACTAATGTTATGGTAGATTCTTTAGTTTTCGTCGCTCATGTAAATCACAGGCACGCCTTAAATATACTTGAAACACTAAGCGTTTAATGACACGAATTATCTGTTTGATTTTTTACTTCTTACCTGTTGTAATTGCAATTTATAATTCGTCAAACTTTCTTGTAAGTCCTCGGCCATTGTTGAAAGTCGTATAATTGCCCGGATGTAATAGACCGCAGACGAAATTCAGCTGGGAATATTTGTTAAATAAAGATTTTAAGGAGATTTTTTTTTCAAATTACATCTTAGTGGAAATTTTCATATCGTATGATGATGTTACTACAAGGATTTTGTATATTTAACTTTGTAAATAAGATAACATTTTATTTGCTCCGTATCACGTCCTGAACCAGACGGAACTCTGGCAAGTAACTGCAGTCAGAAGTTTCTCTCAAATACTTCCATGGAACTTCACAAGGAGTGCAGTACATTGTAGTATCAAGACTGGGGATTGCAATCGAATAAGGGGTAAAGGTGAGGCAAGGTTTACCTGAAGGATGATAAAAGAAAAGACGAAAATAATGTGTGTTTACTTCAAGTCCAGTCACTGAAACTTGAGGGCCTGAAGTTAGATTGTTTTATTTCTAAGTACTGAGAAACATTTCCTTTGGTTTGTGCACTCACCCAAATCTGCACTCAATAGATTCCCTTCCAGCAATCTATATTTACGATTGTATGGTGATCAGGTCCATTTTGTTATGTGTTTGTATTGATCAATGAAAAAAATTGTTATTATCCCTTGTCCACTGCCCTGTCAGGTATAGACAAGAACTTGGATTAATGTTTTATATAAGGAACAACTGTGAGACTTATATTAGAAGGAAGGTCAATTACTAATTTCTGACATAAAAAGTTAATTGTTCACTGGGAGTGACCCCTTGCATCAAAAATAAAAGATAAAGAAAATAAATAAAAACAACATTCGCTTATTGACATAATATTTGAAGTGTTCCTTTCTTCTATATATTTACTCATTTCAGCTTTAGGAGGCTGGTATACAAGTGACAAAATGGGCCAGGCAGCGAGTAGACAAGAGGCATTCTGGGAAGCCTGTGGTTTTGGTCGTATCCAGAAAGTTGAGGAGTTCATACAGCAAGGCATCGATGTCAACTGGGTGTCTTATACTGTAGGTGGAGCCACTGTAGTATATTTCAACTGCCAAGACTGATATTAGTGAAATGAATCCATATCAAAGTGAAATAGTAAATAAATAATGTAATTGAATCTAAATTGCTCAATGGAATTCCCTGTAGTATATCAATATCAGTATGATCAAGGACGTGTTTAGGTTTCCATGTAAAACCCCAGTTTTATGCCCATGAACATGTTCTCATGATTCCCAGATATTTATTCAGTAGTGTAGTAGTATCCATGGATATATCCTCGTCCTCTCCACCATAAATCCTGCCACGCAGAGTTGGGTCTATCCATGTAGACTGTTGGTATCTATTAAAATTGGTCCCAATTTGATATCAAGAACCATTTGCTTTGGTTTTCATTCCAACCCCCAGGTTTTGAATCTATTCTCAAACACATGTTATTCTCGGATATTCATACTGTAGTGTTATAATATAATCGTTCTTTATATATCCGTCTTCTCCAGCATAACTCCTGTCCCATACATGTGGCCTCCCAAGGCAAAGCAGAGATTGTACAGATGTTGATTGATGCTGGCTGTAATGTTAATGTTGTTGATGATGTAAGTATCAATGAATGGATTTCTATTACTAGTATAGTGTGGGCCCTAAACTTTTCACCCTGCTGCCAACTTGGACTTGTGGACATACAAGAAAAAGGTGAAATCAATGGAGAATGATTTAAACTTTCCCACCGAGTTTTCTGCTGTTGTAGTTATAATTTAAGTATTAAGGAAAGTAAAGAACTGTATTTTGGAATATGTTGATCATATGGGTGATGAATGCTTTGAAAAACTGTTCACTTCTACAGTCCACTTGGACTAGTAAGCCTCATAAAATTAATAGTCCTTAAATGAAATCTATAAAACTAATTTTAAACAAAAGAGTAACAAAAATGCCACTGCTGAATTTCCACAAGTTGGAATTTCCACAAATTCAGCAATAAGATATGGGTTTCATATAATTTTTAAAAAAAAATTCCCTATGTTGATATTTGTAGTGTGATTTATTTCAGCGTGGTAATCTGGCGTTGCACCATGCAGCTATGAAGGGGCATGCTGACATCATGGAGATGCTGATCAAGGCTGGGTCTGAGATTAATACACAGGATAAGGTAACTGTTATATTACACACAGGATGAGATAATAAGGAATTGTATGTTGTCATTGTATATTTTCAGAATGGCTGAAACCACTCAACCACTGCCACTACCTTGTGTGTTTGTGTGTGTGTGTGTGTGGGGGAGGGGGGTATAATCTTCAAAAAGTGTTAACATGGTGCTGTGTATTTTCAGAATGGCTGGAGCTGCCTAATCACTGCCTCTAACTTACAGTTGGGATGGGGGTGTCCTCCTTCAAATAATAAATATTAACAAGGTTGTTTGTTTTTACAGAATGGCTGGAGCCCCCTGATCATTGCATGTTACTGGTGTCAACCAGAGTGTGTCAAGCTTCTTATCGACTCCAACTGTGACGTCAACCTCATGAATAAGGTGAGACGAAGCTTTGGAAACATTTAATCTGAAATGGTAACTATCCTTGAAACGAATGGAAAATCAAGAAAATAATGCAAAGTCAAATAAAGGCAGTGCCTTAATTTGGAATGACCCCCCCCCCCCCCCAAAAAAAAAAAAAAAAAAAAAAAGAAAAAAAAATAATAATAATATGAATTTTCCAAACAAGAGAAAAATATTTTAAATCACTCTTTATAAATACAATGTCTTTATGAAACACCCCAGGATTTACGTACAGCTCTACATGAAACCTGCAGAAGTCGCACTCAAGATGAAGACAAGCTGGGGCAGATAGCTGCCATGTTAATTGACGCTGGCTGTGATGTGGACCTGAAGAGCAGTGATGAGGGAGAGGTAGTGAACATGTAGCTGTAGTACCTGTACAGTCTTCATTGTCAGCCACTGGTTCCAGGAAACTGACTCCTAGATTTGGTGTCAGACTTGTAACTAATGTTTTAAAAGTTTCTTTTCTATTTTGATTTAATTCAGTTTTAGCAGCCATTTTAGGGTGCGTTCACAGTGAAACTACCATACTGGGTAGATCAATCCAAATCTGTAGGGACTTAAACTGAATGCAATCAGATTGACAGATCGACACGCATCCACTTATTTTCAACATACTCTTATAATCACTATATTTTCTGTATTATACTCAATGCCAGGAAGAGGCGTCTTTATCTTTCAGTCTGATTGCATTCAGCAAGAGTTCCCACAGAATTAGAATGTTAGCTTCATTGTAAATGCACCCTTAGCTTTTTTTTTCTTTTTTCTTTTTTTTGATAAATAATTTTGAAATAAGTAATTAACTGAGGTCTACTGCTCCCAAGTGACCAGCAGCCTGAAAGTTCATTCTAATCCATGGTTTGCTTCCCCTCCAGGCAGACTTCACTCCCCTGATGTTCGCCTCCTACCACGGTCACCCTGGTGTAGCCCAGGCCTTGATTGATGCCAAGTGTGACACCACCACTCAGGGAACGGTAAGTGGCTAATGTCTCATGTCTTGTCAGGGAACTGTAAGTGTCTAATGTCTCATGTTTTTACATGTACATAGATATATGTATATGATTGCTCACACTCATGCCATGTAAACGCACCCATTCTTATGTACTCCTGTACAGTTTGATCTCACTAATTTGCAACTTAGAATAGAAATTGCACACATGCACACACGCACACACGCACACACACACACACACACACATTTAATGACATATTTTTTTCTCACCCTGCAGAACCTGTGGACAGCCCTCCACTGGGCAGTAGACAGGGGCCACGGGGCAGTGGTCAGAGTGCTGCTGGAGGCGGGTCTGGACCCCACTGTGAAGGGTGTGGTGAGTATTGATCACTACAGGCTGACCTTGTGATTATGTTAAACAGAGGTTTTGTTAGATTGATTTGATATTATGTATTCATTTAGAATAGGACAATGATTATGTTTAACAATGGTTTTCTTAGATATATATAATATTAATTTGAAATAGGATGAATCATTGACAAATGTATAATGTTTGACATTAGAAGAAATCTTAAATTTATTTTATGATTTCATTTATAATCAGTATACAGCCAATTTTTTCATATTTATACTAAGAAGACCAACAAGTAAATCTGCACATATTGATACAGCATATTTTAAGTTACAGAATTAAGCCTAGAATGGAACCCTAAAGGTGATTAAAGATCAGCTATTATACTAATTGGTGCGTCATATTTTATATTTTCAGAGAGGAGAGACAGCAGTGGAGAGAGCCAGGTCCAATGATATCAGAGCATTGTTTGGCAGTGAGTATGTCTTACCTGAAGGTGTTACAACCCCCGTTATTGATGACAAAAATTTTGAATTTATATTTGAATCTGCCAGTGGAAAAAAGGTTGATCCAAATGTTAACCCAAGTGATGATAACTCCTCTAAATCAGAAAGTTCTCCATTGACTGAAAATGCAGACGGCAGTTTGGCCTCTGCTGTAGATCCCAGTAGCAGTAGTTCACCAACCAAGACAACACCAAACCAAAGCTCAGTGAAATCCTCACCTTCCCAGAAATCTTTGCAGGAACAGCAGGAGGATTATGGGAAATTTGTGATTGACATGATTGTTGCCAATCGTAAAGTTAATGCTCAACAGGATAGGAGAAACATAACAGGGAAGAGGTACCAGAGGCGACCCATCGAGAATAATATTTACACAGGAGAGGTGACCAAAAAGTCACCATCAGATGGCGCTGGTGATGCACCTGTTAGTTCAACTGAAAAAGGAAAGGACAATGAATCTGGAAATAAAGAAGAAGTGGAAATTCAAACAGAGCTGAAAGAAGGGGGAGAGAGAAAGCCCACTACAGCAGAGGAAAATCAGGGTGTTTCCAATCTTCAGTCGAATGTAGCTGAAATAAACTTGACCAGTTCTGAAGTTGACATGGGTCAGCTTAAAAATGACCCAAAATCTGGAAATGAAAATAAGCAAAGTGGGGATTCCCAGCAGGCTGAAGTTGGTAAAGACTCAGCCAGTGCAAACACGGAGGAAGATCTAGCACTCAAACCCTGGGAAGACGAGAAAGACACAGACTTTGATACAGCTCAGCAGCTAACTAAGAAGATGGCTGATTGGTCAATAATTGATGTCCGTACGTGGCTGGACAGTCTCGGCCTGGATGCTGAGACAGTTATGACTTTTATGACGGCCAAAATTCGTGGCAAGGTGCTGGAGCACCTGACTATGGATGATATGAAGGAGGTTGTTCCCAATCTCGCTTTTGGCGATAAGAAATTGGTGCTTATAGCAAGAGATGCCTGGTTAGCCATGGAGGAAAAAGACGCTATTTGAATGATTTTGAGTTCTGTGTCCTAATCTTTTGCTTATTATAGTGTCAGGAATTTGGTTTGTGCCATTGTGAAAATGATCTCATTTTTCAACTGAAAGAAGATTTTTTGAAATATGTGAGGCATGCTTTCTGATGGCTGAAGCTTTGTCAATATAGCTGAGAGTTGAAAAATCTCTTGGATCTTCCAGAAAATATCAACAACTTTTTATTTTATGCAGACAAGCTGTTATTGCAGTGGTGGTGCTATTAATTATTTTGGTCTTGTCATGTCACATTTATTGGCTGTCAAATTGCATTATTGTTCTTGTTTTGTTAGATCTATTAGCTGTCTTCCTGAGAGTGTATTATTTTATCTTTCAAGGAACATTTATGAGCTGTCATATTATTATTATTATTTTAATGTGAGAGCATTTTACATGTTGTAAAAATATACATTGAACTTGCTATAACTTTTTAAAAAGTATTTAGATTGATTGCACATGATAAGTACAAGAAAGAATGGTGCAGAAGTTTTCCTGTGTTATTTGTAAGTCATATATCATCATGTTTATTTGTTTTGTGTAAAATGCCTGGCTTTGAATTCTGGAATTGTGCAAATTCAAAAAGTTTGCTGAATGTGGAACATTTCTTTGAGGCAGGAATAAATGTTGTATGTTAAAAGTAAAAAAATATCAAATTATGATAAAAATAATTGCAGTGACAGTCATTATAGTTTTTATTTGACGAGCATTGGCGTTATATTTTATATTGACCCAACTGTACATTTTATATATTTTACCGTTACTTTTTTGTGCTTTTTTTGTAAAGATTGTTAATCAGTCCTATTGCAACTGGTGTTGCAAAATAGTTTCAGCTTTATATGTTAACTTCATTACTTCCTTGCTTAGATGAATTGTCATTGAACAGTCAAAGTTCTCGAGAGGGGGTTGCAACATTGTTATAAGGCAAGGCAGAGAAAGCAAACCAGCAGTCATTTGCTGCATCTGGTTTCAAAAGATGGCTAATAATTTTAAAGACAGCTATACATAAAAAAAATTTTCAAATGCCTATACTCAATGTTTAAGTCCCTATATGCAATGTGAAAATGCCTATTATAGTGAAACGTATCATCTCCCCATAGACATTTTAAAGACCAGAAATAAATTACAGTAAATGGAGCAATTCTTTATCTATGACTAAGACACATCTCTTTTCCACAGCGTTGTGACACTAATGACTTCACAGGGCATCACACATAACAGAACATTTCTTGCAGTTTTTGTTTCCTATTTAAACTTCATATCATAATGGATTGAAGGTCCCCTGTTTAGTAATTGCAGGTACTCTTTTTGTGAACTCCCTATTAATTACAAAGATACATCAACTGTTTATTGTGTTATGACAGTCATGATTTCATTGGGAGTGAACCAGTGCATGTTGAAATTATTCAGTATGTTTATTAAACAAATTTAGTTAATATAAATATTACTTCATAAAAGCAATCAATGATGAGAGAGTATTTTCTGCAGCAGATATATAGAGAGTTTTAAAAGATGAGCAGCAATAATGCCTGAGAGAGTGTTTTTGTGGGTGACTCAAATGATAAATCATGAAAAAAAGCAGCTTTGTCAATATTTCCAATGTCAATATTACTATTATTATTATTATTATTATTATTATTATTATTATTATTATTGAGAAGTAGATCTAGAAGATCAGTAGGGAAGGGTGGGAGAGTATTTGAAATTAATTTTATTTTCCTTGTTTGATTGAAGAAGTAGATATTTCTGGAATCCTCTGTAACTATGCATTTATTGGTAGGTGTTTCTGAAATACCCTGTAGCTACTCTCTGGAGGCAGCCACTGCTTGAACCTTCCATTACTATATGTTTTTGAGGTAGACATCTCTCTGATCCCTCCATTACTACATTTTGAAAAATTGCCATTATATTGGAACCCTCTGTACCCACTCCCTGTAACCATATTTTAGAGGTAAGAATTTTTGGAACTCTGTGTAATCATCCCCCTTGTGGAAGGGTTTTTTACTTAGTATATCACCTGAGAGAAATAAAATTCTTGAACCCTCTGTTTCACCTTTTAAAGTAGATATATCACCTTGGTAGACATGTAAGAGCTGAAGGTGACACCTGAGGGATAGAGTGATTCATCAGTCTTTACGACCACCAGGTGGGACAAATACTGGACCTTTGTTGACAGCTGCAACAGGGGCACGGGGGGGGGGGGGGGGGGGGGGGAGTTGGGGCGAGGAAAATGTCAGTGATTGGATTTTATTATTTCAAATTTACAGAGTTGTTAGAATAAAGACTAGGCTGATAGAGGGCAAAATAAATAAATAAATAAATTATGAAAAGGAAAAGAAAAATCCTGCAGAGTTTGGAAATGTTGATTTGTGAATTAAAAATTAAATGAAATCCACAAAAGGGATTGAAATGAAGCCTAAAAAGGGGTGGGGGTGGGGGGTGGGCAGAGATAAAACAGTCATGTAATTGGTCTCTTCAAAATATGATGGTAGCAAAACTTATAACAGCTGAGAGAAGACCAGTATGTCACCTTGCTATGAAGTCACTGATCATTTTCTCCTGCTTTTGTTGTGCTCCAGCAATGGGCAATTAAGTTACTCAGGTGTGGAAAATGAATTTGACAGTCTTGAAGGGTTTATAGGAGCTCGGGTAACTTATACAAGGGACAAGATACAGACTTTGAAAATGTGCGTAGAGCAGATGAACTCACATAGTACGGATGCACAACTTGTTTATACATGTTTGTGGTTCAGATACGTGTTCTTTTTCTGAAGTGACAAATTCAACTGGGATTTTGGAAGAGTAATTCAAACCACCAGGATATTGGTCTTTACTTGTCAGATTGCATGTAAACATAAAGACAAAACTGATATTTCCAAGTAAAAAGTGTCACACTGTGGCCTTTTCATTTCAAATGACGAGCACAAAAAATACCTGGTTGAAAGGAACAAGAGACATGTGAAAAACTTCTGAATCAGCTCTTAACTGGAATTAGTTCACAAAAACTTCAAGAAATTAGGATTTTCTGTTACACTTTTCTCTTTAAGACTGTTTCATCACAGCTGCATTGTTGGATTGCACCAGTTGTTGACCAAGAACTTACCAGGACTTCAGCATAAAGTTTAATGTTTAATGAAAATAAGAATTTCATCGAGTTGGTGATAACTTAACAGGACTTCTGCGAACACTTTTCTTTCATTGGATTTCTGTGCTGAGGCTGTGCTGCCCATGACATCATTACTAGTCTACATGAAGTACTACATACAAAGAGACATGATAATGATTCATTCATTGAGATAATTATTACATCTGCTGTCTATGACATCATTACTGGATTACATGAACTACAATATACAAGGACACATGATAATGATTCACTCATTAAGATAATTAGTACAACTGCTGCTGCAGGATCTAGGAACACATCGCGGAGGCACAGATGGTCGTATGCTGTCGGTACATTTGGTAAACTGATGACGAGTGAGCTCGAGTTCATCTAAAACCCACAGAGTGTGTTATATCGGCCTCACGGATTGCAAGTAAGTTATGACTTTTGTGTCTGTCTTCTTTTTACCTTATTTAATAATATTTCATTTTTTTTAGTTAAAACTAATGAGAATAAGTCTGTGCACTTTGATTAAAACTTCATGGTAAGCTATGGCACCTGTTATCACTGATTGCTATTTTATTTTATGCTAGACAGTAGAACTGATAGATAATGATCAGAATATAGATACAGTGTATTGTTATAATGTTATGATTCTGCATGTTGAGTAATGATGCATGTGGAGTAATGATATACAGGGGCGGATTCAGGCCGTCTTCTGGGTCTTCTGGAAGACTGTCAGATTTTCAAGTTTATATTGACGGGTATTTAATTTTTTCTGTCGGAAGACGGTCAAAAATTAAGGATGGATCAACAAAGAAAATTTGGAAGACTGTCAGAATATATCTCTGGATCCGCCCCTGATATATGTTATAATTACTGTGGGTTCACTCAAACATGGTAAAATTTATTAATAGCTCAACATAATTATGTTTTGTATTGTCCGAGTAAAATGTAAATTTCACCATAAAATAATTTATCATATGTCTCATATTAGTCAGGATTTTGAATACAACTAAAATCTAGAATGTTGGTTTTAGGAATGAATTTTATTCTAAAGGAAGTCTAGTAATAGTGAGATATTATCTGCTGAAAATTTGATAATGTGACCTCTTGCAGTTGGTTGTCATGTTTTATGCACAAAAGGCCATGGTGACTCAGCAAAAGAAATTGAATTGAAATAATTATAGCTGTTTCTATTAACCAACAGGCTGTGGTTTATCATTGAAATTATCATAGTGGTTGGACTATTTGTTTTTTCTCCTTCTTTTTTTTCTTCTTTTCATAATCAAATTTGATGTTTCGATGTGAAGGGTTTTCCTATGATGCACAGGCCTATTTATGATATAATAGCAAAATAGAAATATTCTCACCTTATATATCCCAACTATGGCGACAGGCCTGGGAGAACAGAAAAAAAAATCTCAAGGTTATTTTTTAAAATCTTCCTCTTTTCTTATACTTTTAACATTAAATAACATACAAAAATGAATTTTGAAATAAATTCTCTTCCCATTGACCTACAGTCTTTGTAACATTGCATAAGTCATGATAACAGTCATTTTGTGATAATTGTTTAATGTATTTTACCCCAGGTATCGTGATTTAATGATGATTGTTAATGTCACATGTGAATGATATAGCCGTGGGCTCCCTTGAGGACATCATTTGTTTTACTACCACCTTCAGCTAAAATAATTCAGCAAAATCACAAATGTCAGCAAAATCATGAATGTCAACAAAATCATAAATGTCATCTAAATCAGAAACAATAAAATGGTAACACTCTAAGATGGTTATTGAAACAAAAACACTTTGGCACGATACAGCTGAAAAGTAAACATCTTTGCAGGTTTTTTTTTTTAAGGTTTGAATTGAAAAAAAATTATAATAGCTTGGCTGGAAATAAAGGCATAACAATATGACTTTGAGACATTTTTTCCATGCACAGTATACCTTGAAGGTTACAGGTGTGTCAAATTACTGAACATGTTATTCTCTCAGGTGTCACATGCACCTGTGTTATCCCTCCATACCACACAGTTCTGAAACCCCAGTAATTGCCGCAGCCGAGAGGTCTTTTGAAGTTTCCCCACAGCATGTCGTGGCGTGTCAGAACTATTATAGACCCATCATCAAGTTGTGCTATTTTATAGATTATATTTCAAAGGCGTGAATCTGCTGCCCGTTCTTAAGGTGGCCTATTTCCAGTGATAAACATGCAATTTTCGCATTTGTGTTGCGTTTTTATGTATTGGCTGTCAGTGAATGAATATGTTATTGCTATCATTCACTGCTTCACTGAAGCAAATGGATGCATAGCTAGGACAAGTCTGAAAGTGCAATCCAGGTACATTTTCTGTGGATATTTTATGTGATACTGTTATATAGAGAGATTTGGAAATATTAACATTTGTTTGATAGAAAACCCTAGGCATCCTGCTGTTCCACACTTAATGATGTGGTTAAGACACATGCTGTGTAGAAATGCTAATCTCTTGGTGACAGGTGAGACAGGTGAACCATACTAAACCACTGACTAGATCTAGACAATACTGGGGCTGGCAGATTATAGTTATATTGACGTAATTGTTATGATGAGTGTGGTCTCTCTCTCTCTCTCTCTCTCTCTCTCTCTCTGTGTTTATGTATGCATGCAATTTAATTTAATAACTGTTATGATAACAAAAATCTATAGATTCTCCACTTGTTAGAGACAAAGTGACAGTTTTTCTCAAATGAAATGGTTGCCTGTTAATTCAGAGAAACTGTCTGTTTCCTGTAGATAGTCTGTAGATAGTCTTAAAACTGTTTCAATGAGCTTATTCTTGTACTGAACCTAATTGTGTTCAATTTGTCAACTGAAAAGTGCAAAGTTAACCCCCCCCCCCAGTCTTCACGCATACACACAGGTGCATTGATGCAATCACACAAACATGCACATGCACATAGCTACACACATACACACACATACACACACAGAATCCACTACTTTCAGTGTAAAAATAATGATAATTTAATGAACCACTTGCTGTTTGCTTGTATCTATAGTGTAGTACAGTGAAAAGTTAGGGACCTAGCTTACTCTGCCCCTCCCCTCCTCTCCTCCCCCCTCCCCTCCCCCTCCTCCCCCCACACACCAACAGCCTACCAAAAAACGGGGCACATTTCACCCAGCAAATATCTGATCACAAAAACAAATACAATCCATTTATGAGGCCACAATCTAGTTTACTGTCAACACCAGTAGCCTAAATACACAGCTGGACTTTTCAGCCGTATTTACCCATTCCTGCTTTTGTATCCACGAGTTGACGGATTGACTGTGTTCACTTCTTTAAATATTGACTGTTAACTTCCAATGTTATACTTAAAGAAGTGAGCTTTTTTTTTTTTTGGGTGTGTTCACTTCAAGAATTAATTTGTGTTATACTTGGGGAATTAAGTCATGGGAATGTTTATATCAAGAATAATATACTTAGTGTTAAACTTGGCAAAGTAAACTTTTGGGCATATATATTTACTTCGAGATCAGTCCACTTATCATCATATCTTAAAAGATTTGAGTGAAGTTCTTATAGATTATATGTGAATTGTTGATTTATATATCTTTCTTATTTTCTGTTATGGATATTAATGAAAGTTAGGCTTACAGGGGTATAAAATTGACTTCCATTTCACATTCCACATCTTTCTCTGAAATATTCTCAAAAATAAATAAAACAATCTATGAAAACAGTGAATTAAATACCCTCATCACTGATGAAGAGTCGATATCATGGCTTTTTCAGGTAAAGCCATGTTGAGTCTCTTTAAAAATGATAAATTAACTATTTAACAGTACACATTAACTGTACCATACTCCCCTTCCTCCCTCCCCTGTGTTGGCTCCATTAAGGCCTTGTTACCAGTGGGATACACCTTAATCCCCCATTGACCTGCCAGTAGCCTCTCCTCCCCCTCACAGTGGGGGCCACCACAATTAAACCCATTACTTCACTAGCTGGGACTGAACTGCCTTTGTCAGCCTCAGCAGGATAGGGTGTGTTCAGTGAGCCTTTCTTGTTAGTGGGCTATTTTATATATACGTGTGTGTGTGTGTGTGTGTGTGTGAGAGAGAGAGAGAGAGAGAGAGAGAGAGATTGGTCTTCACCAGATGGATGTTTGATATTTGTATAATCCACACATGTAGTCAACTCGGCCAGTTTTCTACATCTGCCTTCCTCTGATTCCCTCATTCTCTCTCTCTCTCTCTCTCTCTCTCTCTCTCTCTCTCTCTCTCTCTCACATACATGCATACACACACACACACACACACACACACACTCACACACACACACACAGATGCAAACACACACACATAGGCCTTGTCACATATGCATGCTATCTCTTTCTCATTCACTTTCTCTTGCACACAACTTCTCATCCTTCTCTGCCCTTTCCCCCTCTCTCCTTCCCCATGAAACATGACCACTTTATCACCACTTTCCCTTCCCCCTCCCCCTAATTAAATGGCTGGCCGCACACTGAGCTGTCATAAGCAGCATGAGGGTTTTAGTAACTACATTAATGCACCTTACAGCTTAGAGCTTTCCACTGAGCTTCCAGTGTGTTATAGTCTGGGGAAGGAATGTCGAGTGGGCCGAGCTGGATGTATATATGTGGATACTGACATATCTAGGGGTACATAGAGTTGGTGTTTTCGTGCTGGAGAGGATATTCCTGTAGGGAGTGAGAAAAGGTAAGATGAGAGTGAGTGAGTGAGAGAGAGAGAGAGAGAGAGAGAGAGATGTGTGTGTGTGTGCGTGGGGGGGGGGGGGGGGAGATACAGGGGGAAAGACTTCCCCATACCAGGGCCACATATTAAAAATGTGCACTTTTCTCCTGCACAGGGTTTCTGTCTTTAATTAGCGAGAAACATATCTGTGAATATCTAGTGAAAAATCACTGTTTGACCCTGGCAGAGGGTAGGGAAAGAGAGAGGAGAGGGATGTATGGATAGAGCCAGAGAGAAAAAGAAACAGAGAGAAAGATGTTGAAGATGTGATATTAGATTCTCAGTGAAGTGATCTAGCCTCTGTAGCAAAATAACAGTAATGGTACCTGAATTTGATGTATTTTTAAAATTGGAAGACTCTGAGATAAAAGGCCCATCATTTATG
This sequence comes from Lingula anatina, assembly GCF_051362555.1. Classification (NCBI taxonomy): domain Eukaryota; kingdom Metazoa; phylum Brachiopoda; class Lingulata; order Lingulida; family Lingulidae; genus Lingula; species Lingula anatina. Next base: position 12,439,154 of record NC_141774.1, on the reverse strand, counting down.
TTATATTTTCATCCTCGGCTGTACTCGGGTGGATGATTGGGACTGGATTTTCTAATAACCAAAAGATGTCAGATTGTGACAGAAGTCAGGTCTTCCCACCTTGAGTATGATAACCTACTGGAACCTTACACTCAGGGATGACATTTTTCCTTATTTTGGCAGATTTCCGACTTCTTGGGAGCCAAAATATCATTGCCCTAGTCGGCCACCTGGACCCCACGCCATATTTCTGTCTTTTTCACTAAATGACAGTCTCCTCCCTGTACACTAATTGTCAATATGTACCTGCTGTATGATAATATCACCCTGAGGGTCAAAGTATACTGGAAAATCATCTCTCTATTATCTCTATTATCATATCTCTAGCAAAACTGTCCATTTCTGGCAGCATAGAGGTAAATATCTTATAGACGAAAACTCACTTCTACAATGTGAAACTCCTGGTGAGAGCGATTCTGTCTGGTGATCATCCACCTTGACGTTGATTTTCTCGATATTGATTAATATAAATGCAAATTGGTCATTTCACATCGTGAGATTCTCATTCACGTAAGTTTTTCATTTCTGAGTGTTTTGGATAAAGTTCAGGATTTCATCTAAACTGCAGTTTGAGATATGAGGTGAAGGTGCGTGGGATTCAGTTGATTCTGATTCATTATTTGGCAATGTTTTAAAATTACTTTGTAGCATGATAGAAAACTAACTTAATAAAGCTTTATTTCATTACTTCAGGTTGTGCTGTCCAACATAGCAGTACATTTCTCAATTTCTCAGTCACCTTTCAAATAGTTTGATTGGTCAAATGAAAAATAAAAAACTAGTGAATTTCCCTCCATTTCTCTCTCTCTCTCTCATCCAACTTAACACACACACACACAAACATACACACAAATGCGTGCGCGCACATATACCCACACACACACACACCCCTTCACTGAGTTGGTATGAGCGTGCATATAAGTTTGTGGATATGTGTAAAAGAAAGAGATGGAGAGACTGCCAGTTTTCCAGGCATCACAGATAAACTTATCAGTGAAGGTATCTCCATTTAACATTATTATTCTTATCAGGCGGGGGAACTAAAAGAAAACGAACACCCATTATTGACATTCTGATCATACTAGGTGATAGTAGAATCTGGACCAGAGAATTATAGTCGTCAAGAGACGCGGAGTATCAGTTTTTGGATCTAGACACAGTGAAGAGTGGTGCCACTCAAGTGGATGATTTATGGCGTTAAAACAAAAACATTGTTGTTCAGACATAGCTGTGAAGCTTGTTAGTCATGTCGTTACATTGTGTTCTGATATGTTGTCTTGATATGGGCTCACATTGCAATGTCTTTGCTGATGGAGTGTCTTTGCTACCTAATTTGGGCTCTGCCTCCCTAATTTTGGCATATTTTTGCCTTTTTATTTATGATTATATTTGTTACAAAAACTTATTCAACTAGTCTTCAACTAACTGTTTATTAATTTAAAAGCAATATAACGGGAGAATAAACTCAAAGGCAAGTCGGTTATGATAAATAAGCATTATGATAAATAAGCATAATATGGACAACATTAAGAAATATAGCTTCATGTTTATTATGGTATTTATTTATTAATTTAAATTATTTATTATCCAACAGTCCCTGCATGTCAACTAGGGTTCAGCAAACTACTAAATAAAAGCAAAAATTTAATGCAGAAATTCAACATTTTCTCAACATTTATCAGTCTCAAAGAGCCCCAGAGCCCTGGCAATAATATAAGAACACCAAGTCATTTCTTTGTAGTTTTTATTACAGCCCAAAAATCATGTCTGCAAAAGCTGTGAAACAGGAGACTCTATTCAAGGACATCTCAGACCTAGGGACCACTCCCAGAGACTATCATACTAACATTGGATCGAACTATCTCCAAGGGGATTCTCGCTTAATTGCAATTACCTTGGGCAGCTGAGATGTCTGTCACGCCTGCTGAGGCTGATAGGGGGTAATTAACTATCATTTAGCAGCTTTAGTGGATGCCCCAGATGTCTTTAGAAGCCGCTTGGGCTGAAAGCAATTTAGCGAGGGACCCTGTGGAGTTGGACCGATCCTGTTAGATCAATCTGGGGATGGGAACCCAGTCCTAATCTCAGCTGGATCTGTAAAATTCAAACATTCTCAGTAATCCAAAACAAATAGTCTGCCCTTTCAGTGGAGGTATTCCAGTCATTTGTCTTGTTTTGTTTGGTTTCATTACCTCACGACTGCCGGTGAATGCAATGGATTTAAATGTTTTTAATATCTTGGGAGAGAAAATCAATAACTGTACATAGAAGGGAGTAGGTGAAGGGAAATTACATGTAACCTGTGGTGTGGTGACAAGACAAAGCTGGTAGTAGTAGAGAGTCTTATCACCTGAGGCTGGGTTGACAAAATGACTCCAGCCTGAAAGCTGGTCTAAAAATTTAGCTCCAAAATTTAGCTGATTTATTTGAAGGTAAGTCTACAGTGGTCACTGTGAGTTTTAGAGGACATGGGAAAGTTATTAGTAAGGGTGCATTCCCAGAGATTTAGATGGATCCAGAGATTTAGATTTAGATCGACCTAACTCCCTGAGGTTTCACGCAAAATTGCAGTCAGCTGAGCGCACACCCCCTTACAGCTTTTAGTAGGCGGGACAGACGCTTAAGCCGGCTAAGCTGACAGTAATCCAGTGAGACTCCTCACAGGGATAGATCGATCTAAAATCTATGGGAATTTGGTCTAAGACTGCATTCCCATAACCTTATCGTACTAGCAGGATTGATATATCTCAGCAGGGATTCTTGTTAAGACTTCAGAGCTGCTTTCTCAGTAAGCTGAAAGCAATTCAGCGAAAATCCCCTGGTAGATGGGCCGATCAAGGTAGATCGTTCCAGGTATGGGAATGGGGTCTTAGTCTTAAAGGTCACTTGGACAGTATTCAGAACACATTTACTTTATTTTTGTCTCCAAGGGCATGTGCAAGAGGCTCTTCTAGAAATTAAAGCAGTTAGAAATTAAAACTTGCCAAACAGATTTAATTAGTCATAAAAATGCTCCATATTTTTTTTCATGTACTGAATGCTAATCACTCAAACTTACCAAATTTAGATTATTAGAAAAAAGGTCCATGTTTTTTTTTCTACCTAGAACCCGTGTTAGAGGCTCTGAATGACATTGCTATCATTCAAACTTACGCAAGAGGCTTCTGAAAGATCCTTCTTTAAGCTGATATCAGTGCCAAGACGCCAGTGTTTCTTCCCACTTCCTAGCAATTACTCATGCTAGTTGACATCTGCCAAAACTAGCAGTGAGGAAAACCTGCGGTGGATTCCGTGGTTTTCTGTATGAAATGTAGGCCTGGGAGCAAGTCTTTTTTTGTTATTTTCACTTCGTTTTGAGCTGCTGATAAATGGTTGCTTTGGTTATTAACAGTGAGAAAAAAATTTAGAAAAGTGACGGTGAATGTTTAATGGTATTATATGGAAATGTCTAAGGGCTTGGCCATAATTTCTGGTAATTTTCGTCTTATTTCTTGATAAACTACAGAATGCATACCTTTATTGTTCAGGGGACTGTCAATGTTATAAGAGGTTGTTACACATCAGAACAAATGGCAGAAAAATGACTACATTTTTTTAATGATTCAATATCCAAGTAGGAGGTTGATATTTTTTCTTCTCATTTCTTCTCATCTTACATCATTGGTTCATGTTAACATCTCTGCTTATTGCCTAACATCTCTGAGTGAAAGTTTTCATTGGGTTTACTGATTCTGGCATGTAATTTGAGAAAGTGACAAGATAATTGGTGATTTTTTGTACCCTGAATATCCCCGTGTGGTTTTAGGTGTTTGTTGCTATTGACACTGAGCACAGCAAGGGGATTTTGCTATAAAATGTGTTTGATCCTAGGTTTGAACCCCAGGGTGATTTCTTAGAGATGACTCTTAATGCATGTGCAAAATCTGGCAGAATTATTTTGAAAATTTTTTTCTCCTCATATTCATTTTCTTAGGAAAGGGTAGAAGGAAAAAAATGTCTGTTTTTTTTTGTCTGATCAGGAGTGGCAGAATGACCAGTTTTGCATTTTTATTCTCTTTTTTTTTTTCAAAGCATTTTTTTCATAATATAATGGAGGTGGAATAGAAGTGTATTCAACCACAATATATCATTACATAGATAAATAAATCAATATAATTCAAGCTGATTATAGAAATGTGTACTAAGGAAGGGGATGGGGGGAGGGGGAGGAGACTCAGAGGCTAAGAAATATTTCCTCCAATTTTCTCTACTATTTTCCAACATTCTCTAGTGATATGATTTATTTGTCAGCCGTCATTTTATCAATTGCTGACACCCCGGCACTGGCAGGTAGTCCTTCAGAACAAATGTCAGAGCCATTAACTGCTGACTGAGAAAGAAATCCACTTGAGATTTTCCCCATCTCTTTTTTTGCTTTCTAAGATTATGTCAAAATGCCAATTCTCATTTGGAGTACTTATGTAAGTACTGTGATGTATTGGTAAAAATAGCGGTGCGTAGTCAGTGGGATTAGAGCTGATGAATGCAACTTCATGCTGTCAGTTACACAACATCTAGGATGTATTAGCTTGTTATTTAATGTTTTTTATAGTTAATGCCAAAATGCCAATCTTCAGTTGGAACGTTATTGTTGATTAGAGAGCTGTGTATACTGTTGTTATACTATGCATTTTATGTGAATAAATTTTGAAAAAAAATAAAACATTTTTTTTTTTTTTTTGGTCATGCTTGACAAAAGATTTTTGAAACATTCTGAATTCTGAAATGATGCAGTAGTCAAGTCAGAAAATGTGAGGAATGAAGATTCAAGAAAATTTAGGTTACCAATAAAAATGAGATATTCGAAACTTTTAAAACCATATCTTTAGATGGTTAATTTTAGTAAAGCATAAACTCTTGGACTGCTTTACTGACAAACTATAGCCCTGTCTAACTTTCTGAATGAAATTTTAGTCTACTTAGACCCAAGCTAAGTCTGCCAGTCAGCAGTTCTTCAATTAATAAATGGAATTTTGTGCATTTCTAAATTTGATTAATCTTTTCATTTGGTTTTGTGAATATGTTTAAAGGAAATAACATTATTATATAATATGTTTTATAGTTAAGTCAGGAGAATCATTCTGCCAACTGTTATTGTATGCTGTAAGCCAGTCTGTGATGAAATCAGAAGGGTATTAAAATCCATACTTGCAGTCTACAGTGACTTCATAATGTGTGTTTGCAGTTTGTGAGATTGTGTCAGTTTTCCAGAACTAAGTGGAAAGTTTTGTATGCTTTTCTGGTCTTGTTTTCTTCACATAAGGCCACACTTTTTTATTTTTATGGATGACATCCTCTGGGGACCCCAAGATCGGTGCGAGCGGGCGAAAAAAAAAAAAAAAAACAGTCCAAAAAAAAAAAAAAAAAAAAAAAAAACTGCTTAAGAAAAATTATGTTTTCAGTACACAGCTGGAAACACTAATTTACCACAGAAACACGTATCAAACTAACAACATGTCTTTATCCATGCTCTCAAAATATTAAAGCATTGTGAATAGGGCCTACTTCGTAGAAAGGTAAAAAGTCATGAATATATATATGCTGCATATTACCAAATCTATTTAAGGTTATTTCATGCATTCTGTTGGTATAGCAATCAATAAAACAAATATCAAATAAACAGCGTGTCTTTATTTGTACTCTCAGAAAATTTAAGCATTGTGAACACTTCACAGAATTGTTAAAAAATGAAGCAAAGATAGGCCTATGCTTCCTACTACCAAATCTAAAAAAGGTAATTTCGGTCGATGCCATTTTGTCTACTTCGACTCACACGTAGCAGCCAACTATTGGGTGGCCTGTCCAACCTTCAGTCCACCAAATACCAAGACGCTCTTGTCGACCCTTTTTTCGCTACAAAAAAACCCTGGTAAGCCTATGTGCTGCTTTGGACAGAATGTCACTGAAATTTTCCGGGCGATGATCGCTGGCCGCGGCCAGCCTTTCGTATAATTGTAAAAAGGTGATATCTCCATGTCCAATATCAATGGCAAACCAATCCAAAACGACGGCCCCCGTTCTCTTTATGACTTTAATTGTCGTGTATTTTGAAATTAATGCTAGAGATGAATTTGACGGCAAAGCGGCCATATTTCCACGTGGTGATAATACGCATGCGCAGAAAGCTCATTTTCCGCACTCGGAACTACTCGGATGTCTCCGCAGTCGACAATGACAGCATGGAGCTTGCGGAATTAGCCGAGGATTGCCGATTGCATTTTCCGGCAAATTCAATAAAGACGTTTGCGACAACCGACTTCCTTGGGGGGGGGGGGGGGGGGGGGGGGGGGGGGGGGGGGGGGGGGGGGGGGGGGGGGGGGGGTATTTTTTTTTTTTTTTTTTTTTGGAGAACGGTTGAAAATCGGTGCGCGCGCAGGATGTCATCCATAAAATTAAAAAAGTGTGGCCTAAGTATGCAAAATGTGTTAGTCACCAATAGATCAGAACAACACTGACAAACAGTTTGGTATAAAATCTAATAGATCTTAGGTAGAAATGACGTAATACTTTGTTGATTTCTTTGGTTTTGCTGATGATGGTGGTTTTGTAGTCAGAATTGAGAAAAGTAATATTTGAGAAAAGAAAAGCATATTTGGTAAAAGAAAATAAAGGAGCAAAAAGGAAGGAAAGAAAGAGATAATTGTGAAAAGAAAGAAAAAGTGAAAGTTATTATTAGAGAGTTATATGACTGTTGGTCATGGAAGGAAGGAGAGCAGCAGAAAAGAGAGAATGGAAAAGAGATATTCTGAAAGAGTGAGGAGAAAAATGGTAAGAAAAACTCAAAAACAACTTCAACATTTTCATTGTAATCAGAGTTCAGAACTTTGAAAGCATGCCTTTGTTAGCTAACAGTTCACAACAGCAGGGGAGGGAACTATACTGACATGGTAGACAGTCGAGAATTTTTTCTCAGTGTGAAGTTAGATTTACGTTTTCTGGTTGAAACAGCTGTTGACAGTGTGAGCGGAAAAAAGGGTGAGAGATTTAGTTGACATGTTGTTCCGAAATTTGTAAAATTGACAAATTATGACAGATATAAGCGTGAACACATGTTATTTACTAGGGATATGTCAACATCGTTCATGTCTAAAATTACAGCTGTTTTTATTTTTCTTAAGTACTAGTACTTTCAATGTTTTGTGTCCTGTAACCTTGACCCCACCTGACTCAATAGAGTACACTTTAATTTACGTAATCCTCCTTTTGTGTAAGTATAGATTTGAATAAATATATGCTAAATTCACAAAAAGCTCAAATGAAATTTATTTTTTGTTCAGAAATGCTTTGTTAATAAAAATGATAAGGTTGACACAAGTTATGAAAATTTAGTTGACCTTTTTGTCAGAGACTAAATGAAAGTGATGAGATGCTCATCATATAAATCAGCAAAATCCATAAAATGTTAGAAAAGTGAGGCATTTTGAAAATATTAGTTTACATTTAATGCAAGGCTTAGGTAACGATGGAGAGATTCAGGTTTAAATGCTTCAACCTTATTATGTTGTACTGACAAAAAAAAAAGTTTTTTTTTTTTTTTTTTTTTTTTTTTTTTGCCTGAATCTCTTCAGACATAATTAGACATGATCTGCAGAATCAAGGAATTCCAAAACTTTGAGCTAATCCTGAGATTTGTCAAGTTGAAGTGTTTGGTCTCATGAGAAATGTTCTGAAAAAAGAAAAGAACAGGAAAAAAAAAACAGGCACATGTCTGCATAAGAATAATCTCTGAGATGGAAACTTTGCCAAGCTCTGAGCTCATGGAGTTCACTCCCTCTCCTACAGCACATACAAACATGTAGCAACGCCTCTTACAGCTCTTTGCTCCTCCACTCGTGACTAACGAGACTAATTATCTCGGTTCCTTGAAGACCGAGAAGTCTGAGAAAGCGGTCGCCTGGCGTACAGTCCTATTGTCCCCCATTTGTGCCAAACCAACACCGTTTACGCCAAAGCGCCTGTTTAACTGTAAGAGCTGTCACTTCTGATTTGCAGTTCACACAAAATAGCTGAGATCTTGCAGCTTAGGAGGAAGATAAAATTACAGCGACGACAAATTCTCTGTAGGACCCCTGCACACCCTGCTGGTGTGGATTTTTAATGGGCTTTTAAACATCATATGTGTCATTAATATGTGTTGTGAAGAAAGCAGTAGTTTAATAGAGTGATTATATGGGAGGAGAGACGGGTCTAGTTCACATTTGAATGAGCATAGACTGCTGAGTGGGTAATATAAGGCTACAGGAATAATTTAAAAAATATCAATATTTATATATATATATATATATATATATATATATATATATATATATATATATATATATATATATATATATATATATATATAAAGATGTTATAGAACAAGTGAAATTTGGTACCAGAAGCTTTAATTTTCAATTTTTATTTTTTGACTGTGAATGTCAGTTGGTTTATTTGTAGACAAAGGCTCTATTCCCATAGATTTTAGATCGATCTATCCCCGCGGGGAGTCTCACTAGATTACTAGATTACTTTCAGATAATCCGACTTAAATGTCCTTCCCGCCTACTACAAGCTGTAAGGGGGTAATTAACTTTCGTGTCCGCCCGGCTGACAGCTATTTAGCGTGAACCTCCAGGGAGTTAGGTCGATCTAAAGTAGGTCGATCTAATCTATGGAAATGGGGTGTTAGTTCTGATGTGATAACTGCCAGGTGATGTCAGTTGGTTTATGTGCAGTCTCACTTAGTTCTGATGTGATCACAGCCAGGTGATGTCAGTTGGTTTATGTGTAGACTTAGTTCTGATGTGATCACAACCAGATAGTGGTTTATATGTTTAGGGGGGGGGGGCTTTTTCTGTAGCTGGTAACTTTTAAGGATGGGGTCTTTTTTTCTTTTTCTAAAAAAAAAGTGAGTCTTTTTATCTCCCTCAAGTTAACCCAACATGAGAAATGTGTAAACATGAGTTTGTGTACATAAATCAAATTCGATTCAGTGTGGACTTTATATTTTTGGCCAAGTGGCCTGATATCTTCTTTTATTTTAGATCTGTTTTGAAGAGAGCCTTGGTGAACAGGAAGACTTAGACTGGGTTCCCATACCTAGATAGATCCTACAGGATCGATCCATCTCCTAGGGGTTTCATGCTAAATTGCTTTCTACTTATGCGGATTTGATGTCCGGCACACCTACCAAAGCTGCTATTTAAAGGATAATTAATTACCTCCTAGCAGCTTCAGTAGGCATTCCAGACATCTAAGCCGTTTAAGTTGATTGCAATTTAGTGAGAACCCCTTTGGAGATTGATCGCTTCACATTTAGTACGATAGGGTCTGGGAATGGTCCCTTATGAGTAAAGGAAACTGAAGCAGTTTGAATAAAATTCATAATATTTTTTTAACAGCAGGGATGTATTGGGTTGTGATTTTTGGAACCAGATTTGTCTGAAAAAAAGTACTGTTTCAGGACAACAAAATAGTAGACTTGATTTGGATTTGATTTTTTTTTTTAAATTGGCCTCTGTAGACTGTAGTTCCTGGAAGACTATCAGATTGGACAACTGGTTTCAACTGATTACTGCACGTATTACAGTATTGTAAGAAAAACAATATTCTTTTACCAGTTGTCATTGGGCAATGCTGAAAGCAATGTCATTGAAAATATGGGTGATTTTTTAAATATTTTGTTGTTATATAATAAAATGGGCATCGAGCTAAATGTGTTCATTATGCTTTTTTTCTGCAGTGATGCTTTTTATTTATCAGTTCATCTGCAAAGTTTTGGAACACTCATAGACAAATTACTTGAGGGTGCAACTTTCAACAACAAAATTCTGTGCAGCTCTGATTTAAAAAAAAATGATGCTGAATAAATATGCCGATTTTGTTTGATCACTCGATTTTGACAACAGAATGGGAGAGTCTCTGGGAGTTTGAATAAACATACAATAAAGCTAAATGTTAAATGGCTTTTTTCCTTGATTTTTTAAAGTTTTCTAGGATTAACTTACAAGAAAAAGAAGTGAATCATTTCCTAAGAGACCAACTGAGGTTGATTTTCCTTGAGGCATTGACCCTTCATATTAAAATGTCTTGATCAAATACTAGTACACATTCAGTTAGTCTGTTCAAGGTACAGTTAACTTTTTACCACCTCTGCAGGAGAGACAATGAAAAAACCTAGTTCAGCCTGTCTTATGGTTATTTTCATTTCTCACAGATGCCAAGTAACGGGGGATGATTCAGAGCCTCGAGGCAGTGTCAGCATCAACTGATGTGAAAACCATGAAGGGATAAAGTCACGTGAGGAGGTGAGTCAGGGGGTTAGATTGGAATTGTTTTAATGAAAAAAAAAAAGAAAAAAATTTGGAATAGTTTGAATGAAAAAAAGAAAAGAAAGAAAATAATGAAATCATGTGGGCTTTAACTTCCAAAAAAAAAAAAAAAAAAAAGAAGAAGAAAAAAAACTTGATTGCCATGTGATGGGCAAAGATCAGAATAGTTTAAACCCATAAAAGAAATTTAAAGAAAGATAATAAATAAAAAAGTGAAGTTATTTTGACTTAAACATCAAGGAAGAAACCTGATTGCCATGAGAGGTTTTAGGCTAAATTCCCATACTTTAAAAAATTTATTGCCACTGAAGTTAATATTTGTCATTAAAAAATTACTATAGCCATGATAATTATATTACATACTGTGATAAAGTTTTATTCATTCTTTTTTCCAGGCCTATAACCATTTTTTTCATTTATTTAAAGAAAAAATTAATAAAATATCAAAACTTATCAATGCAACAAAATATAAAGATTATAACAAATAACCAAGGGAAGAGCTTTCCCCACCTATTGGCAAATTTCAGACTTTTTGAGAGCCAAAAATTTCATTGGCCTAGGCAGTCCCCTGGACCCCAAACCATGTTTCCTGACTTATTCGCAAAATAGCAGTCTCCTCCCTGATTTTAATCAAAATAGTAGTTATTAAAATAACATTGGGTTTCTTTCAGGTCTAGAATAGCAATGCAGCTATGTAGAAGTTGGTTAGAACCAGGTCTGCTTGTCTCTGCTGTGATGGTGCTCACTGTGCTGGGAGTGAATCCCAGGGAGGAGGACGGACTCAAGAATGCAAGGTGGGGATACAGCTCACAAATTACTTTCATTGTTTTTATTTTATTTTTTCTCTTAAACCTGGCATAGTTATTAGTATTATGTGCAGCTTTTATCTTTCTTGAACACACAGGGAAAATAACCCTTAAGAATAAATGAGTTTGTATTTGTGATGCAGTCTTGCATATTTATGGCCATCTCTCTCTATCTCTGTATCTCTCACAGGCACACACATCAAAATGATTATCCATAAAGAAGAGAGTTTGAGTGCTTGAGGCAGTTTTGTGAATTTATTGCTACATGTAGTAGTACAGGTATCTCTCTCTGACAGAAATTATCCATATAAAAGTCTGAGCCCTTGAATTTATTGTCATCTTTCTCTCATGAAAAGTATCATTAAAAAGATAATTTGAGCACTTGTAGCGCAATATTGTGAATTTATTGCTGACTCTCTTTTAAAATATAAGGCTTTTTTTTTCACGAATCGGTCTTAAAATTTTATCACTGATCTATTAGTCCCTGTTGTCAACATATCATCTTGAAGGTGACGCAGAGTTTTATTGTCCCCCTTCCCACTTGTCAAGCACGGAGCACCTGCCAATGACACCAACCATCATGTCAGTGACACTCATCAAAGTGGCGCTGGCAGGTTGGAGAGGGCTTCAACGATCCTCCAAACCAACTCTCCGCCTCGCCCTCTTTTCAGACGGACCCCAATTAAGCCTCCCATTGAGCTGTATAAAAATGTTGAACAAAGTATTACTTTCATCTCCAAACAACAAACCCTATTCATCCCACCTGTTTGAATACACATGGGAGTTCAGCCGGAATCCTTCTGGTAAATAGTCCGTTTGAATTGGAATAAATCAGATATAATATTGACTGAGGGGAGAAAGCCCCTGGCTGTATTGTAAGGACAGGAGTAATGTAGTTGATGAATAAACAGGTGCTTTTCACCCTGAGTTTCAGAGGCTACTGGAAAATTTCACAGTCAGTACTACTCCAGGGCACATCCAGGATTATTTGAAGGGGGAGGTCTGGTTTTTTAGAAATGACGCCTCAGATGCAAAACTGACCCTTGCCCCCTTAGCGTGTGGGGAGGGGCAGCTTTTGGTATTTTAGAGGGCAAATGGTGCCTTGTGGTATGCTTTATGATTCAGCTAGTCAAGATTTTAATATGAAAAGGGGTTTATTGGACAGGTTCAGAAACTGAACCGGGGGGATGGGGGGGTGGAGGGGGGGGGGTTCCAAAAAAAAAAATCCACCCCTGCAACTGTACCGTGGGGGTGGTACTGGTTGAAGTCTCTGGTTAAACCTGAACCTCAGGGTGATGCTATGACGTCGAAAATTTCAGAGATCACCCTGAATCTTGGAACTTGTAAATCCATCAGGATGAAATGATAATCACTAGCTAAATGTTTGCTATGTCAAATGCCTTACCAGATGCACTCTTTCTTCTTTTAGTATTTCCATGTTTTTTTTTTTCTTTTTTGATGATTGGTAAAAAATAAGCTGCACCCTATTCTTTTTGGTTCATATGGCTTTATTGTGATAGGCATTTCTTACACAAGCTAGCAAAGTTGCTGCTGCAGTAACTCATAAACAAGATTAAGAGAAAAATTATAATGTAAAATAGACATGACAATTGAATAGATAAATAAATTAATACAGCAATAATGAGGATGTATAGTATACATATACTAAATCTTTTTCTTTGTTCTTTGCAGGCACAGTGAAGAGGGTGTAAAGAAGGCCCTAGATTCACTGAACAGGGCACAGCGCCAGCAAGAAATTATAGAGAGACGAGAAGAAAATTTGATAAATGCGACAATCAATAATAAATTTTCTTGGGTTAATTACACAGATGGATTGCCAAATTTCTTCTTGCAAGATGAAAGAGATGCTTTGGAAAACAGTTATGCTTATAGGGAAAGTGCAAGGGTTTATGTTGGAGATAAGGGGGTATCAGAATGCATTAGAAAGATTTTGGAAAAGAAGCAATTGTCTGTTGCTGATTTTGTTGACAGTGAGGCTAGAGCCGAGTGGGAAAGGAGGAACAATAGACGAAACTTGGAGACAACTGACCAAGATTTCAAATTCCATGTGGGCGATTTCACTTTTGGGTTGTGTCAAGGGAGAGGCAAGGAAAAATGTGCATACTTTATTACTATAGAAGACCCCTTCCAACGTGCAATAAGGACTTATGAATTATGCAAACGAGAGAGATCTCACCCTGTGTGCAGTCTCCTCGATGCCACTAAAGTAACGCTACTGCAATGGACAGTGCATCATGGGAATTATTTGCTGCACCAGCTTAGTTTCCATGGCAACTACTGTGATGCCAAAGTAGAAACTGTTCCTCATAAATATAAACATGTGACCGACAAAGAGGATTTACCCTGCTGGTTTAAACAAAAATTGAAAATGGAGGAAAATTTCTCTGATGCTGATTTTTTCCATCTAACGTCATTTATAGTTCGTAACCTAGAAAAATGGTTTGCTGCAGTTGGTCTGCAAGAAGACCTGGAGGATTCTGGGAAGATTTTTCAGCACGTGCTGCAGCTGCCTTTTACAAAATGTTTCAGTGAAAAAGTCAAAAATGCCAAGTCACAGGTGGATTTCAGTCATGATGATGACAATAACAACAGGGTGAATAGAAAACCCAAAAGAACCTTGGTACCAGAAGATGAGGGTTACGATTATGAAAATGACCCCAATGTTTTGAGGTATGACTTCAGGATAGAGAAAGCCCTAGAGGCAGATAAGCTCATTTACAAGCAAGCTCAAAGAATTTTCAGGTTACAGAAACAGAGGCTTTTGAATAAAACTAAATAAAATGTGATAATGAGTATTTGAGGCCAGTGGGCAGAAGTAGTTATTTATATGTAGATTAAACGTAAAGACTTACTTGTTAAGGTGAAAAAATCAAGGCTTTTAGGTAAAACTGATGAGAAAACATTATGAAAATAATGTTATATGTAAATGTCAAAAACAACTGTTCACACACTTCAGAAACTGAGAAAAGACAAGTGCTTCTGGAAATTCCTAATTGAAAAAAAATATTTCACTTCAGAATTATTTATTGAAACAATAATTATAAATTGTTTTATTAAGTGACCAAAACCATTTAAGATCCATTGTAAAGAATGAGAGACTTCTTTCCTTCTGAACATTGATTTATTGTACTCCTCTTTTGTCATAATAAAATCTTCGTAATTGTGAAAAATATGCATAATATCAATAAGTTTAACTGTTAGTAATTCTGCATACGCAGATCATGGGATATGGAAAACCAGTGATCTTTAACAGGTTCTACACTTTAGTTGTTCTAATAACAGCTTCATTCAATGAAAGGTATTCATGTTTCTGGCAGAGGAAGAAAATTTGAGAGCACAATTTTGTATGTAAATATTGTATTTTGTATATTATTGATGTACATGTGTGTACTTTTAAGCCAATATCAACTTGATATTTATAATAAAATAAATATATTGAATGGTGATTTACATGTTTGTTGTGATTTTAAGCTCAAAGTGTTAAGCGTTGTGAAATTAACACTTATAATATTTTTTGACATAAAACAAGTTTGTTGTTTTACCAAATCTTTTTAAAGTTGTTCAAAGATTGAGGAAAATCCTCCAGGGTTAATCTAATATATCATTGTATATCACTGTGATACTCCAAATGTTGATGTTCCAGAGAATGTGCTAGGTGTGCTTCTCTATATCACCCACCACAATCATGTTATTACTCAGTGGCGATTGCAGCTATCACATCTAGCAAGTCTGAAACAATAGTTTGAAACAACAAAGAGAGTCTCAGGCTTAGGGTCATGTTTTTCATTTTCAAATTCAATATAAAATAAATACCGATAATTGTAAAATATTGTCCTTTATATCCAGATAGTATGTCCAGTTTCTAAATAAGTGCATAAGAGTAGATGCTAAGTTCACAAAGGCCTATCACGATATGAAATACACAACATGTACAGACGTAGCTTAGAACAGAGCACCTCCGACTGTAAATTTAAAAAATATACTGGACGCGTTACAAAATTTCCCAACGTCATATTCTTTATGTTTACATATTCTGCAAAGCTAAATATTTTCTCATTTCATACTTTGAAACTTATGACTGTGTTCAGAATAGAAGTTATCGTGCAGTGTACTAGCAGGATCAATCTATCTCAGTGGGGATTCTCGTTAAGGATCAGCCAATGTAATCAGTTTAATTGTCTGCCCCCCCCCCCCTCCCCGCAAAGCAACAGGAACAGCATTATGGACCACGAAATTTCTCCTACTTTATCCAAGTACTGTAAGTTACCAGGGGGGGGGGGGGGGGGGGGGGCGTAAATAAGAAATATGACGATGATGATTGATACTTTATGATTTAGTTTGTTTGTTTTTTTTCGGAAAGTGTCTCATACCTTCGGTATTTTTGAAAGAATACTGGAGGTTAGCTGTTAAAAGACGTTAAGTTTTTATTTATTTATTTATTAATTTGATAGTAAAGAAACGAAAAAAAGGGAACATTTGCATAATCAGTTAGTACATAGCTAGATCGGGTAAGCTAGCCTCTGCAATTGGAGATTCGAAGTATGGAATTTCTCTCCATTTAATCAGCTGATAAAAAAGTCTCTAATTTAGCAAGCAGCTTTTGGGGAAGCATTCTATTCTCTTAACCACGCCTCCTGGGTGTAAACATGGTGCCTGCCAAGATAAGTAAAAATTCAAATACTATTAAAAATTCAATATTTCACCCCCACGCCATCTAGCGGCAGACCCTCAACGCTGTTATACCCCATTGAATACTGTATCAAAATTGTGCACTTAGATGATTCATCTTCAAAGAGTATTACTTAAGCGGACAAAAAAAAAACATTTTATTTATTTTCACAACGCACATCCGGATGTACAGCCTTTTTTCATGTAATTATTTCAATTCAAAACTCGACATGCACAACTTCATAGTTCAAGAAGCTTTTTACATATTCCGTCCCAGGACCACGTGCTCACTGCCACTTCTCGTAATCTCTCGGATGTTAACGCGCGTATCTCCTTCCCACCAGTGGCGGGAAATAAGTGTTGCAAGATTTCTAGTACCTTAGGAGTGAAGACCTGAAATAGCAAGAAAATAACACACTAAAATATTTTTTCATGGTGTATATAATGCAAACATTCTTAATCTAAGATGGATGACATAAGTACATGTTATAAACCACACAAAGTTAGCCAACAGGTTTCTCTTTTCCTTTCTTTGTGGACTGGACATAACATCATAAAAGGTATTAATGGAAACTATCCTTTGCGTTTTAGAACGTTTATTGTTCTTTAACTCATTGATATTCAAATCAAAATATCGAAATAAAGAAACGCTACAAAGTCCCAACCTCCATAAAGGACGCTCCTGATCCTAACTCAAAATCTCCACCATTTTTAATTTCCATGTGCATTAGAGATTCTAATTCTGGATCTGTTTCTTTAACTCTGTCTAAGACGTCTACCAATCCTGTGAAAATAAACGCAGCGAGGTGGCCTTAATATCATCAGCTGTTTATCTATGTAATTTAAATACATTTTTCGCAACATATGTTCAGCAAGGATGAAACAGTGAGGCCTACGTGTACTAGTATATTGTTTTTATGTCTATAATATACACACACACAAGGACAAACATAATTATTATATATGAAGTAAGAGTGTGTCAACCTAAATTGATTTGTTTTAGAAATAGATAGCTTAATTGGTAAATTTAAGTGGTACATGAAAGCCAGTGTTTTAGAACTTTAAGGTTCAATATTAAATCATTATATTGTATACAACGCTGAGACGAACTTTATTGCCATTATTATTATTATTATTATTATAATAATTATTATAAAAACATACACGTACCAGAGTGGTACACACAGAGTGGCAATACGCCGGCAGACATAGCCTCGACTGCAACCATTCCGAATGCTTCACTCCATTTGGACGCCACAACCAGAACCGAGGCAAGAGGTAGAATGAAACCGAGTTCCGTGTGGTTTAAATATCCAGTGACAGTGATGCGGGATACTTCAGAGGGCTCTGGAAATATTGTGGATAATAGTTTAAAATATTAATGACAAATTTGGCCTATTAAACCTAAACAAACTTGACCATATAACGCGATATATGGCTGACACTCGACCGAAGAAAAAAATGCGATAGAATGCGTTAGTTGAGACAGTAACAAAAACCAGTCTCCCAAAACAAATAAATAAACGAATATAATAAAACATAAACCGTGCATGCAGATACATGAACAGGTTTCAAAGAACTCAAAAGATGTCTTGGCTCGGGGTTCGTTCTTTAAATATCTTTCTCAAATACAAATTAAAAGTCGAACTATGCCTTTACATGTAAATGTCGAAGTGTGGTTTGAAGATTCCAATACAATTTTTGTACAATTTCTTTTTTGTAATTTTTAGATTAAAATCTGTGTTTCAGTGTTTTTTTTTCTTCACCAATTCCCATTTAAATGCTGTCAACTTTAGTCAGCAAGAAAATTAACCCACCAAGTTGTCTGAAGTACTTGTCGATTTCTATACTGGAGTCAAGAAAGGGTTTACCTCGCTCATCTGGGCTGTGAGCTGCTGCCTTGAAGAGATTTATGTCCCCTTAAAAGAAATAATAAACATTACAAAGGCTGAATAACAAATGGGTGTAAAAAGGGAAAATTTGTATATATCTCGTCTGAAAGGACATTTTCAAGGTATTGTTTGTTCTATTGAATATACCCGTGTCCCCTTTAAAACAAAGGGAGTAGGCACTTGTTTATTACTAATGACAAAATAATGATAACATTACAAAAAGTAATAGCAGCAATAGTCTTACAGCGACGAAGTGTCTCTACACCTGGGACTGGTTGTACACAGTAACTTAAATTTGAACTTAGAGAAAAATATGGTCGACTTCAGTCAAAGACGAGTCCACAATAAACGAGGTGACAAAGGTCATTTCTCTACAGTCAGCTAATCTTTGTGTAAAACTGGAAAAGGAGGAAGCGAAATTATAGTTGAGAGGCGAAATTCCAGTGTTCTCTAATATTCAGATTGATTGTGACAAATACGGACGTTTCCTTCCTACCTGTAGTCATTGCATTTATCATCAACATCAAGTGTTCCCTAAAAGTTCCGTATCCAACCAAAAGCAACCGTGCTTTCGGCAATCTTTTGACAATGGCTGGAAAAGACAAGAGAATCTCAGCCACTCCCTTGGTATGGAGGAAATGTCCAATATACATGATGACAGGTTCGTCAGGAGAGAAAGTTGGAAGCCGACTCAACAGATCTGCATCCACGACTCGTTGATCGTAGGTTGTCCCCAGCTCCACCAACTTCGAGTGCACCTCACTGCTGGGACTTGTCAGGGCTGGGAAATTGATCTTCTCTGCTCGCCGTCCATCGCCTTTTTCGGCAATGTGGTTTTCAACTTCGCGGCGAAATGATTCCTGATTTTTTATGCTATCCCGCAGCGGTGAAAACACTGTTGGATCCATTCCAGGGGGGACGATGACAAGTTTCCTTTTTAGGTCAAGGTCACCTTTAAGGTCATGGTCAAGTTCTTCTTTGAAAATATCTAAAACTTGCTTGACAACGTGTCTTGTTCCGGCAATTATCTTGTTACACTTCGCCATTGCTTCCAGCGCGTATTTCTTGTATCTCGGGAAAGGTTTGATGACAAATGACAGAGCGCTGCCGTGGATCTTGATATTAAAGGGGACGTTGGTCCCTTCCAGCGCCCTCGTCGTGTTTACGGGAGAGAGCAGGGCATGGTTGGCAAGAACCTGCCAAAAATGATGTTGGATGCAAAAGATGAGGTTATTAAGCCAGAAATAGCATGTAAAGTCGATGTATGTTTTAAACCAAAAAAGGCATTCAGAGACACCAAGTTCTTTTTGTATTTTAATTATTTATCTTGACAATATGGAAAGTCACTTGGCAAAAAAGAAAGCTTCCTCCTCACCAACTCTGAGTTTCAGAGGTTCCTGGAAACTTTAATCTCTATTACCACCACGTCTCCTTCGAAATGGAATCAACAGAGGGATGCTGACAGTGGACGTTTTTAAGGTATACTGTACGCGTCTGAAAATTTGCAATTTTTCTATATCTTCATATCCTGCAAAACTGCTCATTCCCCGCAAGAAAACGTAGTATATACTCCAGTGCAGTAGACTACTGCAATCATACTGCAAACCGCAGTAGACTACTGCAATCATACTGCAAACATGCTTCAAATGTGCTTCGATTTGGGAGCTAATTAGCATATTTGAAACATGCTTCTATCATGCTACTAATCTACTGCATTAATGCTCCACTCTGTACAAACCTATGTACTTTTTGGAGTAGAATTGCAGTAGGCTATGCTGCATTTCTACTGCAAATATTCCCCACACCACTACTGCGTTAATGCTTTTTTGCTACTTCGATACTACTGCATTTTCGTGCGGGTCATACCAGTTCAGTCCTTACTAACTATAGCCAGTGATTTAGAAATGAAACATCAAATTCAAATGCAGGGCGGGGTTAAACAATGGTTCGGAAGAAGGAACATTTTTTCCCGTGAAAATTCTGTTTGACGGGTAAATTCAATCTTTAGCAATATCTGATACCCAGGAGTAACGTGACAGACAGTCCCCCATGAAAGAGAGTCCCCTTCGCATTCATTAATACAGGTAAGCCTCGCCCTAGATTTTGGCCCAATTAGGTCAGGCTAACCCTAGTCATGATAGCTAACTGGAGGGCGGACTTTCTGTTACACGGACCCTCAGCTTCGTCACACCGTTTCCAAAAGCATGTGATCCCGCAACTGTGACGTCACACCTCTCACCTGGTCACATCCCCAGGTGGTCACAGCTCTCCGTATTTCTCTGGACGTCATCTCGACGTGCCTCTCTATCTCCTCGTCGCTACAGTTGGGGATGGTCTTCACGGTGTAGCCGTCGTATTCGTTGTAGTTGTATACGGGCAGTAAGCCGGCGATGTCTGGTACCACGACACGCACCTGTCCCGGGGAAGGTGGATGCTGGGGCCATTTGTCCTGGCGTGATATTGAAAGGCAAAATTAATGATTTTAACTTAGGTCGCATTCGCAATGAATGATCCGCGGACTAACTCGTCAGCGGATCAAATATGGCAGACCCCATTTGAAAGCAATGCTGCGTTATCCCCTGATGGTCTCCCCGCCTACCACCGCGCCATCCCTGCAGGGGCCTGGCAATTAAACCTGGATTAAAACGGCTCCGAGATTTAATTGCCAGGCCACTGCAGGGATTGCCCGTGTGGTGGGCAGGGAGAGCATTATTAGAGGATATTGTGGTATTGCTTTCAAGTCGGGTGGATCATAGTTGATCCGCGGGTTTGTTAGGCCGACGATCTGCTGTATATGAATGCGGCCTTAATTTTGGCAATATTTTCACATTGAAAGCCTGACAGTCACCGAGACAGTCAGCCCGTCGGTCACTCGGTGTAGAATATGGCAGTCCGCACACAGACTGTATAATCAGCCAGTCCAGAGTAAGACATACTAGCCAATAAGCAAACCGACCAGTCCGCCACACAGTAGAATGACAGTCTATAGAGGTTTTTGAAGTTTTTTGTTAATACAGTGTAATTGACCGACTCACGTACCAAGTTAATTTTTTAGTACCATCACAGTGGCGGATATATGAGGCGTGTCATATAATAGGACCCCGTCTTGAAATTAAGCTGGATCCGCCCTGAACACGCTATTAGACACTTTAACAAGCACACCCAAATTCTAATTGTGGGTAAATTTGGAGACATTAGATGAAGTATTTGTAATTTAATGGACATTTATTTACCTCCATGGACATCACAGTGACATCTTGGATTTAAGGGTGTGTGTGTAATGAATGTGAACAAAAGGTATTTTAAAAATATGGATATCTTCACCGCTATTTTGTCTTTTCTGTACCATTAATCGTGTCAGTTATGGTATCATATTCTGTATTTATACTTCACCACTTGGGGCAATCCTTCGTTTTCACGAGATTGGTTTTCAAATATAAGACACTCAGCCTTACACATCCTGCGATATTAGAAACTCTGAAACATCAGTTACTAAAATAACCAACTGTATTTCTGACCTAAGGGGGTGGATGATAAGAAACAAACTGAAGATCAATGACGAGAAAACTGAATTCCTAGTAATATCTCAACCACACAATAAGAACGTTGCCCGCAGTCCTAGCATGCCTATAGGTACCAGCGTTGTACAAGTCTCATCTCATGCAAAAAATCTGAGAATCTATTTTGTCAGTACACTGTCCATGGACAGGCAAATTTCTAACGTATCTAAAACATGCATGTTCAATAATACATACCTAGGGATGTTATATGGCCGTGGCGATATGATGATCACTGAAGCCTGTCCATTTAGCCAAGCTTCAGTGAAGATCAAGGGCAACCTCGAGCCGCTACACAAAAATGTCTCGCTTCACTCGACATTTCTGCGTAGCGTCTTTCGGAAAACTCGGATTTAACCTCAATTTAGTCTAGAATTTCATGAGTACATCTTGGTTAAATCAGTCGAGGTCTCTTAAATGCTGAAAGCCAAAGACAGAGTGATCATGTGACCTTCTTGGCATCAAGAGAATAGGCACGTTGCTTACGTTATATACCTACCAGTAGACAAATTTAAAATCTCTCACACTCTTAAAAATTAGCATAAACTTGTCACGTTTAACAATTATTATTTATCATTTTATTACACTAAGTCATATCATATGGGTATGATTTGAAAACGGGAATTAGTTTACATTTAAGCCACACGTGTATTCAAATTATTTGTAAATTTATAACTTTTTAACGAGGATTGTGTTATTTACCTTTTGTTTTTAAGCTGTTCATTCTTCCTTTTTATCAGATATATCAGTATGTATATTCCAAACCGCCTCGTAGTAAAAATGTCACCAAAACGTAGAATTATTACTCCTGTGGACTTGAAATAAACATCCGTTTGGTTTTGACTATATTCCGTAACCGCCTCGTCGTCAGAAATAACAATAAAAAAAACTAGAATTATTACTCCCGTGAACTTGTAATAAACATCCGTCGATTTAGACTATATTCCGAATTGCCTCGTTGTCAGAAATATCACCAAAAAGTAAATTTCTTTCTCCTTTGCACTTTTGAAGAATTAGTTTGACTATATTCCGGTCCGACGCTCCTTTTTTTATCAGAAATGTCACTAAAAAGTAGAGGTTTGGCCTCGGGACCTTTTTTCCGCAGCAGTCCCAGCTAGGTGTGGCCCAGCTGAGACGCGCATGGTCAGTGTCGACGGTTGATTAAATACTTTTCAGGCCAGTTGAACGTCCACGAAAAGTATTTAGCAAAAATTGACCAAATTGGTCAGACATTACGTAAGAATTTGGCGGGAAATGACTAGCGCACGTGGACGAGTTTATTCCGTATAACATCTCTAGAGCGTGATATAGGGTCACTTTATTCGGTTTTAGGGGTGATTCAAGATGAA
This sequence comes from Lingula anatina, assembly GCF_051362555.1. Lineage (NCBI taxonomy): Eukaryota > Metazoa > Brachiopoda > Lingulata > Lingulida > Lingulidae > Lingula > Lingula anatina. The sequence continues at coordinate 12,416,473 of NC_141774.1, read as the reverse complement.
ATGACTGTATTTTTTCTCGGTATGTATGTCAAATAATACACTGTCACCCTCTCGCGATATATGCCATGAACACCTCGAGCGGACGCTCGAGGTGTTATGACATATATCGCTCGGGTGACAGTGTATTATTTCACACATAGAACCATTGGTTCCTTACGAAAACATTTAACTGATTCTACTACAGCAACAGTTATACATGCCCTGGTTACATCAAGACTTGACTACTGCAACTCACTTTTATATGGATCTTCGGAGGAACAAATCAAACGGCTACAGCATGTACAGAACATATCTGCTCGTCTACTGACCCATTTTATCCATTTTATATATCCATTTTTTAACTTTAACGTTTTTTCTGTTATCATTTTCCTTTTATTCATCGACTTATGACCATTAGTATTTTTTTCCTTTTAATTGTGAATTTTATGAATTCTGTAAAGTCTATGGAACATACGTTGGATTTTGGACTATAAATAATAATAATAATAATCATTATTATTATTTTTATCTGAAATAAAAGTCACTTTTCATAACAATTTACACCTGCGAGGTGATCGTTTGTAAAATAAAGCACATGAAACTAGAGGTGGGGCAACCTTTATGACCAACATTATACATTGGATATATTCTTTTTAGAACTTCCCCACACTTTCATAACTAAAGATCAGAAAAGAAACATAGTTGAGCTGTTCAATACACTTTTCTCAGCGATATCAATCACAATCCAAACATCATCAGTGTCAAGTCATATGAGCCACTGCTATTCTATATACTTGTACGTGGATATTTCACCTCGATAAGTGCCAACAACAAGCTCCCCGTTACTGTTGACATCAACGGACACAGGATATTCAATGTCGCCACTCTTTGTCAAAATGTTACGTAGAAATGTTCCATCCGAACCAAGGACAACCACCCTGTGATTACCGTGGTTAGCTATGAATATGTGTCCAAACTTATCTACGCACAATCCCTCTGGGAAACTCAGTTGTCCGTCTCCACTTCCACTCTGACCTCGTGTACCGTATTGGAACATGACGTCACCCTGGGGTGTCACTGCATACACACAGTGGGCACTGTTGTCGCTGACTATGATTGCATCGATGTCGTAATGGTATGCACAGCGCAGCGGACCTTTACTGCACATTGGGATAGCAATTCTGTTAACAAGTTGAAAAGATTTCATGCAGTACACACAGACGCACTGTGCACCCCTATCACACACGTACACCTTACTATTTGCACGGTCCATAATGACACCCCAGGGGTTAGACATATCACCCTGACCAAAGCACCGTGTAAAATGACCTGATGTTGAATACAGTCTACAGTATTTATCTTGACATGTGACCACAAATCTGTCGTTTCCGACGGTGGTGATACATTTGACCCCTCCCTCTATATTGATCTCACGATTACATTGATCTGTGCTGGAGAATACGGACACTGTACAAGCGTGTCCAACTAAAATACAACCGTCATCTGTGCACTGGATATCCCATATGCCACGCTTAACATGAAAACATTTATTTCGCTCTGCCGTACCAAGCCATGCGAATTTCTGAAATTCCATCAGCTCGGGATAGTACGCTGTCTTTTCTTTCAAACTTCCAAAATGTGCGTCCAAGGGACCCTGATATGTTTTGGCCGTAATGGACCCCGTTTTGATGGACAGCGGCTTTGGCTCAGGGATTTCAGGAAACTGTAGCACAAGGTCCATATTTGATTCTCCGGGTGAAAATGTGATATCGGTGATCTTGGTATCAAAGACTGGTTCAAATGTCTCTAACTCCTGAATTCTAGCTTGGATTTTTTTAGAGTGGGTCATCACCTCGATGTCAGAACCGGTGTCTGTGAGCTGCTGAGCGAAATCACGAATGCTCTGAATGGAAATCTTGTTCATTTCTAGCTTGTCTTTTTCGGCTGTTAAAGTCTTCACCTGCGTGGAGGTGAGTGCCTTAACCTCTGCCGTTATATCGTTGCTTTTGGCATCTATAACTCTTTGCATTTCGATGTAATCGAACTGTACTTTTGTTACGTACGTTTCCAAATGGTGTTTTACACTTGTTAAATACGCGTCAGTCTGTTGACGTACGTCTTTCTCTACTTGTTGGTAATAAGCACTGAGTTCTCTTTCGAATGTTTTACTGTTTTCCTTTATCTCGTTTGTCATAGCTACTTTTTGAGAATCCACCAAACGAAGAACCTTTGTCTGATTTTCTGTCAGCTTCTCTTCCGTTCTAACAATGGCTTTCTCTGCCTTTTCAAAACGAGACAGTTTTGCACTTGGGAGACATATCAGTTTTTCTTGTATTAACTCCTTTTGAACTTTCACCACATCTCCAATTTTTGCAAAGTCGTGTTTACTGTGATTTTCCAAAATACAATCTCTACATGCCGCTGTGTCATCATCTTCACAATAGAATGTCAACAACTCGCCGTCATGTTTGTTGCAGTATTGAGATTTATCAAAAACGTGATGTAACTGGTCTCGTATGTTAGCTGGGTTAACTGAGAAGTCGCCTTGTGACAGAGGCACGAGGTGATGTCCAGTTAATGCAGGGATGGTGTCATGCAATTCACGGCATGTAGCACACAGTTGGTTGGTTTTGGGACAACCTTGGCACAGCAAAGTGGCCTCTTTATGCTTACAATACTCACAAAGTCTCCCCCCTGGCGCTTTCTGATTTTCCATGAAGTCTGTTACTTTTCTTAGGAATAGGTTTTTTACGAGAGTTTCTAACCCACCTGGCGGTACGGGGGCCTCTTGGCGACACACGGGACAGGAGAACTTGTTCTGGACACCATTCTTGGCTGCATGGTCAGCAATGCATTCCAGGCAGAATGTGTGGTAACAGGGGAGCACTCTCGGGTCTTTATATTCCCCCAGACATATATGACACGTTAAAAAGTTCTCACTGAAGACGTTGTACATCTCTTTCGAAGCCATTGCCATGATATAGGCGCCCAGAGTGGGCACAGCGCCCCGCACCCTACACCTCGACCGCCCCGCTCTACTGCTACCAAAGCCGTTGCGCACGCTTTATATATCATTTAATAGGCCATCTATACCGCTCCAAATTTGTCAACAATCAGATGATGTTGTCAATAATGAGAAAGGTGCCAACTATATAGTCAGAACGGTCCAACCCTGATATTATATACAAAGACAATTACGTATATTAATAAACGCCGATGTATTGTTTGATAAAGTTTATCAGGAATATGCTGATAGCAGCGGTGTGCCGGGTGTACCTTTTTTTTTTTTTTTTTTGTGTGTGTGTGTGTGTGTGTGTGTGTTGGGGGGGTGGGTGTTGTGCCACTCTTACAGGACTTGTTAAAGATCCTTATTTTGCTTGTCATCAAGTCAAATACGATTCGATACCTGGTGGCTTGACCAACCATCGAAGCACGAAGACAGGAATAAAAATTATTTTTTTATTATTGATGAATCGCTTCACTTAATGACATAGAAAGGCAATATTTAAATGAATGGTGTTTCATTTATTAAAGATCCTTTACCATTACATTTTCAACTGATATCTCACTCCATTTGCAAGAGGTAACTTCAGAGGTGATTGCAGGTTTTATCATGATAACGCACATAACTGTTCCTTTTTTTTTTTTTTTTTTTTGAAACACAATGTTATGAGGATGGAACAACCAACCTTGAGCCCTGATATCACGTTTGATGGAAGCAGTGGAGGATTTAGCAGGGGAGTCAAAGGGGGGGGGGGAGGCTGGGCTCCAATTCGGTTTCTGAAAATACTCCCCTATTGGAATTAGAATTTTTACAAGCTGAAGAATACTTTTAAACCGTGTCAAATGGCACCATTTGCCTTCCAAAACACCAAAATCATATTTGACTTGAATAAGGACTTTTAACAGGCCATGTAAGAGTGGCACAACACACACACACACACACACACACACACACGAAGCACCGCTGCCAGCAGCACATTCCTGATAAATCATGCTGTGCTCTGATATCGCACTGACTGTGATGTGTATAGATAAATTTATCAAACAATACTTCAGTGTTTATTAATATGCGTCATTGCATTTGTATATAATAGCAGGGTTGGGCGTTTCTGACTATGTAGACTTTGACACCGTTCTCATTATTGACAACATCACCTGATTGTTGACAAATTTGAAGCAGTATAGTTGGTCTATTAAATGATTTAATAAGCGTACGCAACGGTGTAGGGGGAGGGGAGCTGTGCCCATTCTGGGCGCCTATACCATGGCAGTGGCTTCGAAAGAGAATAAAAACGTCTTCAGTGAGAACTTGTTAACGTGTCATATATGTCAGGGGGAATATAAAGACCCGAGAGTGCTCCCCTGTTACCACACATTCTGCCTGGAATGCATTGCTGACCATGTAGCCAAAAATGGTGTCCAGAACAAGTTCTCCTGTCCTGTGTGTCGCCAAGAGGCCCCCGTACCACCAGGTGGGTTAGAAACTCTCGTGAAATACTTCTTCCTAAGAAAGGTCACAGACTTCATGAAAGACCAGAAAGCGCCAGGGGGGAGACTTTGTGAGACTTGTAAGCATAAAGAGGCCACTTTGCTGTGCCAAGGTTGTCCCAAAACCAGCCAACTGTGTGCTAAATGCCGTGAATTGCATAACAGCATCCCTGCATTAACTGGACATCACCTCGTGCCTCGGTCACAAGGCGACTTCTCAGTTAACCCAGCTAACATACGAGACCAGTTACATCACGTTTTTGATAAATCTCAATACTGCAAAAAACACGACGGCGAGTTGTTGACATTCTATTGTGAAGAGGATGACACCGTGGCATGTAGAGATTGTATTTTGGAAACTCACAGTAAACACGACTTTGTAAAAATTGGAGATGTGGCGAAGGTTCAAAGGGAGTTAATACAAGAAAAACTTAAATGTCTCCCAAGTGCAAAACTGTCTCGCTGTGAAAAGGCGGAGAAAGCCATTGTAAGAACGGAAGAGAAGCTGGCAGAAAATCAGACAAAGGTTCTTTTTTTGGTGGATTCTCAAAAATTGGCTCTGACCAAAGAGATAAAGGAAAATAGTAAAACCATTGAAAGAGAACTCAGCACTTATTATCAACAAGTAGAGAAAGACGTACGTCAACAGACTGACGAGTATTTAACAAGTGTGAAACACCATTTGGAAACGTACGTAACAAAAGTACAGTTCGGTTACATCGAAATGCAAAGAGTTATAAATGACAAAAGCAACAAAATGACGGCAGAAGTTAAGGCACTCACCTCCACGCAGGTGAAGACTTTAACAGCCGAAAAAGATAAGCTAGAAATGAACAAGATTTCCATTCAGAGCATTCGTGATTTCGCTCAGCAGCTCACAGACACCGGTTCTGACATCGAGGTGATGACCCACTCTAAAAAAATCCAAACTAGAATTCAGGAGTTAGAGACATTTGAACCAGTCTTTTATATCAAGATCACCGATGTCACATTTTCACCCGGAGAATCAAATATGGACCTTGTGCTACAGTTTCCTGAAATTCCTGAGCCAAAGCCGCTGTCCATCAAAACGGGTTCTATTACGGCCAAAACATTCCGGGGTCACTTGGAAGCACATTTTGGAAGTTTGAAAGAAAAGACAGCGTACTATCCCGAGCTGATGGAATTTCAGAAAGTCGCATGGCTTGGTACGGCCGAGCGGAATGTATGTTTTAATGTTAAGCGTGGCCTGTGGGATATCCAGTGCAGATGACAGTTGTATTTTAGTTTTACATGGTGGCATATCCTGTAGTAAAACAATGTCTGTATTCTCCAGTGCAGGTCAATGTAATCATGAGATCAGTATAAAGAGAAGGGCGAGGTGTATCACTACAGTCAGTAACAATAGATTCGTGGTCACATGTGACGATAGGTGCTGTAGACTGTATGCAACATCAGGTCAGGTTATACGGTGTTTTGGTCAGGGTGATATGTCTGACCCCTGGGGTGTCACTATGGACCGTACAGAGAGTAAGGTGTACGTGTGTGATAGTGGTGCACAGTGCGTCTGTGTGTACGACATGAAATTTTTTCAACTTGTTAACAGAATCGCTATCCCAATGTGCACTATAGGCACACTGCGCTGTGCGTACCACCACGGCATCAATGCAGTCATAGTCAGCGACGTTAGTACACACTGTGTGTTTGCAGTGACACCCCAGGGTGACGTCATGTTCCAATATGGAACAAAAGGACAGAGTGGGAGTCGAGACGGACAACTGAGTTTCCCAGAGGGAGTGTGCATAGATAAGTTTGGACACATATTCATAGCTGACTGGTGCAATAACAGGGTGGTTGTGCTTGGTTCAGACGGAAGATTTCTACGTTACATTTTGACAGAGAGAGACAAAATTGAGCTTGCCGTGTCAGTTGATATCAACAGTAACGGGGAGCTTGTTGTTGGCACTAACAGAGGTGAAATATCCACGTATAAGTACATAGATTAGCAATGGCCAATAAGACTTGACACTGTGATGATGTCCACTAAATAAAATGTAATAAACACACTACAAAGGTACTTTAAGCCCATCCAGCACTAGTTTTGTTCAATATGCATACTGAAATTGGGCGGAAGTTCTCAGTGGCGGATTTAGGACGGGTGCCAAGGGGTCCCGAGCCCCCCCTCGATTTCTGAAAAAAATCACACCAATGGTCCCTTCTTGAAATCAAAATATTGACCAGCTGAACCATAGTTCTAAACCGTACCATGGGACACCATTCGCCCTCTAGTACCAAAGCCAAGGGGGGAAGGTTCGGCTTCGCATCCGCGGACCCCCCTCCTAATAATCCTGGATCCGCCCCTGCATAATGTAATATCTTAAAACATAAAATCAATCTATAATTGAAGTAAATTAAAAAAAAAAATATTCACCTTGGAGGTAAAGAACTCGTCCACCCAGTCGTAGGTTCCAGCCTGCGGGTCCTGGCAGAACACGGTGACGGCATGACCCTGTTTCTTCCATTGCATTGTCAGGTTACAGGAGTAGATGTTAGACCCTGAACCGCTCAGCAGGTAGCCGTGGACTATGATTATGTGCTTGGCCATCTTTTTTGTTTTTTTCAATATTGTTATGGTGTTTCTTTTGTATTTTTTCTTTCTTTCTTATTTCTCCCTGTTAGCTTCAGTTGACCTTTAATCAAGAGATAAGTAGATTTATTTTTTTATTTTGATTATATCATACTTTGTGTGCGGAGGTACAAACGTAGAATACCATATTACAATACATAAAGGTGCTAAAGTGTGTAAACTTAGTCCGTTTGCCTGCTTTGATACATCCTTATTAAACAAAAAACAATGGGTGCTCCTTATGGTTCTCAGTGTGAGTGCAGCTAACAAAGTTGAGGCTAGGCGACCAAGGTTGATGTAAGTAACTATGAGCACGTTCAGAACAGCAAACTTACAGATCCGCGGATCAAATATGGCGACCGACTAAAAAGCCCTTGCAGCTTAATTCCCAATTAGACACTGGATAGATTCCTCGCGGGAATTACGCAACAAGCATTCAAGTGGCTCGGCCATATTTGATCCGTTAATCTGATAGTCAGCTGTTCTGAATTCGCTCTAAGAGACAAGCTTAAAGCATCGCGAACTGACACCGATTACACGGCTTCACGCATAGTCTATACATCACATGTTAAAAAGCAGGGGAAACTTCAGATTTAAATTTTTGAAAAACTTACCCATTAAAATTCAACCAAATTTCATGTGATACGACATTTCTCATGCACCAGAGACGTGAATGGGCTCTTGTGTAATGTGACCGTTTGATGACGTCATATTGTTTTTTTTTACGGTTAAATAAACCCCAGTATGAACATGCTTTCAAAACGTTGTATACAGATGTTGAATGAATTACCACAAAACCAACCTATATACATGTATTATTAATATGCAGCGACAGGTGTTTTCTTGTCTATATATGGCAATACAGAACGTGTTTATATATGACATCAATAATGTAAGTAATAATAATACTAAATACTTGGCGTCACGGTTGCAGAAACGGAATTATGGATGTATGACATAAGTATAGGGCGAATGAATATCAAGGGCCAGTGAACATTGCGCACAGCAAAAGAGACCATTACGTCTCATGACGCCTAAGTAAATAAATCACGTAACAGTATTGGTATTTATATTCAAGGCATTGCTTATGCTTCACTGACAATAAAAACACTGGAATTCGAGACTTCACATAGGTGACGGCGATACGTCGTATTGATTCCCTTTCAATCGACAGCAGTGTTAAGCCATTTTATCGTGCCTGTTGCTATATTATAGGGTGTTGCCTGCTGTTATAATTTGGGTATAGATCGGAAGGGATATTAAATCCACCCCTTACCCCAAACCAAACCTCTGAATATAACATGATTTTAATTCAACTCGAAATCAAATTCATATTCTTCTGTCATAAATAAGAAAGAGGTTAACCCCTCCTATGGTATATTAACTCCATAGATCCCTGATATGTATATTGTTTCATTGATGCTACTCGCTGTATAATTAGAATACCTTACACCCCATTCTCATAGATTAGATCGACCTACATTGGATCGACCTAACTCCCTGGGGGTTCACGCTAAATAGCTGTCAGCCGGGCGGACACGAAAGTTAATTACCCCTTAAAGCTTGTAGTAGGCGGGGACGGACACTTAAGGGGGATTATCTGACAGTAATCTAGTGAGACTCCCCGCGGTGATAGATCGATCTAAAAGTTGTGAGAACAGAGCCTTAGTGTGCTACAACATAATGGCACCTAACAAACCCTACCTTTTCACTTCCTCGTTTCTCCTCGAGTTCGTGTTTGCGTTTTTAATCTGTGGAATCCAAGGTTAAGGCCAGATTATCAATTGTTATGCCGCAAGAATGACTCAGTTTCTTCATGAAAAAAGAAAAAAAAGCGGAAAATACATATCCATTACCGCAGCCTATCCTTGACAGTGTATAGCAATGAACTGGTTTACACTGTCATAAGAGGTCGCATTTCACGTCAACCGCACATTAACATAGATTTTCTATTTAAAGAGCTGGCTTACCAGGGCGGATCTAGAGATTTCTATAAGGGGTTTGATACTGACGCCCCCCCCCCCGAATTAATTATCATCACTGCGATATGTCTGCGGTCTAAAATATTTCATAAGTCTATAATTGTCAGATTTTAAGTGAGCGTTTTCTTTTAAAATGAAATATATATTATCAATAAAATAAATAAATAATACTCATAGACTTGAGAGATCAGCCAAAGAGTGCTAAATTGGACCCCTTTAAGACCCCCCCCCCCCCCCGGATCCGCCCCTTCCAAGGCAACCACCATGTTCACTGACTGAAATAATTTATGTTCACAGAGAAATATTCTTTGCCTATTGAATATTTTTCATACTATGGGTAGATTTTAGTCTGGACTTTTATAACAACTGTAGTTAGACAAAGGCGCGTCAGGTGTATACAGTATTTTAATGCACTATTTACACTGCACACAGTGGCATTAACAGGGTTCTCTCAATGGATCTGTTCGCTGTATAAATTGAATTTTTTTTCCTCCTTTCACTGATGGAATAACAAACCGATATGATATTCATAAAGGTAGAGAAAAGATTGTCTGAGACAGCTGTGAAATAATGATTTATAATCTGGTTTTATAGAGAAAAGATTTTTTAGAGAAAACACAGGTATACAGTATTAAAAATGCGTTTTATCTCTGCACAAATTATGACATTTTGTAGAAAAACATCTGCCCGACGTCATATACGTGTATATTTTTTTATTCTCGATTAAGGACACAGTGTAACAGTTGTTTATCCGGACCCATACGTTTTTATATAGCGTGATGTGCGGTCGTTACTTTTAGTGGAATTATCCAAGGGCAAACTTAAATAACAACATTGTCATTCACTCGTACATACAGCAGGTCGTAAGTTAACCGTACGTACTGTGAGTCTTTGCATTGTGTGTGACATTATCTTTACGCTTGCCCATGCGGAACGTTTTTGTTAAGAATATTTTCACTTACGTATGCAAATTGCTCCATCCGTTTTTTTTATGCCCAAATATTTCATCTATGTAACTTTTTTATTTATTGGGAGGGGAGTTTTAGCTGATGGTCAATTGTTCCTTGTCTAGTTTTACTTAGAATGCGATGAACATTTGTAATTATACACTTGCATCTGATATATCCCATGTAAAAGGTACAAATTATGAAATATCCCTGCATATGCCTAAAATGACAAAGAGGAAGCCTTTAACACAGGTTCATTACATAAACCGCCAGTTGAAATTATCTGAGGAAATAGGATGCGTTTTGATCACATTTTACAAATAAATGACGCAAACTGATGTCGCAAAAGATCAAATTTCCCTTCTCGTGACAAACATCGCCGCCAGCTATCTTGTTACTAGTACAGTTTTGTCTAACTATAGGCCCCGGTTTCACATATAAACTTAAGTCAATTCCCTGGCTTAGTTGACGAGAATTTCAATGAGGATGCTGCAATACTGTTCCTGATAGGGCAAGATGTGTGCTTGTGATCATGTAATGTTGGTAACCAAGTTCACAGTCAGGGAAGCTGGCTTAGACCCCATTCCCAGAGATGAGATCGATCCAACTAAATCGACCTAACTCCCTGGGGGTTCACGCTAAATAGCTGTCAGCCGAGCGGGCACAAAAGTTAATTACCCCCTTACAGCTTGTAGTAGGCGGGAAGGACATTTAAGCCGGATTATCTGACAGTAATGTAGTGAGACTCCCCACGGGGATAGATCGATCTATGGGAATGCACCCTTAGGTACCTTTGTGCAATAGGGACAAGAAGTCAGTGCTAAAGGAATGGTTGGATTTGGAAAAAAGGCGCGGGTAAAAACCTTCTTCATTTTTCCAGATTGTAGCAGAGTTATGTCGACTGTCGCGGAATGATAAGCGAATGCAGGTTTGTCGGAAAAAATGCTGTTTAACACCAGGATAATTCGTCAAGTATGTATTTTTCGCGGGAAAACCCTACACAGTGAACCTTAACGATATAGAAATATAAATAATCGGCGATTGATGTACCAACAGATTACGTCTTCATGCGTTCATCAAACAATATAATGAGAACAACTAGAAAAGTTGATACACTGTTGTGCTTTAATGTGTATTGGGCACTGGCAGTACATACATGCCGTTATTTTGCAATTGAGATTAATATGTTACAATAAAGCTTGCGTATGCTCGAACTGATCCAAATATAGAAAATAAACAAGAAAATAATTGGGTCACATGAAAGCTATTTATTTTTTTTTCCAAATCATTAGCAAATGGCAAAGCGCATATTGGTCTAAAGCCATGGTACTTTACATGATTGACTCGTACCGAAGCAACCAATTTAAGACTGATTATTTCCACGTGTTCGTACATATAATATCTGCACAGTCCGATAGATGGCGTGTTGTTCCGTTCGCTCCATTTACAATTTGTTCTTGTACTTGAAGTCTTCCGTTGGGATGTGATGGGTGAGCCTAAAATAGGAGGATAGTTGCAGGTAAGCTTTTGTAGATAAGACATTTTATTTATACCAGTGGGGAACTTCGGTAACATTGTCGTATCATTTTAGTGCAGATATACGAGTCACTTTCCAAAATGTTACAAAAAATATTTAACAAGTAGATAGTTTTAGGTCAACACAACAATCTAGCCGTTTAGAAAAATATTTACACACTATTGTCTCCTTTCAGTGGTTTGAAATTTCCATTTGAAATACTAAGACTGAATTAAATTAAAAGAGTACCCCCATGTTGTGGAATGGGAGGTATAAGGCTGCGTTCACATGAAAAATCTATTTTCTAAAAATCTAAAATCTATTTTCGGTATCTTGTGATTACGGTCTGTGCCCTGAATACCCCACGGCGTAATTACGGGCAGCGCGAGCCAGTTACTTCCAAAGCTGTAATTAATTCTCGGCGCTGCCAGTAATTACGCCGTCACAATATACCGCAAATAGATTTTTAGATTTTTAGAAAATAGATTTTTCATGTGAACGCAGCCTAAGCCTACTCTTAAATCGGCGTTGATTATATCAACAGTTTGAATCCCCCCAAAAAAGTTTATATATGTTTTGCTACACGAATATCGCACAATGCATGCCTTTAAAGGCATGTAAATGCACGTGTGTGTGTGTGTGTGTGTGTGTGTGTGTGTGTGTGTGTGTGAGAGAGAGAGAGAGAGAGAGAGAGAAAAACTATACAGACTTACCATTTCATTCCACTTTCTATATCACCTTGGGCAACGGGTGCCTTCCACTTGCCCAACTGCTCCAGAAATGATTCGTGAATGGCAGTATGTTCATCCATGTGAACGTAGTTGGCACGCAGCATTTGCCCCTACAATTGACGAAAAACGCAGACTTTTCAATATCTCTTTTTACACTGGACACTTTGAACATACATTCTTCTGTACTATGGTTACACCTACTACTACTACTACTACCACTATTACTTCTACATTACAGTTAGTCAATCTGTCGTCAGTTAATCTGTCCGCACTCAGTCATTTAGTCGGTCAGTTAGTCAGTAAGAGAGTCAGTGTGTATTTAGGAGGCCAAACCTCAATCAGTCACACAGTCAGTTAGTCGGTGGTCACAAATGCTCTTACCTGCTCATCACGGAAATGCATCACAAAGCACTCCTTGCAAGCTTCCAGCTGGTCACGAGTGTTGAACTCGGAGAGGGCAAACAGGCTATTGAAGAGGGTTCTGTGTTCGTTGTCAAGGCTTTCATACTGAAAAAAAAAAAAAAAAACAGATGAAGTGAAAGACAACTGATCACTATCTCTATTCGTTACTTTTCTATTCTATTCTATTTTGTTTGTGGCTAATTCATTTCGAATTAGCAATGTTACCATGACTAAATATTATGTTTACAAACAGAAATGCAGCCACTCCTAACCTACAACAGCAAATGTAAACAAAAATAAATATGTAAGTACATTTGATAGAATAGGTTTTGGTTTCTCGTGTCTGTATGTGATTTAAACTATTTCGCTGTTGCCGTCCTTTACGGACAATAAAAAGACCCAGATCTATTTCAATGCCCCCTCGATCTTCTCAGCAACTGCGTGAAAAAGGGATATTCGCCAAGAACACAGATCATACTACTGATAAAATAAAAGATACGGTCATACGTGTGTATTCTGATCATTTTTACGTAAACTAAGTTAGCGCTGTATTTGATAAAGAAAATGGTTACATTAAACATCGCTACGTAAATTATGTGATTCTGGTAACTGGCTAGTGGGACCTCAAACATTAGGCTGCAAGTCACAGCGGCCTTTCATAGGCCTTTTGGCCTCATCCACAACAGAGGCCTGGTCTAACAGATCCGTGGGTAAAAACGTCCGACCCACTTGAAAGCTAGCCTCGTAATCCCCGCGGGGAATCTATTCAGTGACTATTGGGGGATTATTCTGCAAGCTTACAAGCGTGTCGGCAATATTTGATCGACAGATCAGTTAGTTCGCGGATCAACTCTGCTGGGAATGCTCTCTTTGATTCCTTATCGCTAACACACTGAAGGCGGTCCCCAACCACATTATGAACGCAGAGTAAACAACGAATGAGTGAATGAATCAATAAATGGACAAGAAACTACAGAGAGAATTTCCTTTTTTTGAAAAAAAAAATATAATATTTGATACATACGCCGGTCTTGAACTCCTCGCTCCATTCGAAAGGTGCTGGGATTTTTGCCATGGCGGTAGGATAAGACGTCTCTGTCGGCTTCAGGCAACAGGTAACAGTGTGGTCAGCGTCTGTGTGGATTATGCCATACCGACGCACCTTTTATACCTGTTCCTCAAGGTCGAGTGGCGTCACCGGCAGACGACAACACGCGGACAATCAATGCAACCCACATGTGGGAAATCATTCAACCAGCAGCAAAGACCCGCGAAACACTCTCTTCCTCGTGGTAATTATTGACCACGCGTTCAGTTTTGTAACTTAAGTGTTTCACGTGCGTTTCGTTGATGATGAGGCTGATGAGCCTGTCAGCTGTGCTCTACCCCGGGATGAACTTTGAATGTAAACTTTACTGCCTTTACCACGTGGTCTCGACGATATCACGTGATGCAAATATAAGAAAAAAGTACGTTTTTATCACGGAAAAAATGACAGTATGTTTACGTGAATCACAATTGAGACAGGTTAGCTCAAAGGTAAAGGCAACGGTATATTGGTTCGAACAGTCCTCTTAAATTAATTTAGTTTAAGCCCGATTTATTTGCCTATCATCGATGCGAAATGCCATTTTTTTCAGTTGTGTGTAACACTACGTGCAACTGCATTTTCAAGTCAGTTTTTGAAATTGTGGGCGAACCGAAAACAGAGTCCATTGACCATGTTTGCAAATTGAGCCTACGTAAATAAAATGGATATTTTGTATCCACGACGTAAACTCCTTATATCAAATAAATAAAAAATACACAATATACTCTTGTGCTAGATGTGGACATGTCTCTTTAGGTCCTTTTCGCTTGATCTTTTTAGCGCTTTTTGTCTATCAGCTAACTAATTTATGAATCATTCGTATGAATAAAAATGTTTTGCACGGAACCGTGTATTAAAAAAAAATAATTAAATGGCATCGTGAAGATGTCATATTTATTTTTAATCTATTTATTGAATTTTATTTCATAAGTGTAAAAACATGGTAATTCATAAATTCAAACGTCCTGTGGCCCTCGTGAGGTAAGTTGAAAATACTTTGAAAATAAAAGATAACAATAAAAATATTTTCAAATTAATGGTGATGACAATTATAACATTTCCAATTTTGATGAAGTTTATGTAGGCTGATTCAAAACGAACACAGACGTTTTGGATTTCTTATTTCTGCGGACAATTATTTCGACAAAAATTAAAGTATTTCGATGTTTTAATGTTAAAGAAACGAACAGTGTTGCGCGCCAGCGATTGCCGAGGTTAATCTATACAGCATGTTTGCAGAAAAAAAAAACATATTTTATTAATTTGGCATTCAAATTCAAGACACGCATACTTGCCAAAACGCACGTGCAATGCGTATAATGGTCAAGTGAACTTTTGTTGACCTCAAGAGCCCAGGGTAAAGCACATTCAGCTGTTCATCGCTTCAAATGAGTCGTAGCTTTTTGGTATGATTACGAAATCTGTGCTTGAGTCGAGGGTGTATATAAGCTGTTGGTCTGGGATGTAATCTCCACAAACGCTGAAATCTCAGTTAACAGTTGGTCAAACGCCCGGACAATCATGAAGATCCCAGCACCATTCGCCTGGAGCCCAGAGTTCGCCACTTCTGTGAGTACAACACGTTGTTACGTTAAGCATGTTGTACAGTTTTCACAAATAACGAGACGACTGTACACTTTTGGTTAAAAGCATATGAATTATTTTTGGAAAATAGCCTGATTTTGCTCATTTCAGTGTGGTATTGGCTGTGAGTTCCACAAAAACATTACGTTGTCACGCTTAAACATGGTGTACGGTTTACATAAATAAGAGAGAGACGGTTATAACTCTTACTAAAATATATCTTCAGTTTACCTTCGGTGTGGTATGGTAAAAAAAGCTACGGGATTTTAAACTCTTGCTAAGAAGTTAAGAATGTGTCAAAGATGTCTTAATTTTGCTTACAAAACCATTACTTTACCTACATTTCCCATTGAATATTAAATGATGGATATCATTGTAAATATGGAATAATGCATATCATTGTAACAAAGGAAAGAAATGGTATGACAAAACGGGTTGAAACAAAGTTTTGGATGGATAAGTAACGTAGCATACAGATATGCAGCATAATACTCTGAGGACAATTACGAAAAGATGATCACGTATTATTTGGCACAGCCTTTTATCTCCCCCTCTTGTTGTAAAGTATTTTGATGTTTTAAGCATTTGTTTTCAATCACTCTAAACATTTTTACTTTCTTTTAAATACTTGCAGTATGAGAACATTGACAGTGAGCACAGAACGCTCTTCAATGGTCTGTTTGCTCTCTCCGAGTTCAACACTCAAACGCAACTGAACGCTGCTATTGAGGTTTTCTCACTTCATTTCCATGACGAGCAGGTGAGTTCTTTTTTACTCATATATGTATTCTGTCCAAGTTAATTAAATGCTGTATCAAACATGCTGCATTCATGAGCCTTTTTTTTAATAAATATTAACAAGGTTTACATCATCCACAGCCGTTGAGAAAATAACGTTCACCACCTCTCTTTAGCACCCACTCTCGAAGATTGGGAGGTAGACTGGTAAAAATCACTCGACACAATAAGAACGAAATTCAACTACTTCAGTTACATGTGGCTGTGGTACTGGCATGCTGGAATTTGAAAGCAGCGTGCCATTCATCTTTGCCCCACAATTGTCCGCTTTGGAAAATGCCAAAAGAGACATCACATGGCAGACATATATGTATTCTACTAATGCTAACGTACTTCACTGTATCTTCGAAAGTGCGAAGATCTTCTTTCATAGAGTCACAATATCCTGTCATCATAACTTTTTTCAAAACCATTTCTAGGCCAAAAATATGTTGTTGCTCACAAAACATGTCACGTGCCATGTGAACAAAACATTAGATAAAATCATTTGTAAATGAAACAATCCCAACAGTAAAATCGGCATTTCTTTGTCTCTTATGTTACGATTCTAACAAAGCATTGTAGGTTTACATAAACACACGTTTAGCCTCCTTGAAAATGACTATGACTGATTTATGTACAGGGTCAGATGAAAAGAGCCAAGTTCGCAGGCACCAAGGAGCATACTGATCTCCATAATGGTTTCATGGACACACTGAGGGGTTGGAATGCGCCAGTGTCCCAGAAACAACTCAAGGACGGCATGGCATGGTAAGCTCCATTTACCATCGTATGGTACACTTTTCTGTTTGACACCATTTTGGGAGGTTGGCAACTGGCATTTTTACTAAGAAATTCGCCTATACTAAGCCAACGCGGTGGACAAGGTTAGTTAACCGTTAATTTTGATTAGTCCAAACTGTTGGTAGAAATTTGGGAAAAGAAGCCTACCAATCCCGCAATCACCTTGATGACAAACAGAAAAGTGAAAAGAACACAAATTTGTGTACAAGTGAAAAAAAAAAAAACAATTAAAAGCGTATTTTCCTCAACCAATTCATTGATTACATATTGGGTTCCTCTTTAATGAGGTAAAGTCAGATAAAACCAGGTAGCGTCCGAGTAAAACTCACTCAGTGTTGTAATAATAATACTAATGCTAATAATAATAATGATAATAATAATAATAATAATACTAATGCTAATAATAATAATAATA